>NC_084953.1:20138581-20501943 GCF_949316205.1 Platichthys flesus | reverse complement strand
ACATTGGAATTCTTGTGCGCAGCTTTCATAAGAAAAACAGGCAAATTAAAAGTGCAGCAATGAACTATTAATGAAAACACAAACTAAAAAATAAAATATTTATAAATATGAAGAATAAATACACAAAATATAAGATATTCAGTTGCATGACTCATTGCACAAAAAGACAATGAATACATTGTAATATTGCACCAAAGAGTAAAAGGGGTTGAGTTAGTCCGAGTATTAAGCCTCTATGACTGTAGGTTTGTTTGTAGTTATTGCAGTCTGTGTTTGATCACTTGGATTGCTGCACCTGTTCTGTCATAATTGAAAAAATCTCAGGATCCCTCCCACATTGCGCAGTGTTGAAGATAATTTAGAAAATTAACATCCACCAGTCTCACTCACTCCAACCTAAACATGCTGCAAGGAAGAAAAAAACTGTATCGGAGGATAATAAGCATTGGGAAAAGGATTATCTGGGACAAAGTTCAGCGTAGAGAGGGAGGTGAGCTTATGTACAGATGTTCAGCAAATTACACAACGCACAATGTTTTAGGAGGAGGCTCATCTGTGCTGCTACAGAACAGGTGATGATCTGCAGACATCGAGCGGTTTAAACTCCCCACTGGTCAGATTTGAAGCTCCAACCTTTGAAGCTTTGGTTTCAGCTTTAATTTGAGCATTATTTGTTATATCTATTGAAACGTAGCTTTCTCCATCATATATATTTCAACATATGACAGGCCTGGGACAGATGTCAGGTAAAATAAAGTTTCATGTTGTGGAAATGGAAACAAAGCCGAAGCATGATTCATTGAAAAGCCCAGATTACATCATCAGTGTTGAATTTATGTTATCAAATGCAATGTTTACTTGGCCTCTTACCATTTAAACTAGTGCAGAGTGGGTACTTATTGGAAAGAAGACGTATACATTTTTTTGCTCTCTAATCCTTATTTTTCAAAGGTCTTTTCTCACTAAGCCATAATTAACAATATGAATTTTATGAACATTAACAATTCCAGAAAACATATTCTCAGAAGAATAGTTTGCTTAGATTCAGTTTTAAATTAAAACAAATGTTCAATCTTTTTTCAATTTGAGCAAGTTTTTTTCTTTTTCTGGTGCATGAGCTGTAACCGATAGCAACAAAGCCTACTTGTCCACATGGCCAGGATCCTCGCCAAGCGAATCACTGCTGCTCATTCAATCAAACATGAGAGGAGAAAGGACTTACCGGGTAAACGGCTCCGGCACGTGTTGGACATGGATGTGCAGTTTCCGAGCTGCTGCTTCAGACTGTCCTGTGCTCCTGCCGTCTGCTCATATAAGCATCTACACTGTATCACTGTCTGCGCATCAACAGCTGTGACGCCGAGCTGCTGCCGTGTAGCTCTTCAGCCTCAAGAGGGGACCAGAGATATTGTGTGTGCGTGTAACAGTGCCGCTGGATTAGAGCACCAGCCTCAGCCGACAGGGGAGAGAGGAAGCTGATTCCTCTTGAAGTGGTACATGTACATCGTTTTTTACAATGTTGCAAATTTGCTTATTTTGATATGTTTTGTTCCCTTTTTTTTCTCCGTACTTGTTAACCAAGTAGTATTGTTGATAAATAAATCATTAATTTCCATGGCGTCTTGTTGGGACTATATCGTGGCGTGTTCTTGAGGGTGGAGTGGGGGAGAGGGCTGAAATGCTCCTCAGTAGGTCGATCCATCTGTCCGACTGTGTAGTCCAGAACTATGTGTCTCAACTGCTGGCCAGTTTGTCATAAAATGTTCTGTGAATAACGCTGCTGCACATCCCCTGAAACTGAGAATTCCACAAAGCACATATTTCTACATCTGCAGAAATATCTAATCGAGGTGATGTTTATCCTTTGCACTGTTAACACTCACACAACCTTTTAATCCAGTGCCGATAAAATCTCACATAAGATGTCTCATAATCGACAAGGCAGATTCATGCCTGTAAGAGGATTAAAACAATTTTAGCACAGCTAGCAGGGTGGCTCAATGATAGCAATGGCTGTTAGAAATTTGTTTTCTTCTGGTGTGCTACGTTCAATGTCGCAAACATGTCGTAAAACTGGGTTAGTTAACAGTAGAAATCAGCATGCTGTTAGACTGGAGACCGTTAGAATTCATGGATGACGTGTCAAAGAGTTGCAGAAGTTACTGATCAGTGTTGAGCTGGAGCTGATAAATAACTGATTACCTCTGAGTCATTGGACCCACAACCACCTCACAAAACAGGCTTTTCTAAATCAAGAACTAATGAACTGATTGTGAATAAAAAAAATATAAAAAAACAGATGTTAAATTGGGTATAAAATGTTATCATTTTATCATTTATGATTGTCAAAGATCAGCTTACCTGTGACATCACATTGTTCTGACTTACTCAACACCATAACTGAGGACCTGGAGAGGTTGTAGAGGGAACATATTCCCTGTAGCTTGACTGGTGAACAACAATGTCTATCCATTAGGTACACGATGTGCTTGAGACATTCATGGTCCTAGATAAATCCTGGTGACTAAAATGATCTCCTGAGGTCTGCTGTTGCCCGACCATGAGGTTAGATACTTCACTGTGTCCCCTGTTTTGGTTTATGACTAAATACATCTAACTGATTAACTAATGTTAATCATGACTGGATGAAGAACATTGACTGGATGAAAACATGACAGGATGAAGAACGTTCTGTATTGCATCGCTGGATTTCATATACACCACACTGTGCACTGAAGTCCCTAGGGGGCAACTAACAGATTACACCATTAGGCCTTAAGGCTTTTTTTCCTTTTTCTTTTTTAAACTAGTGAACAGCTCTGCTATGTATGTATCTCAGTGATGTGTTTAAGTGTTCAAGCTACTGGATGATCTAAATTTCCCACGGGATTAATAAAGTATCCGTCTATCAACACTCTCGCACACACAACTCTAATTTACTTCAAGTCCTAATTTGTTAATGAGGACAAACCTAGGAAGTGGTGTTCATGGGTTTATCAGTATTCATCCTCCTCTACAATACAACTTTGTTTTAAGTGTCAGACCTCTGAGCTCAAAATGTGTTCTTGTTGTCTTTGCTTCCCTCTGAACTCGTAGACCTTGAACCTGGCGTACAGCAGCGTGTACAACTCGTACAGGAACTTTGTGGGTCCCCCGCACATCAAGGCCATGTGTCGACTGCTGGGCTACCAGGGCATCGCCGTGGTGATGGAGGAGCTGCTGAAGGTTGTCAAAAGTCTGGTGAGTAAGACATTGAGTTTGTAGGAGACAATATGTCACTGCTGAAGCTTGCTGCTGTACCAGGTGAAACAAGGCTGCTGTCTTTGTTAGCGGTCAAGGTGACTGATGTGTTATCAACAGTAAAAGAAGATGGGTTGTCTGTTCTCAAGTATTTCCTTTAAAGATATGCTGCGGGTTAATAATGTTCCTTTTTGGTACAGCTCCAGGGAACCATAATGCAGTATGTGAAGACCCTGATGGAAGTGATGCCCAAGATCTGCAGACTTCCACGTCACGAGTATGGCTCCCCAGGTAGGTGAACATTTTACATGTGCTTATTGGTCGGCCATGAGCTTTTCATGGTCTATTCAGGAGGGCATTACGTCTGGGCCACAGTGGCTGAGACACACATCACAGGTGCATCTCCTTTTTGTGAGCTGCACTGCTCTTTTAGAGTTGGGCTCTCACCTGTTTCGTCAACATGCCGCGTGCACTTCACAGCAGAAATGTCCTGCTATTGCTGTATGACAGGAAAGAAGGGAGCTGTGCAGCTACACACCATGAGCTGTTATACTTTCATGAGTACATCTGCTTTAATAATAAAACGCAGCATCAAATCGTCATGAAATAATAGAACAAGGAGCTGAGCTTTTTTTCTCTTGTTGTAGTTTTTCCGTGCAGTTGGAACATCACACCTCGTTTAAGAGTCCTATGTGCTTAAGTTCTGTGAGGAAATGAGCTGACCTTCATGCCGGCAGTTCAAATGGCTGGCAGTGTGTGCTTATAAATCAGCAGGGTGTACCTACTGCTGTGATGGATGGTTGCTGCTGTGTGGTGGATGTGTAATAATGTGATAATTGCTTTTCCTGTCAGGTATCCTGGAATTCTTTCACCACCAGCTGAAGGACATCGTGGAGTACGCTGAGCTCAAGACGGTTTGTTTCCAGAACCTGAGGGAAGTTGGCAATGCCCTCCTGTTCTGTCTGCTGAGCGAGCAGAGTCTGGTATGGATCACACTATGATCAGAAAAATTCCAAACTTAATATGCAAGCTGTGGTGATTTCACTTTAATCAATTCTTCTTCTCCTCCAGTCACAAGAAGAAGTTTGTGATTTGCTGCATGCTGCACCCTTCCAAAACATTCTTCCCCGAGTCCACGTCAAAGGTAAATACAAGAAAGAAAACACCATTTAAAGTAAAACGCACTTACTTTTGTTTTAGAGTGAGGCTTGTTTTACTGAACACCTCACTCTACTGAAATAATTGTAAATTATGAGTAGAGAAGAGTGAAGACCCTTCTCCCCTCCACGCAGCTGCTAGACTGTAACTATGTAAACAAATGCACCGGTCAGGCAAACATTAAAACTATTTGAATGTTGTGGCTCACTCTTGTAGCGTAGTTTTGAGGAAACAGGACTTTAACGGGACTTTCAGTGCATCCACATGTTCCTCAGAAGGTCCTATTTTTTAAGTGTTTGTGGAAAAAACATGGACAACAGGTTATATTTATGTGATTAGAGCATTTAAACAGAACCTTGACTCACTTTCCAATATTTGCATAGTGCTGAAGCGCAAAGAAAAAAGATCAGGTGTGACAGGAAAAACTATGCTGTGAGGTGCTGGATGGACATGCAGTTTGTAACATTTAACAAGTTCACATTAAAAACTATTAATTGGTTTATAAGTGATGATGTCAGCAACTTGAGACGGCTTTGACGTCAACTTTTCTAGTCGTAAAAACAAAACATGAACGTACTGGATAAGAATATATATTATATGTTCATTGGATGTATAACCGGATTGTCTTTTCCTCACTGTGTAGAGGGGGAACGCTTGGATGCAAAGATGAAGCGTTTGGAAGCCAAATACACAGCTCTGCATTTGGTTCCTCTGATCGAGCGCCTCGGCACCCCACAGGTACCGTCCGTCTGACAAAGAGCAGGACCCGATCTCTGGAATGTGTCGACACTCAGTCATGTTAAGAGTGAATCCTCCAACAGGTCTCCTGTTTCTCTTCTCTTTCAGCAAATAGCCATTGCTCGTGAGGGCGACCTTTTGACCAAAGAGAGGCTGTGCTGTGGTTTGTCCATGTTCGAAGTCATCCTCACGCGTGTGCGAGGCTTCCTGGAAGACGCCATCTGGCGTGGACCGCTGCCCGGCAACGGCGTAATGCACGTGGACGAGTGTGTAGAGTTCCACCGTCTCTGGAGTGCGATGCAGTTTGTCTACTGCATCCCTGTGGGTGCCCACGAGTTCACAGTGGAGTGAGTGCATCAGGGCGCACGTATGTACCGCCAAATGGGATTCAAAGCAGCGCAGTTTAACTAACGGCAACATTCCTGTTTTCCAGGCAGTGCTTTGGAGACGGCCTCCACTGGGCCGGCTGCATGATCATCGCCCTGCTGGGACAGCAGAGACGCTTTGACATCCTGGACTTCAGCTACCACCTCCTGAAGGTCCAGAAACATGACGGCAAGGATGAGGTTATCAAGAGTGTGGTGAGTTAGAAACATGAGGAATAGAAATACTGTCCTGTTCAGTAACTACTCTGAAATGCCCCCTTCACACCTTGCATGCTTCATATGGGCCACCATGGTTGTCAGTAATCTCGTATTCATTATTTTATTTATTTGATCTTAAAAACAGTGACAGCTAACTTTAAATTGTGTAGAGCGTCCTGTTCTTATGCAAAGCTAACTAGTTGTTGGTTGTAGCTTCAAATTAAGCAAACTGCACATGAAATGTGTTGTCTTATTTACTCCTGGCAAGAAAGCGAAGTTTATAAAATGTTGAAATATTCCATAAAAGCCCAAACAATACTGAGTCTCATGTAATATGAGCAAAACTTTCTATCCCACGCTTTTAAAAAAATGATTCATACAAAAAGAATAGGGAAGTGTTTTTCTTTAAATCACAAGATACTCAGTGTGTCCCTATTTTTCATTTTACTTTCAGCCACTTAAGAAAATGGTCGAAAGAATCCGCAAATTCCAGATGCTCAACAATGAGATATTTGCCATCCTGAACAAGTACATGAAGTCTGGAGATGGAGAGAACATGCCGGTTGAGCACGTTCGATGCTTCCAGCCTCCGATACACCAGTCACTTGCCAGCAGCTGAGGTGTGGATACTGTGGAGCAGCGTGAGGTTCCATACACTGCCAGCATCTACAATAATTCCTCCACATTTACTTATGGTCTTTATTAGCAAAGAACCATCAGATGTAAGGAAGTGGGGCCACTTTTTTTGTATTCACTTGTGCCTTAAATGATAGATATCTCCCCTTTTATGAATGAGCTATTCTTTTTTTATACTTGCATAAAGCTATAGATGAGGGAAGGGAAATTAGTTTTATCAGATAAATATTTAAGAGTTTGCAGTGGTGGAATATTAAGGGTGAACAGTAACCTATTTTAAGTGGGGGGTGAAAGTAAACTTGTATTTTCTATACTGTTGAACATGCATGCTAAACAGCTTAAAGGAAATTGAAAAGTAACAAAGCTCATACTCATGTTAAGCAATTATTCTTTGTGCTTTGTGTTCCAAATGTTTTAAATCCTTTTAATTCAATAAATATGAAACAAATCAATTGGTTCATCTTTGTAGCTTTTCATGTAAACCCTACAAAAAAAAGTTTAGAACGAGGCCCAAGAAAAAGTATTGTTACTTTCAAGTATCACGACAAACCCAAATCATAGTTGGTGTCCTTTTTAATATAGTCCTTGTCCGAAGGGGTTCCTGTAGAAGATATATTAAAACTTTTCTTTGATTTATAGAAAGTAAGTCATTGCATGGATATGCATGTAAATATAACAAACATTTCTTTTAAAAAAAACTCATATTTACAATGCTACAGAGGAATGAAATTAAGTTCTAACTGCAACTGAATATGAGCATTGTCATATTCGGAGAAAAGTAAGGCAAATTAAACAATAAATACAATCCACTGGTCCGTCCAAGTCACTCTTCACAAACAGTTGATTGTCTTATTGTTCACATACACGGCAACAACGCCATTACTGGTCTGTCGGGTGACAGGAGAAACAGAAGTTTCTCAGTGATCCAACGAGGAAGTCATTGCCCCGTTTCTTCTAGAGACACTTTCAAAAGGCAAACCCATTTCTCTGTCCTCCGCGCCCTCAGTGGACTCATTATGTAGCAGTTCATAGGTGCTGTGGGAGGCCAAGCCATTGGCTGCAGGAAAGGCCTTCTCTTCCTTCCTCATTGTCACAGCGAGAGTAGCCAGGCTGACGTTGATGTCTTTGAAGGCATGGAGCAGGAAGATCCCCACGACGATCGTGAGGAAGCCACTGAGGGTGCCGATCACGTCGCCTGTGCCCATGTGCTCCCACTCCTTGAAAAGAATGGCGGAGCAGGTTAGCACGGACATGGTGAAGAACACGTAATAGATGGGCGTCACCAGGGACGTGTTGAATATGTCCAGAGCCTTGTTGAGGTAGTTGATCTGCGTGCTCACACAGGCCACCAGACTCAGGAGCAGGAACCAGGCTAGCGGGTTTCCGGCAACAGGTTTCCCAGCGATCGCTTCCTTTATGGCGATGCCCAGTCCTTTGACACAGGATACTGATAGTGCCCCGATAACCGAGCAGATGGTGATATACACCAGGATATTGGTCTGCCCGTGGCGTGGACTCACAACAAATATGAAGATGACCGCAACGATGATGACAAGAGTTGCAAAGATAAAAAAGGCTGGAGAAAAAAAGGAAAGTTAGATTAAATGAATGATAATATACATCTGGACAAATAATTTATTTTAAGTCTTAAACTTTTTTTTTTTTGCCATTCCCAACTATTTACCTTGGATAAATTCAAAAACAATATTTTATTTTCACTTGAATATTTGCTTTAGTGTTTAAATGTGCTAAAGTGAGGGAAAGAGGCAAAACTCATTTGAAACACATGGACAGGACCTCTGAAGCACAACTTGTACTCTACCTGGGTCAACCAGCTTCTTGGCCATGTCCTCAAGGCTGTTGATCTCTTCCTCCTGCGGCGCATGAATCACCATGGTGGTGGAGCCCAGGATGCTGAGCAGGCAGCCGAGCTTCCCATGCAGGTTGAGCCGTTCCGTGAGGAAGTAGGATGACAGCACCGCACTGCAATATGATAATATACAGTCAGTCACAATGACTCCACTACACAAACCCAAGGAAAGGAAAAAAATGTGAAGTGGTCAGACATGGTTATTGCAGTGAATCGTCCGTACCTCACAAGCACACTGAGGGCTCCCAGTGGCGTCACCAGAGTCGCAGGAGCGAAGGCGTAGGCTGCAAAGTTGGCAGCTTCACCGGCCCCCACTGCCAGGGATCAACACACATCCAGGTGAATATGAGAAGGATCACTATGTCGTAATGAAGGCAGACACTGAAATACTGCCTGAGGTTTACTCTACTGAACACACAAGCTTAACGTGTGTTGAAGCTATATTCAGTACAAAGAAAGATTTGCATGCAAGCAGGGTGTGGTAATTTGCAGGAGGTTGACAATCCAAGTTAAACTTGGTTTGGTATTTTTAGACATCAAGGTTAGGTGTAAGGGTTCTCCACGGTGTTTCAGTGAAATGTTTCAATAAATAGCTCAAACTTACAAGTCTGAACAATGTTGTCAACAAACTTAAATTCTGCTCCAAACTTGTCATGCGCACACAACTTAACCTTTGAATATTTAAATCCAGTGTCGTCACTTACTTGATAATAAACCAGCCCACCATAGCCACTCTTTTAGATATGCATGACCCCCCTGGCCTGGAGAGGAGACAAAGACATATTATAGCAAATTTAAACACCATGAATTATGTACACCTGACAGCTGCAGGGGATACGAGTTAAAGGTCAAGGGAAAGAGTAATGAGGTTAATGATTACCAGGTTTTAAGACTGTCTTGTTTGCTCACATGCACACACACACTCTTCACATGCTGAAAGAACCGGGCGGGCCTGAAATGTCATCTTGTATTTTAATCTGCCACCACTGGTTTGACCTCTTAGCTGCCTTTCAGTGTTGCTCAACTGCATCAGGGAGTGCCCGATCGCAGCCGACCAGGTTTAACGTGTTCCCTGGTGTCAGGTTATCTGTCATGTTACTTAAAACCGATCAGAAAAGGGTCCGTACCCGCCCGCATGGACCCCTTCCTCGCCAGCCGCAGCAGCCCCTTCTTCTTGAGGATGAAGCTGCCTCCGATGAATATGCTGGAACTGACGGCCAACCCCAGGCCGATGTAGAAGTCAAACTTGCCCCTGTCCTGACCCATAGTGAGGCTGGATGTGTCGTTGGTGCGGTCCGTCACATTGACCACTGAACAGTGAAGCTGATTACCCACAGTGCACCTCTCTGCAGCCCAGACACCTGAGAGAGAGAGGAAGACAAGAATGTACAAGCTGCTACCATCAACACCATCACCACCACCATCACACCAGTAATGACCTACCGTCTCCACAGGTGATATTACAAACGGAAAAGCCATCATTTAATGTGAGGTTAGACTCCATCAGAATAACAGCAGGTTCATCTACAGTCGCTGTTGGCTGCTCCCACACACACAACACACACAGGTGACTGAGGAGACAAGCCACTGTGTAAATGTCCTTACTTCAATACTCAGGAATGCAGGAAGTGCCACAGGACATTGTTACTAGCAGCGTGTTTACGAGAGAAGTCCTTTCACGGGCTTGGTTTCATAAAAACTCCCCGTTTCGACATCAGCGGGTGTGGCTGTAAACCACAGCACTTCGACCACAACATTTTTCTTTAGGAGAATCTCCGTGTGCCTCGTTCGCCAACACGGGCGAGGCGTGCTAGCTGCTCGGCTAGCGTTGTCAGTTAGCAGTTAGCATGGCGTGTGTGGGGGGTCGGGTGCAAGGAGCCGCACCGAGGGGGGGCTACACGTACCTGTTTTCACCGACAAGAAGGAAAGTGGTCGCGGCTCGAGGTGAGCTCACAGCCAGCCTGCCCTCCTGGCTGTGTGGGTAGCCATCATGTACCACTCGCTGCTGCGCTCCGACACCGCTTGACGACTGTCGCACTGCGAGCTTCTTCTTCCGCCTTCTCCCCTGACCCTGTCACTGTGGACCGTGTGTGTGTGTATGTGTGTGTGTGTGTGTGTGTATTCAGGCTGAAGTCCACACTCTGTTATCGGCCAGCCGCTCCTCTGCGCTCAACCCAGCCGACTCCACATGGCCGGTGGTCGCATGTTCCAGCTTTTAGAAGAAGTGAAAGTGTCCGGAGCGACCTGACCTGCAGAGTTAGCGACACCCGGCTTTCAAAAATAAATACAAAAGCATTCAAATGTGAGGGGGGGGGGGTTGGGATTCAAGTCTGAAACTCTGGCTGCCTTAAAAACACTTCGCTGCATAACTTCTGCTAAAAACTGGTGGGTTTGAGTTAAGATCATCACTGACTGCATAAGATTTGAAAATCGATCATTGTTAATATATCACTTTAGAGAAATTACAAAATGCATATTCAAAATGCTTCACTTCTGTAACTCCAGCTGCTATTAAACACTCTGCTGTATATCTTGTAGCAATGACTGGTGGATTTGAGTTCAGAACATCACTGACTGAACACCTACTGCAGATTAAACTACTGCTGCTGTGTGCAGGGGGGGGGGCAGGGACGTGGAGGATGTGCTGGAGAGCATGCATATGGAGGATCCAGGGAGTAATGCTGTTGTAAAGTGATGGAGCCATAATATAGCTTTTGTTTGATGTTATGTTTCTGCAGCCGCCCCGGGGGACCACGTGTAGTTTATTATTTGAACACTGGAAGGAGCAGTTTCAAAGGAAGTGCACGTGGCTCAGCTCCAGATGAGGAGCAGCCGGCCTCCCCTGTGTGCTGGGGAAGTAAACTGTTATTGTACTGGGTCAGAGTGGTGTGTGGTTGTATTGTGTTTAAATTTGCTTAGAGCCACTGGTCTCTGATGAACTGGAATATGCACTGGTTCTTATGTGCCAAGGTGAATAGAACAATGATGATGATGATGATGATGAACAACACTAACATTGTTGTGATGTAAATAAATTGGTTCTCAAAGGTATACAAATCATTGGACACGGTTTATTGTTTGAGCCCAGAACACGCATGCAACAAGTTCTCTCTCCCTCTGTGGCTCAAATGTTTGAAGTATGACTGGAAGACAATGCACCAGCACCAGACCCAGGAACTCCGAGGGACACTCCAGAGGACTTGACACTGGGTATTAGGGAAATGCCAGCTGACGTATAATACAGGGTTGACTGGAAAACACGGGAATTAGAAGAAGAATTTAACCCAATTATATTTATCAACCGTGCTGAACCACACTCCTGTCCAGAAGGTGGCGGTAATGCACCTAATGCTAGCCCAAACATCACAGCAATGTTGACGTGTCTGTTGTGTGTTGTCATGCCTACGTTGACACAGCATCCAGAACCTTTTTAACATCTTTTGACACCAAAATCATGTTTTTAAATATAAAACTTGAAATTTGTCTCAGTAGATATGAATGGGACCTGATAGTGGCCTATTATTGGTAAGAATGACGAGTATGTAAGTAAGTCATGTGGTCTATTATACCCTACAATTTATTCACAAACAGTCAGTGGCCTTTAGTCAGTTATTAGTGAATAAAAACTGCCACATCCTGACAGTTGCATCAGCACCATGGACAGCACTACACATCGAACAAGCAGTGCTGGGGACATTTCTTGAATTTTACAGTCTCATAATCCTATTATTCAATATTGGCAAATAGACAGTGA
Organism: Platichthys flesus; assembly: GCF_949316205.1. Classification (NCBI taxonomy): domain Eukaryota; kingdom Metazoa; phylum Chordata; class Actinopteri; order Pleuronectiformes; family Pleuronectidae; genus Platichthys; species Platichthys flesus. The sequence continues at coordinate 20,489,963 of NC_084953.1, read as the reverse complement.
AAAAACTAAACATTTCATCTTTATGTGAGCTGAAAGACCATTCTGCCAAATACAATCCAATTTAAGTAAATGGTGAGCGATTCTTTAAACGTAAAGATACAACAGAAAAAAACTGAAAATGCCTCTATGCTGCTCCTGTGGTGTCATTCAAGTGTCAAAGCTTTGAAGATCTATTTTTCCTTTGGATGGAATATCCTCACACTCCTTTGTTTTTCCTCCATCAAAAGCAACAACAGTCAAGTCTTTTTTTAATGCACGTTAAACTTGGAGTTGCCAGTCTGAGGATTAATGAAGAAAATGACATTACACCAGAGGGGAGATCACAAGACGGTGAATGCAAAGGCTATGAAAAGGGTAAGTCAGAGAGGAGTCAATGAGGAGAGAGACAGAGCAGGGAAGCAAGTCACAAAAGACTCAGAACAAGACACTGAGGGAAAGTGAATGTTGACTTAGAAGGCTAGTCACTTACATAGCAGGGGAAGGAAAATGCTACAATGGAGTTTGACCATCGTCTTGATGTCAGCGGGATGACATGGGAGGAAGAGACAACATCTCATCTCTTCTAATTCTAATACCTCCATGATTTTGACCATCTCTCCCAGGGGTGGAATCACACCCTCGTCTTATTGCAAGTTGCAGCTCTTGTTCTATAAAAATAAAACATTTATACCATCACTACTATCATTGTTTACTTCTTGCTCAAGCATGGTTCCTCTCCTCACCAAACTCCTGACAATAGGTCGACTTTCTCCCTGTTATTTACAACTTCTCGATCTCCTTCCATCAAAACACGACTCCCAGCAATATGTCCTCCTCCACAACTGCCACACTTGACCACCCTTTCTTTACAATCAAAAATCTCATGTTCACCCCCACATTTATTACATATTCTAATTCCTCGACATGCAGCTGCACAACATGGCCGTACTGCTGATGTTTATACTATTGAAGAGGTGGCTTCCTATGTGGGTGAAATTTAAAGGATAAAAATCCCAGAAACACTCGTTTAAATATTGTTTTTGCAAGGCAGTGTCTTGTGATGTCACTGCAACCTTGACTTTACCCACCAAATTAGCATCACATTTCAACTCAACATCCCCACATTCGTTTCATCTTGGCCTCACCTTTAGTCTTCATACATTTTCAACTTCATTCAGCAAATCAGTATTCACAATACATTTTCACCTTTCAATTTTAGTCCAGAAAAATGTTGGTTCTGTCTACCAAGTTGAGTGAGGGGGAACAGCAAACCTTGATGAAAGTTGGTGAGTGTTTCTTCCTGCAGTAGACAGTAGGCTGTAGCTGACCTCTTGTACAGTATGTGAGGCCTATCTGACACAACAACCCCCTCCATCTTCCTCCATGCAAACTAACCCTCTTCTAGCTATCTGTGTTAATACACATTTGGATGTAGGTAGAGTTAGTGTCTGCAATTCTGTTGTTGCTGTTTTCCTTTACTGTGTGTGTGCTTGTGCTACACCAGGAATGTCGAGACAGAAGGGAAAATCCGGCGGAGATACTGAAATGCAGATTCAAAGAGGAGATACAGAGGCGGAAGATATTGGTAAGTACTGTTCTGGCACTCTCTCAATTCTCCTATCCTGAATCTGTCTCCATTTATGAGGTCAAACAGTAGAGGTGCGAATCACCTCTGCATTTCTTGCTAAATATTAGCTGCTTGAGCAGTATTCAGTCCAGGACCCTGATGATGATGAGGAAGAGATATCCAGCATCCAGCACCACAGTGAAAATGAGGAATCAGCAGAGCCAGTGGTTGGTTCCAGACCTCCAGCTCGTTCTTGGAAAGGTTGGTGCCTGAATCTGTGTCCCCTCTTATACTTCTTAGACTTCTCTGAGTCTTAATTTTTAAGTTCATGGAGATGCCTCAATAGAACTACACTTCTCACAATGCAACCACAAAACGAAATAACACTTAAAATCTGAAAATATCTTGTAAAAGAAAAAGTAAGCTAATCTGAGATGCTGATCAAGCATGTTAGATCAACATCAGGTGTAAGATATTACATCCCTCAGTACATAGATTGGATAACATATGCTATACAAAATAGTTTTCCTCATGTTCTGTGCCTTTTATGATGTGCTTCCTTCTCTTTGGTCTCTCCTCAGGAATGCAACCAACTACTGGCTCTGAGCGTTTAGATAAGTCTATCAAACGACACTTGGAAGAAAGACTGAGATCAGCCATCGTAATTCCAATTTTATTATTTTCCACACTACCCAGCTTTTGTCTTTGAATAAGAACTTGAAATATACCACTTACAAAACCACTTGTTGATAAAAACGTGCAAATCCTTGATTTAAGTGTTGATGCATAATGAATGTCCTCTTTTGTTCCAGTCTAGAGGTCAGAAACTTGTGCCGGAGGAAGATTTATTATTCATTAAAAAGTCATCCCAAGACTTCCTGGAAGTGAGGAAAGCAGAGTACGTCAGCCATGAAAAACGTATCCAGAGAGAAAGAAAGCTTCTCTTTACACCAAGTTCTCGACCAGGTACTCTAACGCACAGGACCACCTGATAAACACCCACATCTCTTAAGAACCCAATGGTACTTATTGATATTCTTTGCAGGATAATAACTATATTTTATGTTTTATTGCTGTCAAAGTGCCAGGCTTCCTTAAACTGCCTGAAAACATGAGGCCCCTTTATCTCGAGGATGACGGTCTGTATGTGGGAAAAAGGCCCCCTATGTCCAAGACTAATGAGAACATTCTGGAGAACCGCATTTTAAAAATGGAAGAGGTAATCTAGTAGACAGTTCAACAATGTCACTGGCTCTAAACAGTACAGGAATTTCTGAAACATATCTATTATTCATTTATTTATTATAATTTATAAGGGAAAGAAGTGGATTGGAGATGATGGCAGGATCCTGGCTCTGTCGGACCCCGTTAAGGAATCATCCACAAGACCCCCTCTCTTCCACATGGAGGAGGACCTGGACCCTGCTCTGCAAACTGTTTACAGGAAGGTCAGACGCATGCCCACTTTGAACACCACATCCATTAGCCAAATTTAAAGCAAAATGCATTTCCATTGCTTTATATTTCAAGTATTACAATAAACAAAAGTGTGTATGCGGCTAACGATTATTTTGATTATTAACCGGCTGTTTATTTGTTTGGTTTAATAAATCTAATAGAATGGTTAAACATTTTAATTACAGTTTCCTAAAGCCCAAGGTCGTACCCTAAAATTGGTTGTGTTGTTTGATGATGGATGATTTTTTTCAATCCTCCAGGCAACAAGGTCCACATATGAAAACCAGTGCACTGATGATACATTGGATCCTGAGGGGGACTACCAACTTGATGTGGATGTTTCTGGGCTGATCTTCTCCCATCACCCACTCTTCAGTCGCGAACATGTCTTGGGAGCCCGGCTAGCTCAGCTGTACGACCAGTACCTCACCAGGCAGTGCAATAACCTGACAGGACACTTGAGTGACAAGGTAAACTCCATATGCTGCTTGTAAATATGAAAGTAACGTCACCGATATTATAAAATGTCTTTACATTCTGTAGTACACTTACAACTATCAATATAACGTATGTGTGTTTCGTGTTTTCTGTCCACTGCAGTTGAATGGGTTGAGGATCGCACTGCGGAATATCCTTGAGATCCACGACAGCCAGAGTCTCACTCAGGCCATGCAGCAGAGGATATCTGATTACAGTCTGGAGGTTCGGTGAGTTTCCCAGATCTTGTCTCTCCCATCTGTGTCCTGTCCAGACATCTATCTCTACTTTACTTTATTCACTATGACTATCAATATTCCTGCTGCATGTTTGTCCCTCTTAATACCATAGAAATACTCGGCAGCTACGAGACAGCGAGCAGGAGAAAGACCGGACTCTGCTGAAGAACATAATTAAAGTGTGGAAGGAGATCAAGGCCCTGAGAGAGTTCCAGAAGTTCAACAACACACCCTACAAGCTCTTCCTCAGAAAGTACTTCTCTTAAATTTATACCAAATACAATGTGATTCCAATATTCACGACCCCTCCCCTACAAATGCCTACTGGATAATGTATCTTTTATCTTGTTAACCACCGATTCTTGTAATCCTGTGACTAATGTTCTGTGTTTTCCACATCTGCTCCAGAGAGAATGTAGACCAGGCTTCAGATCAGCAGGTGTATGAGGAGGAAATCTCTGCAGAAGTTGTGGAACTGGAGGCTGAGAGTGAGGAGGACTACCAACGAAAGCTGGCAGAGTACAAGAAAGAGCTTTCAGAGTGGAAGCTCTCAAGAAGAAAACAGGTGCCTAACTATTAAATATTTATCTGCATGGATTGGTTAGGGACATCTGAACATAATGTATTCTACTGTACAAATAACCTCTGTTTATGTTTTTCTTACGCTTATTGAAAAAAATCTGCATGGCCTTGTTGACTGTGTAAATATGAAAATATAGTGATACCAACACTTATACCTCTTTGTTTGCAGAAAGACAAAAAGAAGAAGAGAAAAAAGAAGAAGAAGGGCCAGTTACAGGATGACACAGAAGAAGATGAAGAGCAGGAGTTGAGTGAATCAGAAGGACCTGAGGAAGAAGATTGTCCAAAGCCAGAGCCTCCCGAGAGGCCAGACTTTGACACTATAGAGCAGCAAGTCAGAGAGAAAGCTTTCAGGATACGCAGGAAACCAGGAGAGTCGATCCTGATTCCTGAGCTGCATGCATCTGGAAACATCACGGCCAATGACCTCTGCCCCAGGTACGTGCACAATCATGGAGAAAGTCTGGGTTTCTTACAGAAGATTTTAACTTTTAACTTAAATTTATTGTTCAATTTATGATGAGTTTTGTTTTTTTCTTTGATGTAGGGTGGAAGTAGCTCGTAGACAGGATGTTGAGAGGCACTCAATTATCATCAAGATCCTTTACAATGACAAAGGAGTTTCCCGAACTGACAGCCGCTTCCTGGACACTGATTTCAGAGTTCACTTTGGTCAGATCTTTAATCTCAAGATAGTTAACTCTCCTCAAAGCATCACATTGCAGGTCTTTGAAAATATCGGATTATCGTGTTCCCTCCTGACTCAAGTGTTAGTCCCAGTGCCAGAGTCTTCTGCCTTAACGGGCAGTGTCCCTCTTGAGGAATTTGTGTTCAGCAGCAACCAGAGATTGATGATTGACCATGAAGGAGTTGGAAGTGGTAAATGTCTCCATTTGACACCAGTTCAGATGTGAAAAGTCCCTTTTATTTCAGTAACACATCACTTATCTATACCTTGTCTCTCATCTGTCTGGCCTGTCAGATGTCCCCTTGTCCTTCGAGGCTGTTGGCAGTAACAGACAGACCCTGCTGACCTCTGGTAAACTGTTCTGTTGTGTTTCCTGGGGTATTGGTGAGGATGATGTACCACTCGCCCCTCCAGTGTCTCAACAACCTGGTATACACAGGTAATATCACTTCAAAAGCAGTATTGGTGGTCATGCATGTTTTATTCTTTCCTACTCTCCAGCTTGCCAGTGGTTTCCGGATTATGTCAGCATCATGTAAACATAGCGACTTGAGTCTGTATTTAATGTTATGTCAAATTTAATCCAGCAAGTTTCTGACGAGCTTCTGTGTTTATCTGACTTTCCGATGTGTCCGTATATTTGATAACAAAAGCTCATAAATGATTCTGAAAGCTCATTCATCATGCAGTGACTCATAATATGCGGAAGGAAATAGTCCATAGTTGTGTATTGTGTTTGCAGTCTGAAGTTTATGGGCTATAACAGTTAAATACCCATTAGGTTATTAAAATCTGTCTTTAAACACTGTATCTTCTCTATGTAGCAAACTCCCCATGCACATTATAGCTTTGAGCAGCTTTTTCACTGTCACTTTCTTTGTCTTTGTCTTAGTGGCCTGCGCTGTGTGGATGCTGTAACATCTATTTGGGGACGTGAACTCGATGACATGAAAAAAACTGTTGAGTGGGCCAAACAGTCACCTCTGGACCCCAATGACCCCAAAAATGCTTCTATCATGCAGCTGCTAAAAGTGGGTGCCACAACAAAGAGCTGTTCAAACATCTCAACGATCCTGGAGAATTCAACTTGATCATTTTTTGTGACAAAAACATTCTTTCTTTGTATCTGTGATTCACCAGATGGCCAGAAGTGAAGAGGTGCATGCTCCTGAGTGCTTCCGACTAGAGCAGCTACAGGAGGAATTTTACTTTGTGACTGATGAAGTGTTGGAGTTGAAGCGATTGCAACGGCTCAGGAGGGAGGTCCCTTATAAGATGGTTCCGGTCAGCCCTTTAAATATTTACATGTCATAGAATTTTGTGAATATGGCAAAAGCAGGATGTATTTGCTCAATAAGAGGCCAATTAGATTTTGATATATATATATATAAATATATATAAATATATATATATATATATATATATATATGTGTTTGTGTGTGTGTGTTTGTGTGTGTTTGTGTTTATTTGAATAACAGCATTAAGTGAAGCCTTTTTTTGCTTTTTACCCACAGATCCGTGCTTGTTCCCTCAAAGAATTGCCTGAGATTCAATGGAAGTGGTTGAGCAAGTTAACTCAGATTTTCCAGAAATAGGAAAAACTAATTCATGAAAACTTTTGATAGCATTAGAGAAGATGTTTCAAAGGAGCAAGGCCTTAAAGACTATCTATGATGTGTTCTTTCACTAACAGCGGGCCACTGACAGATATTACATATGTTACTTTTCCCCTAAGTACCTCAACCCATCACCCTGTATGTTTTCATGAGACAAAACTTTGATTTAACTGAAATGAGATAAGACTTGAGATTGGGTGCTGTTGTCGGCTTACTGACACGTTACGACAAGTATACAGTGTTGGGATATGGAAAGCATAACAAATGAAGGTGAATTTTTAATGCGCAAACAACACTTGCAATGCATTAATGACGTACGATCTCAGATGTCAATTTTATATGTATTTAAGCCATATGACATCTTACCCACTGCCTCAAGGTCTTATAAACTAGAACCACTTTTATAAACCCAGGGGGACTTTCTTACAACTTAAAATATCCTACCAAAGGTCCTTGTTTTGTCAAGTTGATAAAAATAAAATATTTAGATTGCACTTTTCTGACTTATCTTTCATCAAATTAGAACAATTACTACATTTTGTTCCTTCACTGGTTTTTTGGTAAACAAACACATGAGTAGATATTCGAGCTTTAACTGCATTCATCAACGTTTTGTCAACTTATCATTTACAAAGTTTGCTCGTTACAAATGCACACATTTTGGATTGTTTGGCTTTCCATTCCATCTTGAACACAGCAACTAATTGGGCTGCGACGATTACAGCATGTTACAGCACATAGTCACCTGCATCGATAGTATCACCAGAAGCTCTCGAATTTCTGTCTTCCCAAATTCAACAGTGTCTTCTACGTGCTTTATTTTATTTTTCAAGTTTTGCATGCACTACGTCAAAAGCATCTTAAAACAGCCTAATTGCACGCGGTAATATCCTGCTATATTTTCACATCGGGTCATTTACATTATCCGCCTTTTTTTTACCAGGGGGCTGGCAGGAGAAACTTCATATAAAGTCACGAGACTCTGAGATTTGCATTCTTGTATCTTAAATACAGGCCCCTCTCAATAATTTCAGGACATTATCTGGAGTGTTGTGCAACAGTAACTCATCCTCATGCTTAGTAAAGGGTCTGAAAACATAGTGAAATGGTTTAAGGGCCCGAGCACTGACAGGCACTGACAGACAGTGAGGCCCTATTGAAATTGTAAGGATTATTTATTGTTATTATTACTATGATCCTTTGATCCTCTGATCCTTTGATTCTTTGATTCTTTTATGTAGGTAGGTATAAAATAAGTGAATCAATGTTCATGGTAGATGGATGATGAAGTGTCTCCCATCACGATTGTCGTTTAGTTCACCACAGTTGTCATCTTCTGACTCTGGTAAAACATTGAGTTGGATCAGTAGCTACATTAATGTCAGCTTGAATTTAGTCCAGAGGTTGAATCAGACTCTTTTACTGAAAATAGCATCAACATATTGTAGTATATTCTGCTACTTTTAACCTTAGTATGAACCAGAAATCACATGTTTAAGCATGAGGCCCCCATCTTTAGACTCTCAGTAGTTCTTCTATGCATTTCTTGTTAGGTCTCTCCCCTAGGGAATGATCTTTGACCCCGTAATGGATGAGTGTAGAAAATGGGTTTTCTTCTATTAAGCACGAGGCATGCTGATATGAATTCATCCTTACATTTACATTTTATGTGTTCAAACAGATGTAGTCATGCACCTCTCAACCATGGGATGTGGGATGTTGCCATGGGCGTAGGCAACTCCTATATATATTGTATGTTTGACGCCTGCAAAGCGGGCTTCACTATTGGCGTGTGAATGTCTCCGGATTTCTAGAGTTCTAGAGTCCGTCCTGACCTGTAAACTAAAGTCATAAATTAACTTTAGTTGTACAAGCTTTCTTCATTAACAACAACTTGATTCGGTACAAATTAAAAATGACTCACTGCAGTGCATTGTGGGACACAGCAGCTTATATCAGAGAGGCTCATGGGCTGGTCCATCATCTTGACACTTCTGGCAGCAGTGTGCGTGTTCATGTGGGGTGAGGATGTGTGTACACGTTAGAGAATCACTGAGAAAGCAAACTACTAGTGTGTGTTTGTGTGTTTGTGTGTGAAAACAGATAACAGGGTAAAACTCAGAATCCACCTTCCCAGGAAGATGGCTTTTGAATAAGCTTACATGTATATTAAATTTACCCGAGTCTCCCAAGAAGGGGGATATCACATTAGCAGGGGGCTTGACTAAACGTATCATTGGCAAATTGGAGCACATTGCTTTGTAAATTAGCCTGGTCTTCCCAAATTTTTTTCACCTTTTGTTGTGAAACCGATTTTCTGATTAGCCCAGCCCACAACCTACTGCTTTTAGACTTGCCTTAACGTAATGGTATAAAAGGTTCAGTATGTAGAATTCAGTGACATCTAGTGGTAAAGTTTCATCTTGCAGCTGAATACCTCACTTCACCTTACCCTTTCAAACATGAAAGAGAACCTGTGATTGGCTTCAGTTGTGATTAAAAACTCAAAAGGTGTTTACTTTGTCCAGTCTGGGCTACAGTTGAAAACATGGCGGCCTTCGTAGAGAGGACCCGTTCCAGATGTAAATATATAGTATTTAAATATAAAGGGCTCATTCTAGGGTAAAGAAAACAACAATACGTACAATTTAGATGAAACACACTAGTGAAAACATCACTAGCATAATTTTAAATTCAATTTTTGCCAAAAGATAATCACCTAAGAACGACACTGGTGTCCCGTGAATGGATGCATTTATAACAGCACAACGTCTTCATAATCCAAACACGAGGACATCTAACATGTTGGTTTTCCTCATCTTGTCAAAGGGGAATCCTCCCGTCTGTGTAGAAGACGCCCATGCTGAATATTGTGACCTGTAGTGCTTTATCGACCTAATGACACAGATGCTGATGACCAATCAGTATAAAAGAATTACCCCCGACAGAATTCTCCAGCATCCGTTCATCACGATGAGCCACTTTCAAGGCTCATTCAAAAACAGCCTATAGTAAGTCTGTGCTGTTGGACATGTGTGGAAAATATAAGAGATATAAGGTGATTAAGATGTTTGGCTCAGCAGTTTAATTTGTCTTCCAGTGTGAAGTCATGTGAGCATCTGATGGACATCTGCCAGGATCAGAGCTCTGACGATGGAGGATATGGAGCCCAGGTGATCCTTCAAATGTCCCTGAACGAGGACTCCTCCAGCAGCACTGCCAGCCCAGCCAAGGAGGGCAGCAAAGTGCATTTTTAGAGCGTGAATTTTTAGAAATGTCCAATAACTGCTTTAAGATCAAGAGTTAAATAATTTTTTTTATCCACATCTCAGTCCAGAAGACTCGGATGTGGGGATTTTCTTCATTAAAAACTGCGGTATTGTTGGATGAAACTCCAACTAACTTAATAGAAGAGCTTGATGTTGCTGAGAACCATACTACCCCACCCAGTGAGATTTTGACCTTCCTCACAAGCCCATCTTTACCACTGACTGTCTACGAAACCCTGGCAAGTCTCCATTCACCTCTGGGCAACAATACATCAACGTCCATCACAATATCGCCAACTTATAGATTTCTTGTTGGAGTGTGTCAACGCTGTCTTGTAATGATGTTGTGAAGATATTTGTGTCTCCAGCAACTCTAGAACTGCTCTGCTAGAAACTGCACACATAGCTATCTTTTTGCTCTATACAGGTCCTGCCTGCTCTACACGTTCCACAGATAGGTCACTCATTCTTTGGGTCTCTGGCGGTCTCCTGAGTCTGAGACAAGTCACAAATTGACAGAAGAACGCGGAAACTGCTCTACTCATACTAGGAATCCAATAGCCACTGGGCCTGATGTCGTTCATCGTGAAACCTTTTCCCTGATGCTTTACTCTTTCGTGGCTATGAGCTATTATCAGTGATGTCACATAATGCTCTTTCGGAATGACAATTGGGTGCTTGAACGAGTCAGAGAAAGTTGAATGGCAGAGTCTTCCTCCCACCTTGAGAAGCCCATCCGTGTCAAGAAATAGATCAAGCTGGTGCAGCTTGTTGTGATGTGGCAGTTCGCTTCCTTTGCTCAACAGCTTTATCCTTCCAATAGGCCTATCTTTGCACATTCTGAAGAGGAAACAAGAGCAATCGCACAAACTCTGCAGGGTGTCGTCTCAGTGAGGGTGAGCGCTGACCACGCCTGCAGTTACTTTTATACTCGGAAGCGTACGTGCAACTCGCGTTGAAATGATAACACTCCTCTTTTGATGGTGGATCAGGAACTAAACAGTATTTGATTTGTTTGTGCTAGTCCAGCCCCTAGCATTTCACCACTGAGGGAGCTTGCACTAACCAGTGACAGGTCGTCTGTCTTTACTTTTTGTCTGTGACATTGCGCCCCCCCTGGAGAGTGTCCGGGGGCGCACCCCCACTTTGAGAACCACTGAAATGAAAGCGTAATACATTGTGTGTCTGTCTGTGTCATTCTATGCTGCTTTGATAAACACTTTATAAATAATTAAATAATTTTGCAATTACTACAAATATTTGACAGCCTTACTTAAAAGTTACTTTTATATTTTGGGATTTTAGATACTGGATGATTTAACATGCTTTAAAAACCTATTGTTAGAGAAGAACCCAGTAGTTTTCCAAACTTGGCTTCTCACACCTTACATGAATCACAGTGTGGGACACATTTAATTTAATATAATTCAGAGAATTCATGCAAAACCTTCTAGTTTATATTCAGTTATTCGATTATATTGATATAAATGACATATTGTTCCCATCAACTAGCACAAGGAGTACGGGTCACTCATCACTCATTAATCAAATCAAACCTCCGGCCTCCTGAACTTTTACTTTGAGGGTAGGCTGTTTCTCTGTCCCCCTCTAGATGTCCTCGTTCAAGTTCAGCTTCCACGTCATGCACAGACCAGGTGAGAACTCACTACTGCACGAATATACAAAACACGTCCTGAGGCTGCCCCCTGCTGGCTGCAATTTGAAATCTTGCCTAGGGCGCCAACATTGCCAGGGCCGGCCCTATATCGGAATGTATGAATGTGTGAATGTGTGTGTGTGCGCGCTCCCAGATAGCGGACGCAGACACAGGCCCCGGGGCTCCCCCACCGCCCCGCTCACTTCACGTGAAGCAGCCTCTCTCAGTGACTGACCGGCTGCTTCTTAACAGTTGAAACAGTGAAAACACCGAGTTTCTCTGGTCACAGCTGATCAGAGATCAGCGCCGCAGCTTCTTGATCAGAGCAGAAGCTGCATTTGGTTTGTACCGAGCTTCAGTTTCTGTGTCCGCCTCCATTCTGAGCTGCTCTCAAGTTTTGTTTTAATATTACGTCAACTAAAATATGCGTCACATCCTATTACGTCTCGGCTCTCTTCCCTGCAGGTCGCTAATCCATAGTGTCCGATCCCCGGCCTCGGTAAACTAACCAGGGACAGATCCCCAAATAGAAAAGTCTTGGAGGTAAACAGAGTTTAATTCTGCGTGGACAGAATAATTTGCTTTCACTGCCAACGATGCAGGTTTACCTGTATGCTTGATATGTTTAAAGACATTTCGCGAGGAAGCACACAGCATCTGCTGAAAAGTACCAAGCTGGAGATGAGCAAAAAAAGCCCAGTACTGTGTTTCATTTATTTCAAAGTAAGCATACAGATGAGTTTGGTGTTTTCCTTTTTTGTAACAGGTAAAAATAGCAGTTAAATTTCAACAGTATTTAATTTTTCGTTCTATAATTTAATAAATGCAACAAACTAGTTTTTATATATATTGTATAACTATATATATAACTTAATAACCTGTGTTATAAAATATGGTTTGCGGCTCCAGACAGATTTAATTTGAGGGAAGAGGGGGCAAAATGGCTCTTTCGATAGTATAGGTTGCCTAGCCCTGGACTATACCTTGAATACAATTTTGAAATTAACAATTTAGTAGCACTTAAATGGCACTTACTTATAGCACTTTGTAGTCTTGCCTTTTTTTCTTGGTTTGTACCCTCTGGATTGAACGCACTTATTGTAAGTCGCTTTGGATAAAAGCGTCAGCTAAATGAAATGTAAAAAAACTCATCTAAAGTAGCCACAGAATTTGACTTGAAGGATTTGTAACAGCTTAGACAATAAATGCAAAAAGTGAAGGAGTAGGATAGCTGACTATATTGTACTAATATCTGCTAATATGTGTGCCAATGGTACAAGATAATCAGTGTTTTAGTATTTGCTTCAACTGTGATCACAATGTTCTGCCTCCTCCGTGTAGACAGACATGACAACTACCAGTTTTAACTGTGGGAGAAGGAAGAAGCATGAATCCAAATCATTTTGTGGAAATACTTTAAATACAGCAAACACTTGGTACTTTGTGTTTGTTTCTATACTTTTTACTTTTCAAAAACCAAAAAAAAGGAAACAGGATGTACATTTGCAAATGCCCTAAATTCCTTTATCATAAGTTTCCTTTTCCAAAAGATTGTTTCCATTTAATATAGATGGAAATGGAAAAAAACAGGAGCAAAATTACAGTTTCATCCCAAACATTTTTTAAGTGACACAAAATACAGCAAATGGTTTTCCCAGGATAAAGTGCGATAAAAAGGAGACGTTGACATTTGAGGAGAGCATAGCCAGGCAGGATCACTCTCCAGAGCGACAGCAAGCTCTGAAGCCGCACTGTAGGTTCTGGCAGCCGCTGGCCGTGTCTGCGTGGGGACCTGAAGAGAAACACCACAAAGTAATTATCTTACTCAACTGCATGCCAACGTGATAAAGCTTACAAGCATCCTCACATCCTCAATATTCTCAAATTCTCAATTTATCATATAAATGAAGTAGACATGTGGCACACAATGCTGAAGAAATCATACTGGCTACTGCAATACCCACTTACCTTCCACCGCAGCAGCAATGGTTACTTACACTAGGGCACATGCTATGCAAGTGGGGTTAGTAATGTGTGTTACAGTTGCCACAGTGCAATACCTCACATATCATTTCTATTCACTAATTTATATATTTACACATGAACACAATACCATACTAGATTATGAGCATGTGTGAATTTGTGTTTGACTTGTGTTACCGTTAATGTTGTCGCAGTAATAGAAGTGTTCATCATTAAGAGAAGGACAGGCAGACACCAGCTCCTGCAGCCCCACCTCAGTTATGAAGAGGCAGCCGGACAAGTTGAGATGCTCCAGAACAGGAAGCCCTCCACGCTGAGACAGAGCCCTGAATCACACACACACAGCACAATGTAACCTCATTACAGTGCATAAAAACTGATAATCATGTCTCAATTGCAAAGCCTGCCTCTCTCTAATAACGTGAGCTAAGGTGTCAACTAATTGAGATGTTCCTAGATGAGCATTTTGACAAGAGCTGAACCACTTTGAGTTGGCAAATATCTGTCTTTCACAAGCAATCTGTGATGCTTGCTAATATGTGCCGACAATTATATTAACAATATTTGTACAGAGCAAACAATGCAAACATTTTCAATGAGAAGTTCGGAAATGAAAAAAAAAATATTTGGTTGTGTTTGTGTTTTCTTTTAATATGTTGTTATTTATCATAAGGTTTAAAAGCTTCAATTACAAAGAATTTACATAAGGGTGTGATATAAACATCTTGGGAATTATTAGCCAATAATAGGTATCAGAAATGTTTCACTCCATTATATTGGTATTGGCATCAAGGCTCAAAAATCTGTCGGGCTCTAATTTGTGATTATGTCACGCTGCATCTCACACAAATTGTGTATGTGTGAAGGGTTGCATAGAGAAAGTTTACCAAGCTAAGTGGCCATGTGTCCATTCCCAAATGACAACATTCATGCACAATTATCTGTTTTTAATTGCCACTGAATTACTACACTCTGAAGAAACTAACCTCCAAATAAACCCACATTAGCTTGGAAAGATCAGGCAATTTTAAGTATGAAGGAAGTGAGATTTTTTGGTGTGTTTGCAAAACAGTAATGCATGGTCCTTACCTCAAGCCCAAATCTGTGACCTGGTAACATCCAGAGAGACTGAGGAATCTCAGTGAGCGTTTTGTCTCTGATTGGTCAGTCCTGCTTTCAGGCTCCACACACTGCAGGCCCTCAAATGAGGAGCACTTAGTCCGAAATTCTGCAGTGATGTTTCTGGTGGTCCCTGACTCGCACTGGGGCCCAATAAAAGTCCTGAGGGCCATGTCGCTAGTGCAGCAGGTGGAGTGACCACAGAACATTTCCCCAGTCATGGAATATTGCTGATGTAAAAAGGAGGCATTTGTCCTGTGCCCGCGTCCCCTGCTCTTCCTGCAGGAACACGAGGTTCCCAAAAGCTGCGTCTCAACGAAGTTTTCTGCATCCGGAAGAGACGTTCCACCACGACCGCTCCATTCTGCAGCGTCTTCGATATCAGCAAGGTCTGAGGAGTCCAGTACCCAAACTTGTGCGGGCCTGCGGGCAGTCCCCCAACGACCAGTCCCCTGCTTGAAAATGATGGCCTGTCGCTTCCGTCCCACTGGATGAAGGTCTCTCTCATCCATGAGTGTGATGGGTACTGTGGAGCTTTTCAGGAGCTTGGCTCGTCGATCTCCACGCTTGTCAAAGCAGGTCGAAGACGTGAGGTCGCCAAGCCCAAAAGACAATTTCTTCAGGGTGTGATCTGTGATCTTCTCACATCCCGACAAATCCAGGTGCTCCAGAGAGAGACAAGCTCCAACAGATGACCAGCTGTAAGAAGGAGGATCCAAGGAACACATAGTGAGTACTAAGTTTCCTGCACATAAGAAATCTGAACAGGGTTGGCACTCAGCAAATTTAGGGCTTCATCAATGGTGGCCCTAGTATATAAACTTTGTAAATGATACCATAGCATAATCAGAAATCACTGATTGTTTACATTTACCTGTCAAATGCGAAATCTGTAACATCAGTCTGAGTCAGATCCAGATGAATAATATTGGGGCAAAGACTGAGGATTTGACGGACCTGGAAAAAGACAAAAATGTTGTCAACATTAATTAAATCTTTTATGTTATAGTTCTGTCTAACACTTTTTCATATTCACGTACTCGACAATTAAGAGTGAAAAAAATAAACAAATGATATACCATTTTACTCGAGACTGTAGAACTGTATGCCAGGACAATAGACTTGACAGATGGGCCCACAGCTGGCAGTAGATTCTGGATAATCCCATTCAGAAGCTTCTTCTCCCGCCGAGCATTGTTAATTGCCAGAGAGCCTACTGAGTGGTCCGACACATCTGACAAGACATAAACAACAACATGACAATGTCCATTTCTAAGGGTTGTCTTGGTAAAATGGAAAAAAGTCTGTTTACTACCTTTATGTCAGAGTGGAACCTGAGGTATAAAGGCAGCACCTTTCTCACTTTAGTGCAAACTCATAGAGGGTAGATAAAGGTGACGGGAGTCACAACAAAATCATGTGAACTAAGGCTGCACAATATTATGAGAACATGCAATATGTAATAATTGTACTTACTCGAATCTTGCTTTTCTGGGTTTATACCTCTTGTTTAATGCACTTATTGTAAGTCACTTTGTATAAAAGCGTCAGCTAAATGAATTGTAATGTAATGTTTTGTTATTTTAGTCACTAACAGAGGTGTGAAGAAAAAATCTTACCAGACTCATCAACATCAGCATCCTCATCATATTCCTGATAAGCCCGACCCTCATTCTGCCGACTCTTCACCCACTCGTCATCGGGCTCCTGGTACAGCTCCCCTGGTGGACCACAGTAATTATCAACTACATTTCAGACACACACATTTAACAGCAGTGTACTACTACAACATATTCAACTGAATACATCAAAGGTATTTGCCAGCTTTCAGCAGTTTACCTCTGGCCCAGCGCACAGGATAGAGGTGCCTCCACAGAGAGCCGGTCTTAGCAAGCTCTGACCAGGAGCTGCACACTTGACTACAGCGACACAGATCTTGAGGACCCAAATAATGGAACAGCCTCAGCATAATTTCTGTAGGGAGCTGGGAGATGTGGGTTGAAGAATCCTTTTTCTTTTCCAGTTCTGAGAAAGAGGACAAAGAGCTTGGCTTGTCAGTCATATACCAAAAGTATGACATGGATCTTTTTCAAAGGTAATGACTTGGAAAGTCAAACACTGTCCTGCTTAAAAAAAATTAATTTACAATTTACTAAAAAGCCTCTCTCAACATAAATCAAAACAAGTATCTGGTTCTGGAATCATTTTAAAAGTTTAGATTAGGCACGTGATCAGAAAAAAACCAAACACCACTAAACCCTATTGTGTAAGTTGGCTCACTGACAATGTCATGGTGTACTAGAACACTTGAATACTCATCAGCAACTAAAAGCTGTGTTGGTCAGACCAAATAACCAAAATATTACAAATGCTACAAATAAGCAGCTTTAAATGATATAACAAAACTGATCTTTAGATTTTACAAGTTGGATTCAGCTCTGTTGGTATTTTTACTTGATCAAGTATAAAACTGGTTTCGATTTTTTGATACAACAATATTATTTGCATTTGAATAACTTTTGTATGTACCAAAATTTGACTTTCAGGACAAACTGGCAAAAGGAGAAAGAACCTCAAATCAGGTTTGAGACACAACAGTTTCAACATATATGAATATACCCACTAACCGTAATCTGTCTTCTCATGGTCCGCATATTTAAAGGCCTTTTGCAGCTCCTCCGCCTGGCTCCACAAAGTGAAGCCCTTCAGTACCTCAGCGGCACAGTCCCATTGATGTTGGTTGCAGTGTTGTGCTATCACCTGCTTCTTGATGTCTTTGAGCTCCTCATAGGTGAAGTACTCCATAAGCATAGGCTGAAACACCTGTAAGCAATCTCTTCAGTTTACAAGCAGTTACAAACACTGCAAATTGCTGAGCTATGAACAAAAGTATTTAAAATGAGTTTCCATTAATTATGTGTGCCATAATGCAATGCATGCACATATATTATTATTCCCGATACTTCTTATTTTTCGTTCTTTTGTCATACATTTTGTCCCGCTACTTCTCCTCGGTTTGTCGTCACACATGCAAAATAAATAAATCGTTCAGGAATAGTGGGCTATGACTTTTCTAAGACTTTCGCCAAAAGGTTTGCCCGAAATTGTGAAAAAAAAGCGGGAAGAACTTTTATCTTAGAAAGTTTCAATGGTGAAAGATTTCACCTTTTTCAAGCGGGCCAGTAGACCCGCTCAGTATCTCATTCTCTCACTCTCTCTCTCTTTCTCTTAAACGAGCCAGTCTGTGTCTCTCTCGGTCTCCAACTGAAACAGTCTCTGGACCCGGCAGGAAGCACGCTGCACACATTACAATTTTCTAGGGAGGTATTTTCTAGTTTGTTTATCTGTTCTTTCCTTTGTTGTTCATGACCACAGTTTAGTCATATCCATCCTTTCTCAACTAATCAAAAAGGTTTTATTAAAAACAGAGATAAGCAATCATCTTGTACCTCTTCTTCTTCCTTCATGTGGGGCAGAAAGTCCTGTGTGAAAGCTTCTAGTCTCTCCTTCAGCTGCTGGACATAGTTAAGCTGCTCATATTCACTCTAAAACACAGAACAATCATTAATACAAGGAAATCAGTGAGGAGCATACAAGTTCAGACATCTTTACAGCCACATCTACAATGTATAATAATCCGTCTTTACAATCGAATCTACTATATGTACTATTAGGTATTTTTATTCTCTTTATAAGCAAATGTGTGGTCATCCATATTTCCCAGTAGGATTATTCAATATTGAAATTATGTTGTATAATCTTCTCTGCGCTAATATACTTAAGAGTCTCTTAATCAAGTGAGGATGTTCAATATGACATCATCGAAAATTTACAAAAAACATTTTTCTCAACCCAAAGCAGAAGAATGCTGCTGTCTGTTTTCCAAACTGACTAGGGCAGAACGGATTACACAATTGCATCATCCTGGTGAGCCCATGTTTTTGGGTGGCTTGTGGCTAGAGAGAGAACAATAAGTCTTGCACTCTGTTAAGCAGATCACAAATAAAACCATCCCTCCCTTAAACAATTCAGACTACTTCTTTCTTAATTTTGCCATATTCTTAATAAGCAAAGTCTTAATTCGTAACCCAATAGATTTGACACAAAAACCTGGTTGGATGCAGCAAATTGTCAAAAAGCTTAGAAATAAATTACATTTTAAAAGAGATACACTACGATTACCTGTCCTTACAATTAGCATGTACACGCGAAAAATAACAATTTTGATGTCTACAACTGTTGTCTGGCTCACATGGTAGTTATTCTAATGACAGTGTTCTACCCTACCATTGAGCAACAAGTATAAGATGTGTTATGCACAACTCACATATGACCCTCTTAAGTAAAGCCTAGTATGTTTCTGCTGAGCCCAGTCAAAAGCAAATCAATCAAAAATATTGATCCCTATTTACCTTAACATTGTGTAGTCCCTTTTCAAAGAGGGTCAACATCTCTGAGAGTTTGTTGTCAGAGTGCACATTGTACACAGTGCAGCAGCGTTGTTGCAACAAGTTGATAATGTACTCGTTCTCGATTTGCTCATGCATCTTGAACTCCTTGAAGGTGGCGCAGAGGGACTGGAGAAACGAGCGGAAGTCATTGTTGTTGGAAAAGTTGGTCTTTGACAGCTGTGGAAAAACAAACAAAACTGTCAGCCAAGATTCCTGGACAAATAACAGCGCTAGAACTTCTGCTGGTTGCGGTAGATCTCGAAAAATGGTAGGTGCGGTAGAAGCCCTGAGAAAGAACAGCTGCAGTGAGCGTCTTTACGGCAGAAACTGTAAAGTGACGTTACAGCAGTTGGCTCCAGATTACGTTAGAAAACACGCAGTGCCTTAGACGGTTTTGGTAAAGAGACCTTTTTGTTGGCCTTGTCAGCCTTGAGATGCTCAGTGTTATATTTGTATCACAGTTCGTGGGAGCCTTGTAAACTACTTAGTGACACTTGATTCTCGTTGCATAACAAGCTACCCTGCAAGTGAGTCGAGCTAGCTAAAGCTGTTAGCATGTCCTATCTGAGTAGGGAGGGGATGTTTTGTTTTGAGTTTGAGCAGGATAATCGGAAACAGGTCCCACAGTGCTGGCTGAGTGGAAGTATCTGTGCAACGCTGACTTGACGTTCACGAGTCTGACCACGGAGACACCGACGCTTCCCAAGTAGCCAAGCTAGCTCGCTAGCGCGCTATGTGGCGTTCACTGGACCGTGGGCCACACGCGTCATTTATCCCGCCCTAAAACTGCAAGTTACGCACGGACGGTCGTTTGGACTCACCTTTTCGCAGTATAAGCCCACCAGCTGCTTCATTCGCCAGTGGGGGCCAGTGAAAACATCCACCTCGTCCGGGAAGGGAGCCATCTTCGCGCTGAGCCTCAGTGCGTCATCCACACACAGTCAGCGACACAGTCAACAAGGAGGCGTGTGCTGCTGCTCCCCACGTGACCGCCGAGCCACCAACGTGGGCTCAGACAGTGGAGCTCTGAGATCAACGTTTTGAAAAAAACATATTCGTAGGTGGTTATGAAACTTTTACGTTTGAAACACACCTACACGAGTAACATAAACCTAAGAGCAAACTCTACTTATATAACTTCGATCAGACTGGCAGATATTGGAGAGGAGATATTGACAGAACAGATGTGTGAAGCTCGATATTTCTTCAGGGCCATCTGAAGAAACACTGCACACCTAACGTGAATTGTATTAACTGCACATATTCAACTCGTTTGTCATTTGTTATTCGTGCAGGTATAACAAATGCTTGCAGCTTGTTATGCAACGAGAATCAATTGTCACTAAGTAGTTTACAAGGCTCCCACGAACTGTGATACAATTATAACACTGAGCATCTCCAGGCTGACAAGGCTAACAAAAAGGTCTCTTTAGCTCTATTAATTAGGTTCTCTAAATTTTTCCCATTTTCTGAATCCATTTAATAGTTTTGCTCAACTACATGTATGGTCTTTCTTTGCTGTCATATTATACGTTTTATGTGTATATGTTGTGTTTTATGTGTATATGTTGTTTTTATATTGCTGTTTTTATATTGTTTTATGTGTATATGTTGTTTTTATATTGCTGTTCTATATTGTAGTTTATGTTTATAAATTTTTTTTTATATTGCTGTTTTTATATTGCTGTTTTTATATTGTTGTTTTTATATTTTTGTTTCTATATTGTTGTTTTATGTGTATACGTTGTTTTTATACTGCTGTTTTTATATTGTTGTTTTATGTTCAGTGCACCAATGAACGAAACCAAGGCAATTTCCTGTATGCGCAATCATACTTGGCAATAAAAAGATTCGGATATTTTCAATAGATACAACCTCTCAATTAAAAATGTTACAAAATGCGTGTCACTTGTTGAATCTGTTTACTTATTTGCTTCCTAACATGCGGTAAGAAAGAATACTAGTTTAGAGACTTGAAATTCCAAAGATGTTTACCATTAAACATGGTTTGCATCAGGTTGCCTGTTATAACCAGTAGTCTGACATTTATTCAAGTAAAATGAAGCTCTGTATTTTATGTAGGATGTTTAAATGCGGTCTTTCGCTTTTCTTGCAAACTGTAATTATGACCCGATTATTCCTTGTGGTGTCGTAAAATAATATCAGTTTTAATTGTAGCTCTTTCAATTTCATATTTGGACATTTTATTTGTAATTAGGAGCAATCTTAGCCTCCATAGTTTTAGGGTAATTTGATATTCTAACGGCGGCGGTAGAAGCGACTGAGCCGGGGTTCAGCTCGCTGTCACCGTCCACACACTTCCGCAGTCGACCTGTGTTTGGTACCAGTCTATGGTTGCTACACGGGTTGCCATGGTAAGAGAAACGTCCACACTGACTAGGCCCCTAATTCACCCCGGAAGTTGACCGACAGCTATACAAACCAATGCACGAACGAGAAATAGGAAGACGGCCAATGGAAATGCAGCAAGAGAGAGCTGCGTTAGGTTGAGAGCGCGAGGAGCGGCAGCAGGTCCCAGCAGCTCTGACACAGCAGTGAAACAGACTAATGGTAAGAAAAGTACCAGACAAATAACTACTTGTATTTGCTGCTACCAAGTGAGCCTCGCTAATGTCCGCAGTCTGCGTGTCGTCTACTTACATGTTGTGTATTTAATGTACGGCGGGCTGCTCTCCCCGTGCGGCCACGGCACCGTTAGCAATGTTGCTACCCGCGGTACTGTGTGTTGTGTCCCAGCATCACAGCCGGAGACAAAACCCCCTGCTCTGTGTGACAGGGCAGCTCGATGGGGAGGGCACACCAGCGACATGTCTGAACTTAACAACAACAACAACAACACTAATATAATATAATAATAAGGATAATGATAACTTTCCTTGCATAGCATTTATCTAAACATGGTTCCAAAGTGCTTCAAAATATCTACGGCAAAAAGGAAAAGATTTTAATTTCAGTTCGATTTTAAGCACCCAATCACAACATATTATGCTCGAGGCCTTAACATGTGTGGAGAAACCCAGGGGTTCCAACAATGAACAAGTGCTTTTGAGACTGTGGAGAGAAATCAACCAGCAGAACCAGACTCAGTGTGGGCGGCCATCTGCCTCGACCGGTTGGGGTGAAGAGAGTAGACAAGAGGGGAGACCAGGAACAGTTGTGTTACCATCATATATGGCTCTATCAGACTGTTTGTTGAAAATAATAATCTTTAGTTGTACAAGGTGTTTCTGTCTTTTATTCACATTGTCGGTAAAAGCCAAACCTGAGGGTACGCTGAAGTTAAAGGTAAATCTAACAATCAAAAGTTATTGCGTTCTACGATAATAATTAATTAGCTTCATCTCTCTGCAGACCCAGCACGAGGCTCCACTCATTCCAGTAACATGGACAAGTACGAAAAGCTGAAGAAAATCGGGGAAGGCTCATTTGGAAAAGCCCTCCTTGTCAAATCAAAAGAGGATGGACACCAGTATGTCATCAAGGAGATTTGCATATCTGGAGTAAGTTTTACCCACATTATTTCACAAGCTTTACATAAACCATTAACATGAGCTCCCTTTCACTACCAAGCTACTTCATCCATCCTCTTTCCCTTTTAACTTTGACAGATGCCAAACAGAGAGAGGCAGGAATCTCGAAAGGAAGTCGCCGTTCTTGCAAAAATGAGTCACCCCAACATTGTCCAGTATAAGGATTCTTTTGAAGGTATTCACATGAATAAATAAATCACTTCAGATCTATGCAACAACCAGAAAGAACCACAGAGATGATCCTCTGCACTTATTTCCCAATGCACTCCATATAATGAGTATAATATTACTTGGCTCTGAATTCTACACTTTTCAGAAGCGGGTTGTCTGTTTATTGTGATGGACTACTGTGAGGGCGGCGACCTCTTCAAGAAGATCAACTCTCAGAAAGGAGTACTGTTCTCTGAAGATCAAGTAAGCCATTCACTATTGGATGCTATTCTAGATTTCCATACTCACCAGTCTTTGACATCTTTTTAGACTATTTTTATGCTTCTTTAATTCACCTTAGTTGTCGTTAGATTTGCAAATGGTAACAGACAGGAAAAGTTGATACTGTGTAATATGTTTTTACCATTTTTTCCTTTGCCTAGATCATGGATTGGTTTGTGCAGATTTGCCTGGCCCTGAAGCATGTTCATGATCGTAAAATACTGCACAGGGACATCAAATCACAGGTATTGCTCTATGCACCACATGATCCTTCCTCAGTGATTACAGGCAATGATTTGTCATTTATCATAAAATTCTGTTTCTTCACAGAATATTTTTTTAACGAAGGATGGGACTGTCCAACTTGGGGATTTTGGAATAGCAAGGGTTCTAAATAGGTTTGTACCTATTTCATCTAAATAGATCAGCAGATCCCTATATAGCCATGATTCAGGAATAGTTAATTATCCAACAATTTGCGTTTCATTCTCTTCTCATTTTCAGCACTGTAGAGCTGGCAAGGACTTGTATAGGAACACCATATTACCTATCACCAGAGATTTGCGAAAATAAACCATACAACAACAAAAGGTAATAACTTGATGCTCTGGACCACTTTGTTGTATTTGTAGTAGATGTGGTGTAAATGGATATGTAGTTGTTATTCTGAGGACAAGCACTTAACCCCATTAAATAATGAGTCATGCATGAGTTAACGTTAGTGAGTTAGAGTCTGTGGCTCCTGGGTGATGTAAAGGTGTCATGTCTCTGCTTTATCGAGTGAACCTTCCTGTGTATATCTGCAACAGCAAGCAAGTATTGATTTTCTTTTAACATGTGTGTGTAATCTAATCCACTTTAGTTAAAGCCAATTCATTTAATGAACCTACAACTCAATGTTCAATTTGGAGTAGCTTAGCAATCAATTCATTTTTCTCCCCGGAATTGCAAACGACTGATACATTAATATATGGCTGCAATGTAAACCTACCCCTGAACCTTTCCCCTGCACAATCCATTTGTATGCTCTCTTGTCTTACTTTCCCTACTCTCCCTCCATCTGCAGTGATATTTGGGCCCTAGGATGTGTCCTGTATGAAATGTGCACTCTTAAGCATGCAGTAAGTATTCCATGTGTGAGTGGTTTACTAAATAATGTGGATATAATGTTTCTTATGTTGCACTGTAGTGCTTTCTCTCACATACTGATTTTAGTTTCTTTCTTATATATTCTGTATGTTTAAGGGTTACCAAGCTAAGTTTCAAAGAATGGGTCATTAGTATTGAGTGCTTCATTATCAAATATGTATTTCTTTACATTTTTTATCACCCCATTACTCCACACAGTATGACTACTTGGTATCCCTTGGTAATATCTTCATACTGCTCTGCTCTGCTTCACAGTTTGAGGCTGGCAACATGAAGAACCTAGTCCTGAAGATCATTCGCGGCTCATACCCTGCTGTGTCTGTTCACTACTCCCAAGAACTCCGCTCTCTCTTGGCACAGCTGTTTAAACGCAACCCCAGAGAAAGGCCGTCAGTCAGCACTGTCCTCGACAAACCTTACCTGTCCTGTAGGATAGAGAGATTCCTCACACCACAGGTACATCTTGTTGTTTGATTCAGTCAGAATTTGACCTCATCTAGGCTGTAAATGCATTTTAATTGAATTCTCTACTGATTCCAGCTCATTGCTCAGGAATTCCGCCACACTCTTCTCCTCAAGCAGCCTAAAGTGGGCGTGTTGCAGGGAGCACCGGGTAAGTAAACACAGCATCTGAATTTGAAATGTGAGGATACTTTTTGTTTTATATAATTCAAGGATCTTTTAAATGGACTAAAATGTTTTTAGAAAAAAAGTGTGTGTGGGACAACTGAATTCCTCAATATACTCTAATTTGTTGAAATCCTACACTGCTTTAACATGAGTACTGCAAGTACAGGGAGAGATTTAGAGCTGTAAAAGAGTATTCATTTTAATTTTTGCCATGGACGATTGTGTGAACCACTTGGTAACCTTGTTTAAATAAGTGCAATACAAATTAAGTTATGATTATTATTGTTAGTCAGCATGGTCACAAACAGTCTCTGTGGTTTTTTTCACTTGTATGAGCAGCCAAGCGTTCTGCTGCTGGGTCCATACCACTCACTCCAGCCCAGAAGATCACCAAACCAGCCGCCAAATACGGAGTGCCTTTAACTGCGAAGAAGTTGTCAGATGGAGCCAAAAAGCCAGCAGAGAGGAAACCAGCTGTTAAACATAAACCGGTCAGTAGGCTGTAGAAGTTGATGACTAGTTGCTCTGATTTTTGAGCTTCACTCCTGTTTTGTAGTTGTTTTTTTGCTCTGTGTTTAAAAAAAGCTGTGTTTGACATTGTGCTCCTAGTCTGGCATGTTGGAGGCCTCTCCCATCTGTGTGTGTGTGAGTGTCTGTCTTAACATCATAGTGTGTTGGCAACCTCTGAACCCCGGTGTCATATGTTGCTCAGGCCCCTTTCCCAGCACCCTCCCAAAGAAGAGAGGACAAGGAAGAGAGGAAAAAACAAGAGGTACAGCTGAGAGCCCCACGTTACTTGTATTAACTGTTGGATTCCCCTCCTTTTTCTTTTCCCATTTACACACACATTAAAATGTGTTTCTTCCTATTAGCATTTTTTGTTTTCCCTCTGTCATTGTGCTTGATCCCGTTTTCATCCCCCGGCTCTATTTGAAATGTTCTGCTTGATTTATCTTTTAACCGACCTTTCCCTCCTCGCCCGCCTGCCCAGTGACAGAGCTGTTCTCCTCCTCTTGCTTCAAGGTGGGTTCTTAAAGATGCTGTTGTTTTGATTGACATGCTTTTTTCTCACACTGCAGGAAGGGATCAGAAAGAAGAAGATGGAGCTGATTGAGAAAGAAAGGAAACAGAGAGAGCAGGTGAGCACGGTGTTGAGTCCTATCGTTAAAGTCTGTAATCGTTTTCCCACTTTCAGTTGTCTCTGTTATCTATGTCATCTCCAGATGTTCCTGTTTAAAGCAGAGCAAATGAAGAGATATGAAAAGGAAAAGGTGAGTGCAGACGGATATTATTATTATTATTACAAGGGATATTCTCTATCTTGTTCAAAAAAGGGAAAGTGTGTAGTTTAAAAAGGCAAGGAAGAAATGATGTCTGATCTACTGAATGACCCACATGGTTTTCATAGTACTGCCATACAAGTCAGTAGCCTGTCAGATTTACCTTTAGCCTCAGTGTACCTTCAAGTTTGGCCTGTATCATTGATTACAAGCCCAAAACACTTGATTATGCTAGTTGTGCATTTTTCGGATGCACAACTGTGAAGATATGTCCCTAACATCCGCTGGTGGCCTCTAACGCCTGCCGACATCTACTAGTAGGCAGTATTCTAAATTGTGCAGAAGACCTTCAAACGTTCAGGCATATTCAACATCTCGTCCTATATTCTCAAAGAATTTGTTCCTTTATGTATTAAATCAAGTCACCACAGTGATAAGCTTTTGCAAGGGTCAATGTACTAAGGCCCTTTTCAGACTTGGTATTAACATCCATCCTGAGAGATCCAATCACAAGTGGTCAACGCTAAGTTTGTCTGTTCATACCTTAAACACGTCATTTGTTTTTGACTTAATTATGTTGTTTTAACCCAGTCTCAGTTAACAGATGTGTCCAATGACAATGTTGGTGTGTGTGTAGGTTTGAGATAGAGGGAGTAGAGAGAGAGCGAGAGCCAGAGAGAGAGAAAGTGACCGAGCGGGAGGGAGAAATGCAGCAGCTCTGCCATCAGGAAAGATTTTATCTTTTGTAGAAAAAAGCATCAATCATCATTTGTCAGTCAGTGTTGATATTGTGGCAACAAACAAATATATGCGCTCTGACTAGTTTAAAAGAATGTTTGATTCCTTGAAACTGTAGCAGGTTAGAGGCGACAGCTGAGTAGGCGATCCTTAATGTGTGGCCAAGAACACCTTGGCGTTCACGCAGTGAAAAAAATGTGATGTGAGTAATCTGATCTCAGGACGCATTCAGGATATATAAGGGTTTGTTCAAACCTATACTTTGTACTGACCACTTGTGATTGGATCACTCAGGAAGCATGTTAATCCCAGCTCTGAACGGGGTCTATGAAACAGTGATCTTTTACAGATCAATCGTATAAACCAAGCCAGAGAACAGGGCTGGAAGCACGTTCTGAGTTCTAGTGGAGGTAGCAGCCCAGAGAGGAAGGTACTGGACACCCATTTATGTTTAATAATACAAAGATATTCTACAAGATATCCTTCTTTTACATTTAAGTACAGCATACACACTTCTTGCTCACAACAAACTTTCTCCTGGAATCTCAGTGTTTTGTAGGTGGTCGAAACAGGGCTGCAGGTGTTGGCGCCCCTGTCCCAGGCTCTGTGCCGAGCAAAAGTCCTTATGAACAGTACCACGCTGCTCTGGATCACATGTCTAAACCTAGGCCTAAAGACATTGGTAGGGAGGCATCCTCTGCAACACCGGGCAGTCCCATTCGGTGAGATCGCACTTCTTCCTTTATCAGACATGTTATGCAGTAAAAATCATCGTATTAACAGGGTTATCTGTTTGTGTATGTAAGAAGTGTACCTGCTGCAGCTGGACCAGTGCTGCCCAGCAGCCCTGCCCATCTCTTAAACCACGATGCAATCAAGAGAGAACTTCAGAGACTGCAGTTCGTTTCTGTACAAGCTCGTCTCAGTAGGTCGGTCAAGTAGCCTCTCTCTAATCAGTAAATAACACTACACATCTGTTGTCATCGCATGTAAATGTGTAGTACTAAGTGTCTTATTCTGCTTTCAGGCAGCGTGGTCAGGTGGCTCCTGGCCGTGCTAATCAGGTTGAGGAGTTTTTACAGCGTAAGAGAGAAGCTATGCTCAACAAAGTCCGTGCTGAAGGACAACTGGTACGTAGTGGGACACTGGAATATTAAGGGTAACCACATTGAGTGTAACGCATTTTTTTTATATATCAACCCTTTTCCATGTTGTCGACTATGACCTTTCACAAACTGTGTGTGTTGATGTATCTCTTTCAAATAATAGGAATTCAAGAGATCCAATAAGCATTAATTCCAGTATTGACACTGAATCAAACAACGCAATGCTGTGTGAATTGCAGTGAGAATGAGTCACTTTTTTATCAAAGTTCAAGAACCATGAAGCTATCTAAGTCTATGGTAATTTGCTTGCCCGTTGTACATAATGGCAACGCTTTAAAACAAACTGTGTACGAAGTGAAAGAACCTCAATCTTATCAATTAGATAAGCCAAGTGAATTGTTTGTTTCAGAGCTTTCTGCCGTCTGGTTACGTCCCTTCTGTACATGTATACTCATAAAGGTGACTTCACTTATTCTAGATGTCAAGACCCCTTCTAAGGTCTGGTCTTTTGAATCTGTTAAAGTGGGACAAATCACACTATTATCATTCTGAAGTGAAGTCCTGCTCCTGGACTGGGTCCACAGAACCCTGAAGCTGCACCAACGCTGCTGCAAAAAGAGCTGTTCACTGTTTAACCATACACATGCCAAGTGTAAAGCTGATAAGATGAACAGACATGAGCATACAGTGATTTCTTTAAATAGATAGGTGATGGATAGATATATGTTTAATGTTTGGAGCTTGACATGTAACACACAGTCTGTTTATCAATGTTTTCCTGGAAACAGTATTGATGAAAGTGGTAAGACTGAACCAAATGATACAGTTGTAGGCCATAAGCTGAATAGGCTAAAAAGCATCAGAGATAATTATGTGGGTTCATCATAATGTGTGGCCTCACTGTCTTAACATGTAGTAATTTGATTCAGTATTAATATAAAACCCTTGATTAATGCAGCTTTAAATAAATCCTGGCCCCAACTCATGATAGTTGTTACAGTTGGATGTGAGGCCTGAGTCCTTTCTAAAATGTGGTTAAATTAAATGGTAAACAGGGCTCCCGGCAAAACCTGGCCGCACTCTATGGAAGCCGGGCTGGTTCAGCTCAGTGCAGGAGACCCAGAGCCAACAAAGAAGAGGAGGTAGGAGCCCTGGCTCGAATGCCCAGCCTCACACTCCGCCTCACTCATAGCACGCCTGACCGGCACGTCTCGTATGTGTGCACTAAAATCCCTCAAGCACGCCCCTAATTCAAACCAGCAGCTCAGACCCATGCCAACTCCTTCCATAATGTGTTGTGTTCCTCTGTCCAATGTGAACTGTTTGTCCAATGTGAACCATTTAATGGCTGTTAATCTTCACAACGATAAACAATGAATACCATTGTTTTTGTTTGTTGTGTGTTTGGTCCTATTTTGAATAACCTCACCACCTCAGCTTTTCAGTGTCTCACATGTTTTTTGCTTTAACACGAATACACAAGTGTAAGCATCTTTATTGCACTGACAACTGCTCAACTATTCTGCCTGAATGAATGGTCTGTAAACATGCAGATGCTAACATCATATGTGTTGATTGAAGCTTTCACATTCTAAAAGT
Source organism: Platichthys flesus (assembly GCF_949316205.1). Lineage (NCBI taxonomy): Eukaryota > Metazoa > Chordata > Actinopteri > Pleuronectiformes > Pleuronectidae > Platichthys > Platichthys flesus. The sequence goes on along the minus strand of NC_084953.1, from coordinate 20,460,393 downwards.
GCTACCGTGTATGCTATTTTTATTTTTTTTGAATGTGACTGCAGATATCAATGCTGCATCCTACTCCGTGTCAGTGTAAGTGTTTATATCACGCAGTATGTAACACTCTTGTTTTTGTTGTCAGGAGTACTTGAAGAAACTGAGGCAGATCCGCTTGCTGAATTTCAATGAGCGTCAGCAGATCAAAGCTCGACTCAGAGGAGAGAAGGTACAATGATCGTCTCTTAGATTCTTAGAATACCTTCCACAATAGTGTTGCTGTTTTTCTCTGACATTGTGACATTGTGGCTTATGGCGGTTGTTGTTGATTGTTTCAGTATGACAGTGATGGTTCAGACAGCCAGGAATCCAGTGAGGAGGCAGAGCTCAGGAGAAAGAAGATAGAGGCTTTAAAGGTGAGTCAGTGAAGAACTTAAAACTTTTATATTTTATAATATACTATTTTTATTTATTTAACTATATTTATTTTCATTAAGAGAAAGAATTGTACTCAGAGACCACAAACATCCGCCAGGGTCCAACACTCTCCTTTTGAAACCACATTTAAATTCAATAGATCCAGATTTTTATTTTAATCTGCACCAAATTGCACACAATCATTCCTAAATGTTCAAGATTTTTTTTCATCAAGATCCATGAATGAGTCTCTGAGAAATCAAGGAAAGTGTTGAAGAACGAGTTATCTCGCAGAGTTAAAGAGAGTGAAAAGAAATTCCAGACAAAAGCCCCAGATAGAGCCAAACCGGTGTTGGATTTGCAGTGGCTATGTGTGGACTCTTCAAAGACGCCTTTCAAGAGAGTCAACAGGTTTGGAGTAATTTCAGTGAATGAGAGTGCCGGAGTCCATGTAGTGGTGAGGTGCCTGTGACTTCAGCCAATTGCTTTTATGCGAAATCAATTAATTTAGTAGTATTGGTTCAGTTTGAGTATGAGCCACACAAAGTAAAACATTCAAGTTAAGAAATTATTTCATATTTAGTTATATTTTCTGAGTTATGTTTTAACAATGGCAAAGTTGAGAATAATGACCATGGATTGCCATTTTTATACAACTGGGATGTGACGTCCATGAAGAGTTTCACCTCTCCTTCCTGTCACTGAGGGCAGGATGACACCGAAGAGCAGGAGGATCAGTCTGACTCTTCTTGTGTCAAATTTCACTAATTGCATCAGTATTGTACAAAGTTCTCCCTTTAAGTGTGTTAGACCTTAGCTACTCTGCTCGATGCTTACAAACTAGAAACAGGATGTCCAATCTGACAAGGTTATCTGACACACACTGTTCCATGATATCATTAACGTGACATGACATGAAAATAAGCGATAGAAAACTGATTGAGCCAATGTTAATGTTCCTCTTTTTTTCGTGAGCGCCCTTAGCCGTCACCAGAATGAGGCCATCTTGGTTAGCTGCCCATGTCATCCATACCTAGGCTCTCCTCTCTTATCCGCTTTAACCTAAAATGTTTTCACTTCATCTCAGTTTGCTCACTGTGTGTTTTGCTCGCACTATTAGATGCAAAGAGAAGCGGCACAATTCCCTAAATGTTGGTGACGTTCTTATGCAAACAAACACGCATTCAAACACAATGCGAACCTTATCGAGGTCAGCAAAATTATCAAGTTCAGTCATTATCGCGACAGGCGTACTCTGTGCTTGTTCTTATGGTCGTTGTTATGAACAGAGAAGTTGACTCCGCAATGGTAGTCATAATTCTGATAGGCGCACCACCTACATGTAGGGGAAATACTGCTGTGGAATAATATGAACTCACAATGACTGCAAGAATCCTGAACACACAACAGCAAGTAATGTTTTGTCATCTACATAGTGATGCGACAACAGGCCTGTACTCTGAACTTGGCATAAGCAGACCCTGTTTCATGACTATCTCAGCCTGTGATTTGTTTGCTCTGTTGTTTTACTGGTCATTACAAGATCTGCTGCTCTAAACAGTGGCTAAAGGGCTAATCAATACCAGCCAAAATCACGTACCTGTTTGTAGCTCGGCGAACGCTGACGATTCAACAACCACTGATTCAAAGTTCGAGAAAAAGCCTCTGGTGAGCGACGAATCGCGAATCCAACCCTCAGGTTGAGAAGCAACAAGCGACTAGCTTTATCTGACCTGCAACCATTTGCCCCGATGCGAGAAGATTGCAGAGAGCAGATTGTGTGATGATGTGAGGGTTACAAACACGTCATCCTAGTCACTGGTGACTTTGTAGGTATAACTACTCAGCCTGCACGTATCCAAGATGGAGATATCCAGTGTGAAAGCACCACAATTTGGTGATTAGGAAGAATGAAATATAACCGCTTAAAATTTCAAAGATCAAATGGCAGTTGGTAGGAAGCAATTTTCAGTTGGAGGAAATAAGATTGGATTGGATAACTCTTATTTTGATTATTAAAACAGATTTCGTCATATCTTCACTATACATCATTTTGTATGTTTATATGTACCTGACAGGCCCAAGCAAATGCCCGTGCTGCTGTTCTGAAGGAGCAACTGGAGAAGAAGAGGAAGGAGGCATATGAGAGAGAGAAGAGAGCTTGGCAGGACCATGTGAGCTCATTCATTTTTTTGTTTCAAGCTAACATTCCTCTGTCAGTAACATTACCTGGCCTTACTGGTGCAAGTATAATCTAATGATGAGTATTGTGTGTTGTGGAAGCTTGTTGTTCGGGGGATGAAGGTTGGCATGGCAGCAGGGAACGCAGCAGCGGCAGCAGCAGTAGCAGTCTCAACTACCTCGGACAGTCCTCTTCCACAGCCCAATCTGTCTCCACCAGAAGCAGTTACCAACACTCCGGCCCTGCCTCCATCCAAAACCTCCACCCCAGTCATATCCATGACTGCTGCCCTGAAGAATGTTGGAGCAGTCAGTATACATTTACAAAGTCCTTCAGGCCTCTATCATGTGTTTCTTGTATGTATGTATTGCTTGGCTTGGGTAAAAACATTTCAAATTTTGTGTTTGTCAGATAACTCCACTTAAAGCAATCTTGCCTGTGCTGGAGACTGCAACAGTCATCCAGGTAAGTGTATCAGTTATTAATGCAACATTATGTAACTTTGACTGAGCAACAGCAACCTCGACAGCCACTGAAGCACAACTGAACGGTGGTTATTACTATGAACCCCGGCTTCCTGAACCAGAAGAGCTGCCGCTGTAACAAATAAACCGAAGTCTGTTTAGAATTTTTGATATTTTAAAAGTTTGCTGATCTAATATTTGAGATAAATTCTGTTTTTTAAAGACGTCTTAGTCCTTTTAAGTGATCCACTGTTCAGCATCACTTTTGAACTTGCTGGGTCTGACTCTGGCAATGTAAGCTGCAACTTACACACTTCTTACAGGATATTGTACTCGCTGACCGAGTTCCATAGTGTTGCTTTAATGTTGTGGGCTTAGATTTCGGATTACATTTTCAGAAAGATAATGCTACTTAATCCTTTTCATTTAACAGACTGAGAAAAAGCAGATACTGCACCGACTTAACCAGAACCTGAAAGCCCAAAGTCCAGGGGAGGAGGGAAAGGAGGCGGCTCCATCCCCTGCAGAACCAAGGGCTGTTCCCCAGGAGAACCCGTCTGACTCAAAGAGTCGTCCCTGTTCCAACGGAGACCGAAAGAAGTGGGATGCAGCTGAACTGCCTATACTTCCTGTGGCTCAGAAAACCTTAGAGCAAACCTGTGCCACAATGATTAGTGAGTTATTATTCCACAGGACAAAGCTCTCATGTCCCATTCATGAATAGAAACAAGATTATTTGTCTCCCTCTACGCTGGTGACAGCCATTGGCCTGAGGCATTATGTTATTGGGTCTTACTTTGTCCTTGATGGAATGTCTTCAAATGTGGTACAGAACATTTACTTGGATTCACAGATGACCTGATTAGATTTTTGTGGTACAAGGTCAAAGGTCAAGTTAACTGTGACCTTGTGTTATTTCATTACATGTGGCACAAACGTTTATATTTGGACTCGAGGAGGAAAAAGTTCAAGGTCAATGTGACATCACAAAACCTTTTTTTGCTTCATGAACATGATATATATACAATACCTGCAAGAGGGTCTTTTAAAATTGGGCACAAATGTTCACTTAGACACGGATTCGATTTGGGTGGTCAAAGGTCAGGATTGCCTTACAAAACATGTTTTTGGCCTTGTACGGAAAGATTAACTGATTTCAGTGGTAAAAGTGAAAAAATGTTTATAGACTGAAACTGCACTGATTTGAGTTTGTTTTGTTTTATGTGATAAAGTATTCAACCTCTCTCTTACCAGAAACCTCCGTGTCTCCAGACGAAAGGCCGTCCTCTGGTGGAGACAGGAAGAAGTGGGAGGCAGGACTTCCACTTGTCCTCTCTGTAGCCCAACAAACTCTAGAGAAGACCTGCATCACGACCATTGGTGAGCTGGCTTCTCCTGAGTGAAATGCACATCTCTAGGAAAATGAACAGTGGGCACAAAAAAATGTGAGGCCTTTTTATTTCTGTCAGAGCAAACTTCGGGTGAAGTTATAAAGATGGATTTGCTTCAGGAGGAAGCTCAGAGGAAGATGTGGAGAGTGAGTCCAGACTCTCAGGTGCTTCGACTCCTTCAGGAGGCCGAGCCTCAGCCTCTCACCCAGCAGCTGGAGAATGTCTACGTCTGTGAAAAAGAGATGCTCTCCCTCGGTTAGTCTTCATTCAGTTATCATATTCTCACTATCTACTTGCCATACAATATAAACGAACTTGTAAACCTCAAAGCTTTAAAATCAAGTAATTGTTTATTTGTTCTTTCCCTTGATGATTAGATATGTCAATATTTAGTTTAGTCATAATGTCATCACCCTTCCCTTCATTTGACTGTTCCATTCAATATAAATTCTTGAGGACCCACAGCAGTTGACAATTATTTACATCATGATGTGGTACTTTTCATGGGCTGTTTCAGACTCATTGAAAGTCATGATGTAGAACACTCACTGTTGATTATTCTTCACAGATAAGTCTAACCAGGCTGCAGTACCTGAGATGGAGAGGACACCTAAAGAAGTGTTGACCTCTGAGCCAACACCATCTGCTGTGCTTCTAAGCCCTGCATTTGAAAAGGAGAGTTCTGCTCCAGTAGAGTCGTCACAACAGGAAACCTCTGTGGCCGGTACAATCGAAACAGTGACACTACCCCCCAACCTCACTGAGGCTCACGGTTATTACTCAATCTTATATTTAGCCTATCTTCCTCATTTCAAAGTATATATATTTTAGTACAATGCAATCCTAAATGGCCTGAACATTCTTTCAGATCTAGCAGACGTGGAGTCAGTTGTTCTCGAGGACACACCGAAACAGGCCTTACGTTGTCCAGCTGGTGTGCAGCAGGCATGGGAACAGGATGCCCAGCAGCAAATGTGACTTTTCATCTTTGTCATATTAAGAACTTTTCTGTTTCATGACAAAATGAAAACAATTGCCCAGTGTATTTAAGTGAACAAGATTATTGTGTTTCAGCTTATAAAATACATGTTTTTGTATTTCACTTAAAGGCCATCAGAGGGCAGTAAAAGGCCGACAGGCACCAAGGAGGTTGAGAGGAGTGTGGAGAAACCCACAGAATCTTCAAGTGAGATGATTGTTTAGAGTATTAAAGATGAATTGTTATTCAGCATGATTATCATCTAATTAAATCGGCCCCCTTCCCTCCCTCTCCCCAGGTTTACCACAGTGTGAGGAGCCTCTGTTTACGAAGTTGTGCTCCCCGGCCCACCGACGCACCGCTGCCCTCTCAGTGCTCTCAGCCCAGTCCTCTCTGGATGAATCATCGTCCTCTCTGGCCTCACGCTCACGCTCAGTCTCACCTCTGCGCAACAAACACCACAACTCCCTTCTCATTGGACTCTCTACGGGCATGTTTGATGCCAACAATCCCAAGGTGATCACTGCCTGAACATTATGCATTAAAGTTGTGTCTGGTAATTACCTAGCTCAACATCCTTATATCCATACAAAGAGCAACATAAAATTTGAATGAGGCAGGTTTGGTCACTGTGCTTTTGGGGTTTGGTTGTTCTGTCGCAACACCCGATCCACGCACACTATACATTTATTCATCACCTTGTTTTCACACGTAAGGCCATCACAATATTTCACAGTGTGTTTTGTGCTGTCAGATGCTGCGGACCTGCTCTCTACCAGATCTCAGTCGTCTCTTCAGTGCTCAGCAGGACTCTGCAGTGGCTGGTAATGCTAATGTTGCCCCAGACAACAACCTGGAAATCGAGGACCTGGATGAGGCGGCTAAAGATGATGACCAGTCAGAGACTGAAGAGTAAGACGAACAGAGACAAATGAGATCTCAAAAACATTCTCAGGCCCAACTCTGTGATATTGTCAGTCCATACACAGTGAAGGCTGTATGTTCTATGTTGCAATGTGGGTATATTAAATGCTTTCAGGCGGTGGTCTAGTGGCAGAAACTTGGGCAGAGAAGGTCTCTGGTTTGATCACTCGCTCACTGCTCTGTGTGTCCTGCACCAGATGGGTCAAAAGCAGAAGTTAAATTTCCCTACCTGCATGAGTGTGCCTTTGCATGTCTATGCATGTGTTTGGGACTAATAAATGCATCTTAATCTTAATCTACTATAACTTCTAAACAAATTGCTGCAGTCTTAAGAAGACAGGTCATTTAGTTGGATTTCTTGCCTCTCGTATTCTAATGTTGAATATGTGTCAGGGACAACATTCTAAAATTGTCATTTTTTTGCAAAGACGCTATCAATACAGCAACCTAATGGCTTATATTGTATGTAATAAGAATATACTCTGTTCCCTAGTGCATATGAGGACGAAGACCTGCAGGACATCAGAGCCTCCATGGAGAGACTGCTGCAAGAAGACGAAGACGAAGACTTAATGACTGGCCCTCCAGAGGTTGGAGCAGGAGACTTTAATGGAAACCCTTCAGAGAGCCAAGACAAGGAGTTTTTTAACAGGATAGCAGCTGAGATAGATCAGGACAACGATCAGATGGCTGTAGATAATGACGACGAAGAAGATGATGACGATGAAGAGGAAGAAGAAGGCGAAGAGGAGGAGGAGGAGGAGGATGATGATGAGGACGACGATGATGACGAATGCTCCAATGGCAGTCCGTGTGATGTGGAGGCAGGGGAGTTGCTCACCAATGGCGTGGGAGATGAGAACCACAGTAATAACAGCCAGCTCAATGAGGAGTGGCAATCAGGTAGGAGAAATGTTGGACTTGCAAATGTTTTTTTGTTTTTTTTACATTTATACTTATTTATTTTTGAATGCAGTTCTTCATAATTGATTTATTATTTCAATGCAAGAACAAACCCTGATTTTACCACTTTTGCTGGAAATAATTAGTTTTAGCAAACTCCCTCAGCCTGGAATAAAGTCATTGTGAATATTTTATGACAGGCGATTCATGCCTTTAGCGTGAGACCATTAAACAAAAAATAGGTAATTTTTGCCATCTAAGCATCTCCAAGACCCAAAGTGTAACAGCGTTATGAGAACTGAACTGACGAATCCTGCTGCATTACAGATGGCAGTGGAGAGGAGCAGGGCGGAGACGCTGAGCTTCATGACAGCATCTTCAGTCGACTGGAGGAGCTTCGCTTCAACCTGGAGCAGCAGATGGGCTTTGAGAAGTTCATCGAGGCCTATAATAAGATTAAGGTATAAAATATGTGTTATTTTACTCTAAGGGAGTTTTCACACCTGAAAGTCTGGACCATGGTCTGAACAAAGGTTCATGTCTCTTTTACATGGTTTACAATTGTTCCGGATAGATTTTTTTCATATTTTACTTTAGGAAGAGCAATAAATTTGTATAATGTTGTCATTGCCTATGTGGGCTGCGTAAACCATTACTAAACATTGATTGGTTTGTGGATAATCGTGTCTGGCGTTGGTGTGTCATCAATTCTGCGATGTTCTTTGCTAACTTTTTTGAATTAAATGCAGCAAAATGAAGTTCCCATTGTTATGTTGCGAGAGGACCAAACAAGGGAAAGAATCTTTAATCCTTAGGTCATCCAAAAATCTTCATGGTTAAGTTTTTGAAAAGACCGACTGGCTGAATGGATGTCTTGTTGTTTTGGTGCTCAAGGCTATACATGAAGATGAAGACGAGAACATTGACCTGGGCTCCAGTTTGGTCTTAAGCATTTTGGGAACTGAGCACCAGCATCTGTATCCCAACATCCTGCATCTAGTGATGGCAGATGGAGCATACCAAGAAGGTGAGTAGTAGTTTATTTTAGATATTTAAGTCTTTTCTATCTTTTCCATTGTGTCGCTGAAAAACTGCTTTTTCTATTTAATTTCAATTGCATCATAACATGTTTTTTGTCATGTTTTTTCAAATAATTTCCATTTTCTACTGCAGTCTGTCCTCCTGAGTTTGTGTGTCACTTTCAGGATGTAAAGCGGCTAATTAAATGTGAAATGCACCTTTAACACTATCTGTCTGCTTTGTCTTGCTCTGTGTCAAGATGGATGTAAAACTCAAAGTTTTGAGTTTGACATGTTTCCCCTCAGAAATCTTCTGATACATTTCTCTCTGAACTTCTATATTTGAAAATTTTTGGGTTTCCTATTTTTATTCCTGTCAGAGGAAGAATAGATTGTTCATGCAAATGTCAAGTATCTGCTCTGAGGATTTATCTCATAATCTGTGAAGATGTAGCTTATGGATCCATACTGCAGAAACACTTGCTATATTTTGAAATGTAACTGAGGCAGCTATCAGAGAACAAACCCATTCACTGCAGCTGTTTTAAATAGTCTGTCGGTTATAATCACATTATTCTCCTCCCCCTCAAAATGTTTATGAGGTCACAGCTCTGGGTTTTAAGTCATTTGTGAGGCTCGTTGTTCCATTAAATATTTAGTTGCCTCATTGATTCTCTCTTTATTTAAACTACTCCAACCAATGAACATCTCTAATGAATTATCTGTCTCAACGTGATTCTTTGCTTTCTCTCTTTTGTAGATAATGATGACTAATGTTTCCTGCGATGGAACTGCTGGCAGCCATGCTGGCAGCTATGACAATCTGCTTGCTATCTGATGTCTTCCCATGACGTACATCATTGGCAGAAGAATCTATGCATGACATGTCGCAGCTGTTTATCCGACAGTGTTCCTGGCACACTTGCATGATGAATTACTAGTAAACTCAAGGATGTATTTCATACTTTTGACTATCAGCACCTGACACTCTTTTCTAACCAGTGTTCATTCAAAAAGTGCATTAACAACACATGTAGTTATTTACCAAAGTTTATGTCAGATGTTTGTGAAGCTTTGTCTGTTAGTGAATGACACGTGTATTGTCACACTGATTCATAGTAGAAACTATTATGTCACAATTTGTTGTTGGTTGCTCATATAGACTCCTCATTTTATTTTGGCGGGCAAACATCTGGTCCTCTCAGGTGCTCTCTCTTTCTAACTGTCACACACATTAAACCATAGCTTCTAAACCAGGTCACCCTGGAAACATAATTTACTCAGAACCAACGGAACCTCCTTTTCTTAATACAATTTTCACCAAACAAGAAGTAAAATATTGTACAAGACATTTTTCCACATTTCTTACTGTTTCAGTTTACCCATTTTAATTATTGTAATTATATGATTACTGTGAGACTGTTGACTGATGCCAAGCTACTGTAGCAAGACTATGGCAGTGACGTGCTGAGCGTGGTGATGGAGAGCCTGGTTATAATTATGTTCAGTGCAGAGCACTGATAAGTAAGCAATGATACAGATATTAACAATAAATCCTATATGACTACAAATTAAATGTTGTAAATATTTTTTGAAGTAATAAAAACTTTTTTCGAGAACCCGATGTCTCCAATTCTCCAATTTTAATTTTTATTTGAGCTATGCTTTTTATGATTATATAATAAATATATCATTAAACAACACCCTCAACTTAAGCAAGCAATGTGTAACTTTTAAAAATATAGAGTAAAGGGTCTACAGTATAATGTTTGTGGAATTATTCCAGAAACAGAAGAAAGAAACGTACATATATATATATATATACACACACATACAAACATACATGAGTTAATTTACACAACACGACACATCTGTGTGATACCTTTGTAAAAATAGAGATTGTGTACATTCTGTATAGTTATGAAACGTTCAAGGAGCATTAAGAAATTATTTAAAAATAACAATAAGACTAAAGTTAAAAAAATCAATTTGCAAAATTGAAGGTTGTGACAATGATATCGAGGAAAATGTATTTTGCCATCGTCCGTTTTTTTCTACCTCACTGCCATGAACACTTAAAATATGTTTACGCATGGACTTTTCAATGTTTACAAATGAGTTAACATTATTATTACAATATAAAAGATACTTTTATTAAAATTATCTTATTAAAAATGTTATTATAAGGGGTGAAAAGAAAATCCTTCTGCTCTACAGAGGTCATCAGACTGGTGCGTACACTAGACTATTTTCATCCACAGCCCTTCTGGAGACCACTCACCCCACTGTCAGCTGGAGAGATTTATTTGTAGATGCAGGCCCTGTGGAATAATATAACACAGGCCTCCGGTGTTCTAACACCGCACCATGTCTGATTTAGTGTGGCAGGAGGAGTGGGCGTGTTTCCTATGAGTGGAGCAGAACCCAGAAAATGACTTTAACATCCCTCTTATAAGAAAAAAAAACAGTGTGATAATGGAGCTTTGTAGCTTGTCATGTCTTTAAAAGTTGTTGCACTTAAAAAGTTGCAATAGTACCCCTCTAGAACTGCCTTTACTCAACTGGTCGTTAATTCCCCATCTGCATTACCATGGTGTTTGACAGGGTGCAAATATTTCTTTTAATTTTCACATCTCTCTTTTGTCAATTACATACATGTGTGAACTGGTTTTGTTACAAATCAATGATCAGAAACTGTGGAAATCATTTCAATTACAGCTTGTAAGTAGTATTTTAGTCATCTCTGCTAAAATCCTTTGGTAATTTAATTTCAAGAGACCAGACTGAGAGTTTTTAGGGGATTTATATAATAATAACTTTTCCAGTTGAGTGCCGTGCTCAGTTTCTGACAGTATTTGGGTTCTGGTCAGTTCAGGGCTTCCATAAAGACTTAAGGCTGTTTCATGCTATTCCCAACAATGAAGTATCGTTCAGTATTTATGCTGCATGGCGACTCTTCATTTGTTTGTTGCTCCATTTCGGATTCAGTAATTCTGTTTTATGTCCCACCGTGTGACTTGTATTATGCATTTTTTACCTCAGGGGTGATTCACATTTTACTTGTGATGAGGAATATGAAGCATGTGGAGGTGGAGAAGTGTCTTTACAAATACCATAATTATAGCAAGTGTTTCTCTGAAGTATTTAATAAGCGAAGCTCATTTTGGCTCAGTTTGCAGTGGCGGTGTAGCACCAAGTCTGGTTTGTTAATATCGGTTGGTTGACATCAATTTTACAAAATGGTCGGTTTGATTTCATCTTTATAATCAAGAGGTGACTTGTCTCGTCAGGGATTTGTTTGTAAATGCTAGTTAATATGATCACTTGGCTACGAAGAAAACAAGAAGATGGATCAGAAAATGTCCCCTGCTAAAGTCTAATGCCCTCCCACACGATGTCTCTGTTTCACATAATGCTTGAGCTTAATTAAACCCTTACTTTGAATCATCTATAAGGCCTGTGTTCCTCTTGATCCCAGCTCTCAATGGAGAAAAAAGACAAATCAGCCCACAGAGAAATATATGCACTCTGGCAATATCAGGCAGTATTCATTGACATTCAGCTGTGGTCCCTAATCTAATTCAAAAGCTTGTTGCCTCAGGCTGATTTAGTAAATTTGAAAGCCTTATCAAAGGGGTACAAGTAGAGATTACAGGATGTGAGGGCCATGATTTAAGCAGCACAGTACGCCAGTGAGCTTCGGGTTTGATTTCAAACAAAGACATCATCGCTTTTAAAAAGTTAATTATACACAGTAGCTCTGCTGTCAATTTGTGACGCTGCAAATTATACTCATGCAATTTAAAAACACTTTGCTCGTTAAAAATGACCTTTTACTTTGGTACTCGCAATATTTCAGTTCTTTGTTCTGAGCATCTATTTATATTGATGTGCTGCACAAGACAGGAAATATATTTCTGTCTAGGTTCATCCCTTCATTGAAATTGGGACGTATGTCTTGTCATGTCCTCCCCTGCTTCCCTCGCTCCCATTTATAGGCAGTAACACAGCTGCCACCTACATCATATGAGGGTATCTAAGTGTGTGTGTGTGTGTGTGTGTGTGTGTGTGTGTGTTTGTGAGAGAGAGAGAGAGAGAGAGTGTGTGTGTGAGAGAGAGAGAGAGAGAGAGAGAGAGCATGAGAGCATTATATTATTTTAAGCCCTCAGGTGCAGTCATTGTGAAAAAAAATATTACCGTTAAACGATTTATACGATTCCTGTTGCTTCCCTGAATAACATTAAATAATGTCCACTTTTGACAATAAAAGTCTGAATATGTGCAGGATTTTAGAGCGTTGTATTATATGGGGGTCAAGAAGAAAAAAAGAGGGCAGTGGCCATTGTCTCAGTGGAGGTTGAGGGGCGGAGCACGGCCTCATCTCAGTGAGGAAATATGACCTGAGGGCTCCTGCCAGCTCCCATGGGATCACATGTGACAGAGGAGCGCTACCTTCATATAAATCTCTTGCTTTATTGCTCTGTTCCTCCTCTCCTTCATCTCTCCCTCTTGCTCAATATGCAGTGTCCTCTGAATGGGATAGAGATAAATCAGATGTTTATTGTCTGGCTCACTGCATCCCTCGCTCTCCTCTCCCCCAAGTACTCGTGTGCCTGCAGTGCCTTCACTGTGAAGGTTATTAACAGTCAAAGGTCTCCTCCCAATTTAATTCTGTGATAAAAGCAGAACCTTTGAAAAGTTCCTCCCCTCTCCCTGTGAACGTGTTGTCTATTTCTGTATCAGCCAATGATGGCCAACAGTTTGATTTGTCCTCAAGAATACATACAACTCCTTTAACCCATAGAAAGATCATATAGACAGACAGACAGACAGACAGACAGACAGACAGACAGACAGACAGACAGACAGACAGACAGACAGACAGACAGACAGACATAGAGAGAGAGAGAGAGAGGGGGGGGGGTTTATTCATACATATACATATATATAGAGAGATAGAGAGAAATACAGAAATACAGAGTTAGAGAGTTACAGAGGGATATAGACTAAGATTGATATAGAGTAAGATTGAGAGGGATCGGTAGAGAGATAAAGAGATAGACATATATATAGAGAGAGATTATACATAGATATAGAGATAGAGAGACAGAGAGATAGGGAGATAGATCTGTAACATCTTCATCCTGTATGTCCTGTATTAGTTTGTCCCAGGAATAAAACATAGACCACTAGATGTCCCTATTCACTCTCTGGTACAAATGTAGCCACAGCATATTGCACAGATAAGAATCCAAGTGTGTAAGAGGACCGTTTGTTGTCGTCTGTAATGTGCACACAGCAGAGCAGTATGTCATAGCGTCTCTGTGCTGATGCAACAGAAAAAAACAACATATATCGATGATAATTTGAGTTACTGCAGCATTTAACTGTAGTCTCAGGAGTGCTGGCTTCCATTAAGCCACATATGTCTGTTGGTGACATGACATCTGAACTTAAAACGAGTTATTTCCCAGTGAGTGTGGGGCAAGATGTTGTTTCTGTCACATCCTTCATTACATGTCATTAAACGAAACACAGCAGTCACGCCCTTTTGAAGCCGCCTTATGGTGTGCCTCGGAAATTTGAGCTTCCACCTCACTCTAGTACGACTTAAATTCGGTCGGAAACGTGATATCTTAAGAAATATAACGAGTAGATGTTCTCTTTTATTACAAATAAATATTCATGGGCTATTAATGTATTTATTTTCAAAAAGTTTCCGGCTAAAAAACCTCCTCAAATTGCGCTTGAATGATTTAATATCCCACTTACCAGGCCGCACTTGAAGCGCACACCCCCTCCCCCTCTCCGCTTGTTTCCAGCTGCACGGTCCAGCAGGACACAAGTAGCGTAACTAGCATGGCGCTCACTGCGGTCGGAGTTGCGTTGTGTCGCCTGTGTGCTTATCACTTGTGTTTTCCTTAACTACATTGACAGGCGCGTGTTTACAGCACACGTCGTGCGTAGCCAAAGACTGAACAACAGTATATGTGAGTTGAATCCTCCAGGTAAGTGCTCACCAAGAGTCCAGGTAGCTCGCTAACTAGTAACGTTAGCAGAGAGGCAAAAAAAATTGGTAGATACGGAGCAACAAGAGGAGGAGTCCTGTTTTTGAAGAGGTAAGCTCAATTACATTTACTGTGCGAATCACTTTCCAACTTTTACAAATAATTTCTAACATACCGGAGAAGTTGTGGAAATGTTTCTGTGAAGTGTGAACGCTTTAACAAACTTCTAACCATTAGTTACTTATGAGGTTATAACATTGAAGCAGCCTCCTCGTTAGCGAGCTGTGGTTGCTAACAAACTTGCTTTAATATCCGATTTATATATTCACTTCACTCATGTCCGGTTAAAGTGCGTCAGGCAGAAAAAGGCCAGAAAAGTTTTACTACACGTTTTCGTGCTGTTAGGTATTACGTAATATTGACATTTTTCCGGAGTAACGTTACGCTACTGTCGTACAAGCATGCAACACTTGTGTTCTATCATCTAAATGTCTTCCTCTGATGTCAGCGTTTATAATGTGCGATACAACCGTCTGACTTTTGTCAAACTCATTTTGTCACTCGAGTGTTGACTTCTATCTTTGTAAATCACCCTCAGTTTTCACTCTTGATGGATAAATCACAGTTTTTCTCTGTTGCATCGCTGCTGTAGGTTTGAGTCTTTAGTCGCGATTATGGACGTTCTTAGTTCCAATGATCTAAAATCAGTTACCAGGTGTAATTTCCAATCCCCGAGTCTGTAATCTAATGGCAGACTACAGGGCGGTAGTTTTGTGTTTTGCAAGTGTCAGCTCATCGGTAAGCTGTCGTATTAAATGTGACCTTATTGTGTCAGATTTTGCTTGTGGAAATTTAAATATATCATTCCTCAGTGTCTGCCATATGTGATCTCTATTGTATGCCCACAATGACCTATTTGCAGTTGATTAATATCCGTGTTTTTACCCTCGTTTGTAGCTGATGCAGATGCCATGGCCATAGCCGCGGTATGGGTGTGACGTGACAGTGCTGCTCCTGCTTCCAAACAACAACCTTATCTGCACCATGTTTTTCTGCTGAAGTCAAGGCAGAACACACAGAGAATGGACGAGTCAGTCTTGTTGGATTTGCTTGAGTGCCCTGTTTGTCTGGAGCGGCTGGACGCTACGGCAAAGGTCCTTCCCTGTCAGCACACCTTCTGCCGTAGATGCCTCCAAGGTATTCTAGGCTCGCGTGGAGAGCTGCGTTGCCCAGAGTGCCGGACATTGGTGGAGTGTGCTGTGGATGAACTCCCCAGCAACATACTCCTTGTGCGCCTGTTGGATGGCATCAAGCAGAGGCCTCGTCGGGCGGGTCCAGGGGCTGGAGCCTGCACAAATGGTACATCTGGAGCCGTGGCCAGAGCACACGGCAGAGACCAGGGCACCAGGGACCAGGGCACTCCAGGAGCACAACCCCAGAGAGCTCAGGCTAAGAGCACCCTTGTCCGTGTAAGTACACTCACAGTGACCCCACATGGACACTGAGTATGAATCTGTGTTTCCCATTGTTGGGGTCAAGCTGAAACAAAACAAAATCTATATGGATTAAAAGCAGCATGTTGCATTACTGCCCTTCTAATCTTTGCTGGGGATTAACTGTTATCATGGTGATCCAAAAGCCAGCCAGTTGACTAGCAGCCTAACATTTATTAATGGCAGTGATTGAGAGCAGTTTAGCAGACAAATGATTCTGCTCTCTGCACTGAACGCAGCCGGGCCTTTTCTTGTAGAAGGACTCGGTTGTTTCTTAGCTGCTGACAATGCTGTATGCCAAAATCGTTCTTTCACTTGAGATCTTGCTGTAGAGTTGTGTGTGAATGTACGTGAGAAATGCAGAGTGGGACTACAGGGTTGTTCTGTCTGCAGTACTGAGAGGAATTGTATAGTTGGAGAAGCAGGATAAAATCGTGAGATGCTAAGAGCCTGTTTATCAACAGTATTATGTAAAAATGTTTTGACTACACCTGTGTTTTCACATTCTTTGAGAGGTTTTAAAAGAGACACCGAAACAAAGGAAAGGGATAACCTTTATACATAGGCATACATTAAAATAACACATTATATCCCCTTTTTATGTAAGTAGAAAAAATTAAAGTAAGTGCTGAAGACAACAAATACCATGATTTTGCTTTGGTGTTGTGCTTTTTGAAAAAACAGATCTTCTCAGTATTATTTGCACTTCTTTATGGGAATATTCATACCCATTAAATTCTTGCTTCCACATTTCAGTGAAAAAACTCGAGTCTTTATGTGTTGATATGCTGGTTCTTCTGAGAGGACCACACTATTTTGAATAGAAATATAGGCAGCACACTCCAGGAAAATGTTGATGCCAGAAAAATCATCGTCAATAATATTATGCACCTGCAATATCTTTTTAAATTTGTTGATATAAATGTACTCGCATCCAGCTTAAGATAATATTCTCAATGGTCATATTGCATGACTTCAAAAACCAGGCATAAAAACATATTAGAGGAACAAAAAAATGTGGAATACCCACAGGCCCCTCTTTGAGCTTTTGTGGTCTCCACATAAGGAGGGTATGGTAGATGAAAAGGTCAAGGTCCTATGTAGAATCACTGGAATGTCAAAGTGCCGATAATGAATCTGCCTAGCAATGCAGGTACGAAGATCAGAGACCTTGCTTAAAAACACTACTGAGGGACCCGCCTCATTTGCCATTCTATCACTTCAGAGGATTCATGCTCATTTCAAAGCTGCTTGTGCATTGCGGAATTCCCCCCGACTCTGAAAAGCCTGCTTGTGTGTGATTAAAAAAAAAAAATGTTGGGCACTTGAAACCGCCAAATTATTTCACGACTCTGTTTTTAAGACAGCTGATTACTGTTTCTCGTTGTAGGCACGGAGGGAACAATGCTCCGACATGCACACAATATATAATGTTTTGTACAATGAAGTACCTTCAGAAGCTGCATTGTCAAGTATTTTGTTGGATGTCATATTACAGACTAATAGCATCTCTCTAGTCTCTTCTGTGGTCCTGAGGCATTCTGCTGATGGCAGTGAACAAGAAAAGACTTGGCTGTGCAGGTGAAACATTTTCAGAACATTAAAAGTGGAGATCAAAGCTCTTGCTGATTGCCCAGCCTGATCTATGGCTAGTGTCTCTCCAGGGCTGACCGCTTCACTGCCCCCGGGTGACTCCCTTAGTTCCACTTCTTTATTTTCCTACTTCTCCTGTTTGTTCCCCAATTCTTTTATTTATCTTATTTTTTTTTAAAGGGGTAAGTCAAAGTTTGAAGCATTTCCTCTGGAGCTGTGTCCCCTGTTCGAGCAGAGCCCCACCTCTAGTTGTTATATGGCCAGAGAATGGATGGGAGGGGAGATTGGCCTGACAGATGCACAACAGGGTTTTGTTTCGGGTTCCCTCTGATCTTGCAGACTTAACAACACTTGTAGAGTGGCCAAGAGAGATTGTGTGTGTGTGTATGGAGGGCTACCAGTAACAGAAGCTGATGAGTGTTAAGCGAAGTCATCAGGACCAAAAGGGTCAAATGTTTAGTGAGTAATCTCACACAGTCAGCTTTCTGCCCCTCCTCTTACTATTTCTGAGGTTGCACCAGTTGTTTGACACTCAGCCCTGGCATCTCTTTGATGAGGGGAATAAAAAGGTTTGTCTGGAATTTAGCACTGTGGTTGTCTGGCCCCTTCACAGTTGGTTTGATGACTCACCTACATGGTGCTGCGTTACATTAATGTTTTGTCTTCCCCTTGCCCCCTTTGTTGACTCATATAACACAGTATTTTGTTCACACAGATTGAGAACAGATAGCTCAGGGAAATGTTTGTGTGAGAGCGTGTAAAGCCATTGGAGCTGTCTGGAAGTCAAAGGTCAGGGTTCAGGAGTCATGTAATTCAGGGGCAAGAGCAGACAAGGGAGAGGGAAGAAGAATTAGAGAGGGATTTCTGTGGATGTCTTCAGTTATAATCATGGTCCCCTGCAGAGTTGATCCTGTACACCCACAGACTTAAAATAGAGCTTCTTTTATGATAATTTTTTCCTTCATCATAAAAGCTTCAGTATTACGTTTTAATGATGTTACACATTAGCCCCACAGGTAAGATTACATTTAGAGCCCTAACATGTAAATAATGCTAATGTGTAGGAGTTTTACTTGTTAGATGTGAGCATGTTGGTATGCGTGTGACTATCTTGTGTGTTTAGTTGATGGGAAATGAGACACTTTTTTCCCCTAAGCTCCTGGGGATGTTATTAGGTCATCGTCTCATCTTTGTTAATGAGCACTTAAACATGAGAAGCTTCTCCTTTGTATAGGCCTCATGTTTGCTGCCCCTTACACCTGTCATTATATTTCATTATCTTTAAATCCACTAGACAAACAGATAGCATTGACCTTTTACTAATCGAAGGAAGTTGTTCAGTGTCTATTTTGTCCTCAGTTATTTGTAAAATAAAGTTATGGGGTGCCTTGTCCTGTCATTTGTAGTTGAATCATTTCTTTAGAGAAGAAGAATGTTGTTTATGGCTTCCATATGTAGAGTTGTCTCATTAAAATTCCTGTGCACCTCCCTTGTCTGAGGTTGATGAGTCACACTGGCCCTCTTTGATGACATCATATTGTTGTTGAAGCCTTTCCTCTCCGCCGGCTGGCTGACCTCTGCCTGCGCGACAGAAACCCATCATTACATCCTCAAGCCGCCCACTTACTGGCAAACTGGTCCTGCTTCTTTCCACTGGGAATTTTGCAGAAAGGGCTTTGGTCTGTTGGTTCCTGCTCACTCACATGCTCACACTTTACTCTAGCCTCCTCTGTATTTCCCACGGATGTCTACAAGTAGCCGTGACCTTCTGGACAGTGCGTGTCAGGGAGTTTGGAGCCACCTGTAATTTTCTCTTATGAGACACAGGCTGTATTTCCCCCATATTTCTGCCATGTACTTACTCCCTCCTGGCTGTCTAAATCCAGGCTTGAGCCTGTTAAAGGTCTAATGAGATTAGAGTTTATAAGACAGTGAGGTGGCACTGCTTCCCATTCTCCTCTGACTGCTGACTCTCATTCTGTACAGCAACCAGTGTATACATCTGGTTGCCACTGTGTATTTTTACACATTCTTCTGATAAACCTTACCTTCAGTTTTTTGTTTTTTTGACAAGTGCAGGTTTTCCTATGCCAGATGGTAAGTTACATTTTCATAGGCATAGTTTCTGACTTCAGTATCTACAAATCAAATCAAAAGGTTGATTATAAAGGGATTTTACAATAACAAGTTGTGAACACAGATCTAGAAATTTTTTACCCAGAATTTTTTTTATATCCACCAACAATGATTTGGAGCCTATCCGATCATGCAGTGGGCAAGAATGGTACTGGGACGGGTTAAGATTGCAGTCTACTGCACTGCCCAACACATTCTTCATCACTTTCACACCTATTTGCAAATCTCACATTCCTGACTCCTTCTTACAATGTTTTGGGAAAACCAGCGCAAGTGGTCTGTTATGAAGTGTGACATTACTGTACCCCATGTATGGGTTTACGTAATTCCTTGGGAGACGTTTTAAAAGACCTAATCCTGTGATTAAGGTGCAGCCACGGCCTCCTCGTTAGTGAATCATTGCTCCCCGGATGACGGGTGTCTGCCTTTTGATGTTTTTTTGGGCTTTCAAGACTTTCCAGACACGTATAAGAAAATGTTACGTTGTTTTGCTCCTTCTCCTATGACCTTTTTTTTCTCCAGACAGAGTAGGCTGTTTTGTTTTTGTGTGCCAGTGGTTGCAGGTCACTGTTTATACTCTAAACACTTGGCTTGTCTAGTCTCGTCCCACTTGCCAGTTCACGTGCAACATCTACATGAAAGCACCTTAAAGTATCAACACGCATTTGTGTTTACTTTCTGTGTGTTTGTGGAAGTTAGACTTCCAATGTTATTTGTCTTCTCACAGGTTACTTTGTTGATGGAAAGGATGGTTGAGGTTTGTCTCTGTCACATGCATTAAGTAGGTGAGTACATCAGGTGATAATCGTATGTGTAGTGACTTGCCTTTGCATCTCAAAGCCTCGGGGCAGACTCAGCTGCAGCAGCTGTATCTTGTTGCAAGCATTGATTCATATACTTGCAAAGTGTTAGCCACCTGGCCAACACTTTCAGGACTATTTTGTGCTGTCTACATGTCTATGTGAATGGATGATTACATTCAACCTTATTGTGTAGGTTTAGTTAAAAAGGGAGTGGTAACATTTGTAAGAATTCTGGGTGGTCCAGCAGCCAAAAATGCCACATTTGCCAGTCGCCCACACCTCCCTGCCTCTTCCGTCCATATCTCATCTACTTCTACGTCTGTCAGCGGGACAATAGTAAGGGATGCAGCAATGACCTTCTTTACCACAGTGCTATTACACCTGTGGGGGCCTGCAAAAGCCTGTCTTTATTGCTTGTTTTATGTGTGTGGTCCATTGGCCACGTTCCGAAGGAAAAAAAGTTATGTGTACCAACTGTTTGTTTAACAGACAACGTAGTGTGTGCTTCTTCTCATATACCAATGCACTTTACACCAGTAATATAAAATCATTAATGTCAACTAGACTCCTGGCTTGGGTGTTATTCATTGACACCATATTGTTAATAGTATTTTCATTGGAATTTATTCCTTTGACTGTTTTGTCAGCTGTTGGACCTTTGTCCCATTGTGTCCCTCCCCTATTCCCAAGGTTCCCTGAATACCTGCCTGGCCTTAACAGAACAGTTTGACCTCTCAACTTGTGTTGTGATTGGTGGGACAGGGTTGGTCATCCATGGGCCGTTTGACTGCTGGCATGTTAAGTGTTCAGTTCCTATCCCTTAGGCAGAATCATGATGTGCTGGGAGTCTTTTTTTCAATTGTTTGACCTCTGACCATATAGCTATTACTGGCCTTTGATACACCTTTAAGCTGCCTCTGGCTCACCCTGCTGCTAAGTGAGGGAGATGTGTGGTCCCAGATCGCCTCCTAAGATGAGGGAAATCTGATTTTAACAATTGTTTTCAACAGATTTGTAGTGTTTCTTCTTTAATCCGTGTGTATTTTTTGCGCTGCCATGTGTTTAAAAGTTTCTTGTTTTTCTTTGAGGCCCAGAGGTGCAGTTAATCTGCATTTGTCCCCTGAGTGACGTCTTTGTCCAAGCTGTGAGAATGCGCAGGGTATCCGCTACTGAGCCCAAAGAATGAAGAGGCGATGATTGTGTTGCATACTGTAACTTGAAGTGAATATGTATTTTTTGTATATCTGCTTTGTATGTACAGTATAGTTGTTGTTATTCAAATTATTGAAATAGTTGCAGATTATTCCTCTGCTGATCAAATAATTGATAAATTCCTTTTAGCTCAAACAAGCTGTTGTGTTTTCACATGAGTCTCTTTTTCCATTGGTTAGAAAATGAATATCCTCTATTATTTTGCAACTAAATGCCAAAATCTTGAAAAACATGGTTACTGAAAGCCTGCGTTCTCAGTTATGCCACATGTGTGGGGTCTCTGGTCTTGACAGTGCTTGATTAATTATTGAGGTGGATTTGAATGGAGTGAGCCCTGACAAAGACTTGGGTCTGATGGAGTTGGGGGTCTAATGTGCTCCCATTCTACCACAAATACTGACTAGAAGTTTCTACTCACACTTCCTATCCAAACCAACTGTTCTGATTAGAGGTAAATGCACTTTGAGTGGTTTGACACACACACAGACCTTGGCCTCTGAGGGTTTGGCCTGACAAATCCAGGGCAATGTTTGTTTAAATGAGTCACCAACTAATTTTATATCCATGAGGTTACATTATTCGGTACACACCTATAAAAACGGGGGGGGGGGTGTAGTAGTAGTAGTACACAAACAGACCTATGACTGCAGACCTGAGTTGAAATTGGCAGCATGTTTGAAGCAATCTGCCTGTTTTCCTGTCCTCTGTAGTAGAAAGGTTTGATTTTCATGCTGATCATGTTGAGGAGAGGCCTATTAGCTTTCATGTTCATGGATATCCTGATTAGTTTTAGAGGCACTAGCCTCTGTCTCCTTTCTACCCAGTGTGTAATGGTATTACTGATGGCCAAGTTAACACAGCAGCCTTGGATATTTTGTAGTGCAAATGTGTGCCAGCAGAATTATCTGCTTGTCAAATGTCTCTAGTCTTGAGGACCAAGAAAAAAGTGAAGGTCCAAAACACAGTTTCTCAGATTTGCCCCTTGGAGGTGAAGGAAACTCAGCAGCTACATGTTACATCTGGGTCTAACAGAGTACGGAATGGACAAACACACACACACACACTTTCTAAAGAGAGGGAAAATGGCCAGTGCTGTGCTGCGTCTTGAGTCAGAGAGAACAGATGCAGTGTTTGTGCCTTGGCCCTTTGCCATTACTGTGTCAATATCCTGGCTTTGTTTGTCCACTATAGAGGAGTATAAAAAAGCCAATGCAAGCAAATGATCTTCAGTAGCCCACTACTCTGACATGCAACACTGGACAATTGAAAGATAAGCATAAGCATGTGAGAAACAGTCAGATATTGAACATAGATAACTGGTAGACAGCAGTTATATCTTAAGTTTTATTAAAGTTTCTACTGAGTAGGTAGTGTCCACTTCCTTGTCAGATTTACCATTAACTTGCAACATCGTGAGTAAATTGAAGTCAGCCTATGTAGAGCAGAGCAGGTGGCTCTCCCTGAAAGACGAAGAGAAACAAAAGGGCACAGACACTGCACGCTTTCACCAGCACAGTGGAGAGTAATGTGAGGAAATGCTTAGTATTCAGCTCATATTGACTGCTACTCAATACGCAGATACTGTGACATTTGTGAACTAATCCCTCTGTAGCTTAGATGCAAGCTAACTTCCTCAGTGCAACACCTCTCTTAGTGCTAATCCATGTTGTTAAATATCTATTAGATGAGATTTTTTAGTCTAATCACAGATTTGAACCATGCTTTTTGTGAAAGTCTAAATCAACTTGTCTCTGATTTATTAGGGCCCGAGCACCGAAATCGGTGGGAGCCCCTCTTGAATTTTGGATTTATTTCTGACCATGATCAGAGGTTTTGATATTCAAAAAGGGTTAGACATTAAAGTAAATAAATACCCAATAGACACCATGTCATTTATTTCATATTTGTTGGACTGATTTCTTAATGTTGCTTATTAAGCATTTTAAGTCACTCAAACAAAATGTTTATTTATCGCCCTGTCCACATTATTGCAGATATTTTACAAAACAAAGTCACTTATACAGACTTTTACAAATGCTTTCCAAAAAACTCTGGTTTCTGTGTTGCCATGTGTAAATGTAAAACAGCATTTGGGAAACAATGATGACACAGCTCTTTCAAGCATTCCCACTGTGGGGTAGTGAGCATTCTACAGAACACACGTGGCGATCGTTGCCATAGACTTTTGTGTTCTTGTCTGGATTGAGATATTTTTTAATATGTACGTTGTTAGGACAGAGATCTTTTTTTAAAACTAAGCAGAAAATATCCTTTCAAAAAGTATCTGCAGTAGTCTAGACAAGGACTTGCAGACTTAGGAAAATAAGAATAGCATTGCACTGATAAATTATTTCTGCATGTGAAAAATAAACTGAAAATTGAACTCAGACTGATCCAACTTGCCTGAAATTCATCACGGCAACTAATAATGTGACTCAGTAGTGGATATGGCCTCCATGTGTCTTTATGCACTCCCAACAATGTCTGGGCATGCTCCTGATGAGTTGGCGGATGGTGTCCTGGGGGAACTTCTCTCAGACCTGATAAGGGCACCAGTGAGCTTCTGGACAGTCTGTGGTGGTACTTGGCCGTTGTCAAATACACTAATACATAACGTCCCATAGGTGCTCAATTGGATTGAGGGCAGGAGAATGTGTGGGCCAGTCAATTGTATTAATGCTTTCATCATCCATGAACTGCCTGCACACTCTGGCCACATGAGGCCCGGCATTGCCCTGCACCAGGTAGAACCCAGGGCTGACTGTACCAGTGTAAGGTCTGACAATCGCTCTGAGGGTTTAAACCCGGTACCTAACAGCAGTCAGGGTACGGTCGGCTATGCCATGGAGGTTTGCACAACCTTCCAAGGATATGACTCCCCAGACCATCAGTGACTTACCGCCAAACCATTCATGCTGGATGATTATTCAGGCAGCATAACGTTCACCATGGCTTCTCCAGACTCTTTCACGCCTGTCACATGTGCTCAGTGTGAACCTGCTCTCATCTGTAAAGAAAACAGGACGGCAGTGGCTGACCTGCCAATTCTGCTGTTCTATGGCGAATGCCAATCGAGCTGCACAGTGCTGCGCTGTAAACATAGGTCCCACTAGAGGATGTCAGGCCCTCATGCCACCCTCATGGAGTTTCTGACAGTTTGGTTAGAAACAAGCACACCAGTAGCTTGCTGGAGGTAATTTGGTTTGGCTCTGGCAGTGCCCCTCTTGTACCTCCTCACACAAAAGGACCAGATACTGGTCCTGCTGCTGGGTTGATGCCCTTCTACGGCCTTGTCCAGCTCTCCTTTTGTAACACTCAGTCTCCTGGTATCTCCTCCATGCTCTTGAGACTGTGCTTACCTTCTTGCGACCACACGTATGGATGTGCCACCCTGGAGGAGCTGGACTACCTGTGCCACCTGATTCGGCCGCAGGTACTGCCTCATGCTACCAGTAGGAAGGATAAGGAGAGAACAATTTCCTGTGGCCACCACATGCAAAACCATTAACTTTATGGGGTTTGTCCTGCTTTCTGCACTTGTGCATCCTAAATGGATAGATTGATATTCCTGAAGTCTAACTGATTTGGTGTTATACCATGACGATGAAGTGTTCCCTTAATTTTTTTGAGCAGTATACTTTCCTTGCTCTCTCAGTCTGCTTTGAAATACAAGTGGAGTCCTGTGAGTTAAGCCCAGTGTATGAACTGGCACCGAGTTAAAGAGGTCTGTTCTTTGAGGTTTCTGGTCAGACAAGCCAAATGAGTGATACAGGGGCCACCCAGTACCAGCTTTTACCCCTCATCTGAGGTCAGCCAGGTAAAGAATGCCGAAACAGAAGGCTAGACACATAAATGTGTGCCAGTTCACGCTCAATTGCCTCAGTGTAATTACATTTTTCACATTAGAGCCAACCAATACAACCAAAACACACAAGTGCTTCATGAAAACAGCATGTGTGAGGTGTACAGTGTGTGCATTTGCTCCACCCACAAATCCATACTCCCATCCTGCTGAAATGACTTCTCTCTTATTGCCTAATCTACAGCTTATGCTGTGCTCAGCGCAGAAATGTCTTCATTGTTTTTATAGAACCTACCACCATAGGACCGAAATCCCTATGTAGTAACTGGTTTTGCACATGACAGCCTTATGGGGCTAGAACCCCAGCTTTGAGACGGATGGCTTTGATCATAGGCTAGCACCCGGATTCACATGAACCCCCGGGCTACAGCAAAGGTCAGGAACTGGCAGTTAAACTGTAGATTGTTGAGGTCAGAGAGTGGTTACTCCTGAGATGTGTTTTGTAACTGGCATGCAGGGGAGCAGATTGTCTCACAGTATTTATACATATTAGGCTGACTGAGAGTTGCCGTCACTGACCCAGGAAAACGAGGACAGTTTCGAGGGATTTTGGAACTTCCTGTTCTTCTCACATGTGATCCAAGCTTCCATCTGGTCTCCAGACTGAGTGTTGCGTGCCTGTAGACTAATATGTGGGACCTCATTCGATGTGTAGTGAAGAAAACAAACAAGCACAATGATTTTTATAATAGAGTAAAGCTCTTAGAAAGCTTGAATGGCTTATTGCCTCTTTCATTCCTTCCAAACCACAGTCAATAAATAATTATACTACACTGAGGCTGAGTAGTATACTAAGTACAGTATTATTGATCACTGTTTTTGTTTTATTATGCTTTTTTCTGTTTATTAAATTGAGGAGCTTGCTCAGTGGAGTGTGGTCCAAATAAAATGACTCAAGGTTGTCAAATTTCTAAAATCCAGTCTGACTTAACATTAACCAGAATAGAAATGTCAGTTCTCATAAGTCACCTTAGAGTCATCCATCGTGACGACGATGTTTGGCGAGAATAGGAGGTTCTTGCAGCCCGCGTTACTACCGCCATCTCCCCTTGCCGGTCGGTGCAATAGACCTTGGCACTTGGGTCTCCCACACACATCCAGAGATGGTGCTGTTGGTTTTCACCATCTTTATTAAATTTAACTATCACTGGGAGGTGATAGCACATTAACTTAACCACTACCCAGGGCCTCATCACTGCACCCTCTCCCAAGAATGGACACTGGCTGGATTCTTAAAGACTTTCTATCATAAGACTCCCTGCACTGTCAAGAGACCCATAAATAGCCAAAAAAGTGATCCTATGTGGAGTTTCCATAGAAACCAGAGAGTGGAAGTTTTCTTTTGTCTGAGTGAAAGGGAGACAACAGCTCCAAATGAGTATGCCGTGTTAGGAGGATCTGCTGTGAGAAGAGCTGCTTATCTGAAAGTCTCTGTGTGAAAACATTATTTAAATGTCAGAGGGAAAGTTTGGAATATTGTATTATCCTTGTTGGAGTTATAATCCCTGTGAGCCTCATGTTCATGCTTCTTGAACATACAACCCATTTTGTTTTAATGGAACACTTTGAATATCAGAGATAAAAAGAAAACGGCTCTCATAACTCACCCTTGTTTCACCCAATAGAGAAGAAAGGCCACTTCACAACACAGAAATTACTCAGCAGTAATCCGGACTAATATGCTTCAAAGTGCAGCCGAAATACACCACAAAAAAATTGCGATGGGCCTTGAACCAGTCCCAGCTGACATTGGTCGGGAGGCGGGGTACACCCCAGACATGCTGCAAACATCTTACAGGGCCAACATACAGAGAAAAACTACCATCGATAAACATATCTCTGTTAATACGTAAAAATATGTAATATTAAATAATTAATATAGGGCACAATGCATCAATATCACATTCCCAAAACACAACTGTAAACTCAAGCTCAGATTTTTGTGAATTTTATCTATCACCTAATATCAGGCTTGGCTATGGTCTCCTTCTGTTACTGGCTTTCACAAACTTGATATTACTTCATTTTGTCTACCACTGTTTGTCTGTAGCCCATTTCCTGTATCGCAAACCAATAAACCGTCAGATATTAAGCCTGGAAAGAAACCTGCTTTACAGTGGTCATTAAAAAGGCCATTAGGAATCAAATTAAACTAATCCATCTCTAATGGTATCAAGACAGCCCATTAAGTTATTATTTCCCATTACGTGTCAATGGTTGTGCAACATTGTTTGGCAACATTAAGTAAACAGCGACTTCCTAATGAACAGTAAGATCCCCTAAGACCACCTGGACAGTGTGGCAGATAATGCTTGTGCTCTCTCTGGGTAAACGTCTGACATGCAGTGACTCAGTGATGTTTGTCACACACAAACACACACAAACACACACACACACACACAAACACACACACACACACACACACACACACACACACACACACACACACACTGTTTTGTCAGTAGGACCCCTGTTCAGTCTCCACCCCCTGCAGAGATCCTGGAGGTGTCCTTATGGGAATGGAGCCATGTCTGGCACTTACACATAGCAGGTGAAGTTCTGTCTACTACGATAACATGCAACCTTTGAACTGCTGAGGGAGCAAAAGTCAACTGTAACCGTGGCGCAATTTATTATTATTTATTTATTGTGATTTTGTTGAGCTGTTTTGTTTGTCGGCCCGATAGGAGGCTTGTCTTTTAAACTTTTTCTTACAAATTTTACGGCACAGCGGAAAGCTGTAAGTGTTATTATCCCCATATGGCCTTGTCCTACCTAGATGGCACCAAATGCATGCAAGCATTGTGTTTTTATGCCTGTCTGCTCTCTGGTTGTTGACATTTGGTTGTGCTGTAGAGCAGAACACTTCGGTAATTTGGTTATAATCCAGTGCTGTGGAAGAGAACACTATAACAGCCAAATCCCCTTTAGCACACAGGCCTAATTGCATTATCTGCAATACAAGGGTAATTGCACACACCAGCTGATGCTCGCTCTGCACGTTGAGTCTAATCGGTCTTTCCCAGTCTTTGTCTGTTTAATCTGTCTGTCTCTCATTCATACACACACTCAAATAATTAACACTCTACTACAAGAAAGTATGTTATAATGAAAGTGAAGGTTGACTCAGGGTGCAATGTTTGCATATTGGTTTACAGCAAAGGGCCCCTGCTCTTTTCCATATTGGTGAGCTTCATTTAGTTCCATACTGTGAAGCTGCATTAGAGAATGAAACTCGAAAATGGTTTGTCTCCAGATTGTTGTTAAAAGGCAAAGCAAGTTTATTTTAATATAATCTGGGACAGATATTTAGTTGACAAAACAATTTCATTATTATGTTTGTCTTTTTGTAGTTGCACTCCCTTCACATATTAAGAGTAGCTGCATGTAAGTCCTCATGACATTAATTTAACTCCTCACCATGATTATCACATGTCAAGCAGAATGCAAACCAAAACATTTACCTCACCAAATCACTTTTCTCTGCTATTAGCACACATGTTACTAGTTCGATAACTTCAGGCTGCAGGAAGTAGATGTGTTCAGAAAACATTATCCTCTTCCTGATACCATACCAATCTGATACCAGTGCATTTGAAAAAATAACTATAATTGTATGATGTATTGTATAAGCTATATGTTACTTATCCTGTATGGAAATTATTATAACTAACATTATTATATGGCATGGCTCAGGTGAAACCCTTTGAAAGACAAATACATACAGAGAATAAATGCCAGAGACCTTCTAGTAATATCAAGTTTGACAGTCAGATCAGAAAAGGAACAACAGATGGATAAATCTATAACTTCCTTAAGACGTGTGCAGCCACAGTTAATAGAAATCACTGACCTTTGGGTTGTAAACAGTACAGTAACTGTATAAAGCAATACACCAAAAACTGAAAATCTAAAACATGAATTGCCAAGGGCAGTACAGTGCAACTACTGTTAAAGAGTTGTTTCTGGGTATAACAAATATACTGGTATACCAGTAGATAGATTTGCTTACACTCCAACGCCTTTAAGTATCGGAGGCAATGCTGGATGTGGAACATCTCTAGCTGGAATGTATTATTCTGTTTTTATTATATGGATATTAAACTTTTTCAAATTGTACTGATTGTAATAATCAGGCCATACAAGGGTCCTCAATACCGAGACCCACAAACCCTTTGTCACCCAGTGCCAGTGGCTGTTATCCAGGGTCTAAGTTGGTGGTTGCTGATGTGTCATGTAATCATGTACTTTAAATCCTTGAAGGGGCTAGAATTCATCAGATATTGCTTGCAGACTGTCATTAGGCCGGCAACAGTGGCTTATGCTGCTCTATAACTTCTTGTTAACTTTAACCACAAATGTTGAAAACAATTGGAGATGTGGAGAGAAGATAAACATGCTCTTGTCCCTCCCCTGACCAGAAAAATGCTATCTGATGTCGATGTCTTTTGTTGTGGCTTTCTGCTCTTGGATCCTGAACTCAGGATAAGGTTAATTCTGTGGCAGAGTATCATACCGAGATGTAGAGTTGATGCAGACTCACCCTGCCCCAGGGGAAGGTTTAAAAGGGATAAAAGCAAGGAGGATGTGTGTGTATGTGTCTGTGTGTGCTTATGATGTGTGTTCTTGTGTTGATCGCAAGCTAGAGTAAGGCCCTGATCGACAACTACTGATAATGTAACGGCTTCTTGAAGGACCGTCCCAATTCGTAGGGGAAATATGAAACCACTACCCTTCTGACTCTGTTTCAATGGGCAAGATAACCCTCAAACAAGCGGAAGGGCCAAGGGGTGAAACGGTCGTATGGCTTTTTCTTAGCATTTATGTGGTAGCAACTTCATAGCTCATGTCTGCATATTCCTGTTAGAAGCATAGTCCCCTCTCTTCTTCATTGTGGGTGTTTGGTCTGGACTTATGGTGCTCATGTATGCAGGTCTGCTGCAGACACAACAGCATGGTCTCCATGGATGCAAACTGGATATTAACCCCCACAGCCATCACCCAGCACCGGTTTTACCTTGTGTTGCACCGCCTCTTCCATCCAGAGGCCCCTGAAGCCAATCCCTCAATTTTGTCTTCCTCACTATGTTAAGCCGAGTGATGGTGGAAATGTAACTCTGCTGCCAACCCTTCTTTTATGAAGGCAGAATAGGGAGATAAATAAAAAAAACTGCTGAGAAGTTGGGCATGTGTCAGGATCGAGAATTATCTCATTAGATTATAGTAGGTACATATTGTTAATAGAGTTTTGTACATTCATGCCTTTATTTATTTACACCTTTTATAAAGACAATCACATTTACCATGTGCTTAAGTAATAACATAACAATGCTGACTTTGGACTACTACTAACGTTTTGTTTAGCCTTGGCTTTGGAGTACAAACAAGTGCTTAGAGAGTTCAGTTTTGAAGGGACAAGCATTTCATATTTACCATTTAATTAGATCCAATTGGTTTTGTGTAGCTTGAACCAAACAAAAATGGCACCGCTACCACTTTCATTTGCATTTTCAACTCCCTGCCAGGCCTGGGTGGGCTCAAAAGCCTAGTTTTCCCCCTGAAAGGAGGCACAGTTCCACTGCAGTGTGCAGGGGGCTTCAGTACCTTCCTCCCCCTCTCTCTCTCCCAAAAGGCTGGAACTGTTGATCCAGAGACCGATTGGCTCTGTGCTTCAGTCTGTGTGATTCTCTGCAGCAGGGTAATGTCACCCTGGCTCACCATCACGCCTCATTCTGTACTTTTATTCTCTTCCGAGCCTTTAAACGGTTCATTAGCCTTTAACAAGACTGCAGAGCCTGCTCCATATTCTGCTTTAACCCTTCTCTCTCCGGCTCAATTCCTCATCCGGCCTGTATTCGCTGTAGTTCTTTAAGATTTCTCTAATCACGCTCTATGTTCCCCCGTCAACTGCAAAGTTTCAGTTCCAGAGTTGAGATCCAGTCAGTTTGTGATTCCGATCACTGAAGGATGTCTAACAGCAGTGGGGTGGGGGTTTGGTTTGGATTGAAGCCTTCCTCATTGACACCCACCCTGAATGGAGAACATTGATGCTTCTCTATCCTGATACTCCCCCGTACTCGCTGTCCCTCTTTCCTGGGATTGTCATTCCCTGAATGGGCCTTTCAGGACTCCAGGCTAGCAGGCTGAGATTCAAAACCTTCCTCTGCACGATAAAAAGGACAAGGCCCCGAGCCTTTTGAAGGCATTAGTCAGCTAGTGAGAATCCGACAGACTTATCACACATAAACTGTGAACACAACACATAAACCCTTTTACTTCCAGGACACAAATAAAAGAATATCCGACCTCATTAATTTATCTCTTATTTGATCATTTTTCTTCACTTGTTCTTATGTTTGATTTGTTTCATGATATTTTTAAAGAACCATCTCACTTAAACGCAGCAATTTTTCCCTATCAAATGCATTTTTAGATATTGTTCACATAACTCCTTAATTATTGTTGTACAAGACAAATTACCGTCCATTGTAGTTAAATTGATTTAAGTGAACATTTCAGTGTAAATCCACTGCGCACTGAGTGGCCATCTTCAGTGTTGCCCATTTTCTTGGCATCTCTCTTACTCAATCCTCTCCATCTTACTTTCATTCTGTTTTCAGGGTGTACCCCAGCTCCCTTGTGCCAAGGCGCTCTACAACTACGATGGCAAGGAACCAGGAGACCTCAAGTTCACCAAGGGCGACATCGTAATTTTGCGCCGGCAAGTGGATGAGAACTGGTACCATGGAGAAATGGGAGGAGTCCACGGTTTCTTCCCCACCAACTTTGTCCAGGTCATCAAGCCGCTGCCACAACCACCACCTCAGTGCAAAGCTCTGTATGACTTTGAGCTCAAAGACAAGGAGGCAGACAAGGACTGTCTGCCCTTCTCCAAGGTCAGACAGCATAATACCCTCAGTTCTGCCCACATGGTTTCAGCAGTAAAACAAAAATAGCTCTCATTACTTCGACACTGTCTTTTAAGCATTCATTTTCTGAATTTGTGTGTGTGTTAGAATGTGAGGGTTGTTGACTAAAACGCCCTGAGCGATGATGTCGATTTCAAGCCAGACTTCTTGATAAACAACTGTAATTAGGTGGAGAGAATGAACGCTGAATAGAGCTGAGCACTACCTAACTACAGTAGTTGTGGTTATATCTGTCCAGCTGTGAAGGTCACAGTGATGCTTTTGTGTTCTGTCATCGCTTGTTAAGAATGCCACATAAGCAATAGCAGAAACAAGCTTAATAAGTTTTTTTTTTTTACAAAGAATTCCATGCCTTAGAGCCGGGCGTTTCTACTCCTGGGCATTTTCCCTTTAATAAAAGATTGTCCCAACCTCATTATACCTGTTCAGTGTTTGTCCCTTAATAATGACAAACACTCTCTCCTGGGCATCATCCCGAATTATGTTATTCTTCATGCCACCCTTTGTCTTGAATTTTCAGGATGATATCCTGACTGTGATCCGCAGAGTGGATGAAAACTGGGCAGAGGGAATGCTGGGAGATAAAATTGGAATATTTCCCATCTCATATGTTGAGGTAAGAAAACATTGTACAATGTCCCAATTTCACCAATATTTTCTGAAGCATATACCACACAAAGACAAATGTCAAGATCCATTAGCAAAATGTGTATTATTCTCAACTTCCTTTTGAAAAGCTCATGTTTCATAGAACCACTAAAGATGTCTTTGAAGATTTAGACATTCACAGTCTCTAAAGGTCTCTTCGTAAAAGCTCTAGGTATAATCAAGACAGAATGAAGTAAATCTTTGCCCTTTTAAAGATCACTTCATTTTTCACTGGAAAGGTGTCAATGTCACATCGTTCTATCGTCATGAATATCATCAACAAGCAGAAGAAACATCGAAAGAATATTTTTGCGCGGGTTTGTCTTAAATAAAGAACCGCATTGCAGAAGTATGTTGAGGTGAGCTTGTGGGAGAGCTTTTTTCTAGCTGTGACAGTCTTTTTATTCCTTTCATATATATTCTACCTTATTCATATTTAATACACTGAGTGTTTTTTTTGCAAAAAACAGAAGGCAGAACATTTCTTAGGCTATATATTGTTTTGTTTTTACTAAGGCGAAGCCACTGTAGGCGAACAGAACATTTTGTAGTCTTGTGACAAGATGGTATGCCCTCATGTTCAGGGTTTCACAATAATAAAAAGGGAGTTCTATCACAAACTTAAATGGCACCCCAAAATATTGTTCTGGGTCTGCACAGCCAGCCAATATTTAGGTGCTACTGTTTTCATTGCTGTCGGAGCTTTTTTTGTGTCCTTCTCAGTTGTCTATGTAATATAATCTGCAATTACTGTTAAAGATAGTCTTAAAGTTAATGAAGTAAAGGTGACTCGCCTGGTATTTTGTCCTTAATCTTACATTTCTGCTGTAATGTGCAGACATGTCAGTAAGGAACCTGCACAGGTTCTCTCCCGGATGCGAGTCAAACGCTGAGCTTTTATGTCCTTTAAGTAGAGGGAGCTGCTTGGGGCAACGTGTGACAGCAAGTGAGAGCGCCCTGTTATTAACTGAAGCCTTTTTACTGTTCTTCCTTTGATTCTAACTCTACAGAGGGTCACAGAGGGTCACATAGCCTGCAGTTTCTGAGCTAGCATAGAACATTCAACCCAGTCACACTGGTCTGTGCAGGCTAACTACCAGATTTTGTTACACATCATCTTCTCTAAACAAAGACAGACATCCTTCACAACAGTCAGCTTTATTATAGAGAGAAATGGGTCTCTTGAACATTTTAACATCTTTATCTGTCATTATCACCTTACCACTCTCTTCACTGCCCTCTGCCTCTTTTCCTTTCTTCCATTCTCTTACAGTTCAACTCTGCAGCTCGTCAGCTTATAGAGTTGGACAAGCCATCAGACTCCAATGGAGACTCTGGTGAGGGGGCCTCCTCTGGGCCCCAGAGCAATGGTGCCCAGCGTGCAGGGGAGAAGAAGAACAGCAAGAAGCGACATTCCTTCACTTCTCTCACCATGTCCCACAAACCCATGCTAGCTCCGCCCCCTCAGCGTCACTCCATGGAGATTAGTGGGCCTGTCCTCATCAGCTCCAGCAACCCCACAGCAGCCGCCCGGATCGGAGAGATCAGCGGGGGGCTTTCCTGCAGTGCACCTTCACAGGTACGGTACTGTAGTGTGCTGTGTTTTGATTTT
The DNA here is from genome assembly GCF_949316205.1 of Platichthys flesus. Classification (NCBI taxonomy): domain Eukaryota; kingdom Metazoa; phylum Chordata; class Actinopteri; order Pleuronectiformes; family Pleuronectidae; genus Platichthys; species Platichthys flesus. The sequence continues at coordinate 20,425,839 of NC_084953.1, read as the reverse complement.
CACCATTTGAAATACTAGAAATAGAAATGTGCAAAACCTACAACGTTGGTAAGTAACCTCAATATGTTTATTCAGAGCGGCACGTTAACTTCTGCTGCTCAAGCCAAAAAAGAGTTATACCGTCCCTCTCTTTGCAACTTACCATACCAGCAATAATACACAAAGCCAATATGCCATACACATTAAGTGCTAGTGCACTAGATCACTGTGCTAATTTTCAAAAGTTTCAAACTGCGTTCTCCCTTAGCAACTAAAATGGGGAGTGTAAGAATTACTCGTAATGCTGGAAAAGTAAGGTGGTTCGTCTTATATTTGAGTTCATTAGCTATATTATGAGCTATTTATTGCTTGTGGTGGGTAGTTTTTCATTCTCTAGTATTGATAATTGTGAAACAGTAATTGTGGCACCAAAATTTCATATTGTGACATCCCTAGTCCAGCCTCCAACTTTTGTTTTCACAGGATAATTGTCGCTTTTCACGCTGACTTCCTTTTTCCTCATCATACCAAACAGACCATTGCTTGTCTACAAAAATGACTCAAGTTTAGCCCTCAAGGTTTCCCCACCAATCCCAACATGACAGCAACCCACAGCTGTTTTATGGATGCCATCTTCAGGAGACTGGCTTTGACTTGGTGTTTTGACATTCAGACAACAAGCATACAGATTTTCAAGACAAGACAAGTCTCTGTGACTTCAAGTAAATGTGCAACTAAAAATACAAGATACACAATTTTTTTATGTAATTTAATCAAAGAGGTGTCAAAATTTATTGTGATCAAGCTCGGTAAAGAGTTTGGGAACAAAAATAAAATGTTAATGGGCAAAATGCTCTTTCCCAGGAATTTTAAGTGTTCTTGGTCTCATCATCTTAAACGTTAGCGGACATGTTTACACAATAGTTGGCTTGCTTCTTTGTTATTGAAGCAGGATAGAGACAGCCTATAAAGCCTGGTGGTTCGACAATATTTTGAGTCTGATTTTATACTGTAAACACTGACAACTGGTTTGTTTTCAAAACTTCCAGTCCCTGTGGAGCTTCTCTAGTTTTCTCCTTGGAGCACAATTGTAATTTCTAGTTTTGTTTTTCTTTTGAATGTATTTGATACATTGTCTGCAGACTATCTGAAAAGAGAGAGAGAGCTATACATGATTAACGTGTTATCAGAGACTTATTTTCATGTGGAAGGTGAAATGATTAACAAATACTATTTGTGGTGGTAAACCTATCCTCCCTGGTGACAACAGGGCAAACCTAATGTTTGATTTACGGTTCTCGGTTTATTAAAAACACAAAAGAGTCTCTCCAGGCACTGTATGAACCTCTCTCTGCTCTCCTCTTCCTCAACTGATCTTCTCTTCCTGCAACACCCAGACAAAAAAAACAATAAAAAGGTAAGCCCCATTTGCCGAGGGGGCTGAGTAGTCTGTCTTTGAAATAAGCATGGCTGCCATTTACCAGTGTACTAGACAAAGTGAGGAAGAAGTTTGAAGAAAAAAAAGGGTCCTCTGTTGATGGCATTCCTCTAAAGAAAGTCATTTATTTTAATTTAACACACGTACTTGAGTGTAATTCATAATAATATAGTTCAGAGTGTGGGCATATTCACATTTATGTTCAAGGCAGCCATTTCACCAAAAGCGCCAATATTGAACACACTGTTGCACATTGCTTTTGCTTGGCACACCCAGCGCACAACAGATAAGGAAGCAGGGAAGACTTCCTTGGTGTGCTTTGTGAGAGGTAAGAGGCGGGGCTATCTTGAGCGGTCATGCATGGACAGAGACCACAGCTACAGGGGGATATTGTGTGCCCAACAGTATGGCCTTGTTACCTAAAACACCAGCATGACTCACGTCGATGACTGGTCAGGAAGCCATCCTAATATACATATCCAATGAAATGACCTGCTGGGTAGTCATCTGGTTTCTGTTGACAAATCAGATCATCAGGCTATCACTGGGGTTATGGCTCTAGCCAGGATACAAAGCCTTATGTGTACATCTCCGTTCTGTGAGTGTCATGTTCACTCAATATAGCTACGAGAGGATTTATAAAAATATGCTGAGGTGTTTATTCTCTAAAATATAGTAGGTCATCAGACTTCATTATGATGATGTATAATAACTGTTGGCTTCCTTCCTGAAGTCGAATTAATCGGATCATAATTTTTTTCAAAATCACAACATTTTCTAATTCTTTACATTTGAGTGGATTCAGCAAAGTTTATTTCATGGTCCAAATTTCCTTTTTGTTGACAGGTACACATTTGCACAACTGGACTTATCGTGACCCCACCCCCCAGCAGTCCTGTTACTACAGCAACTGTCTTCACCTTTCCCTCCGAGACGAGCTACAGTTCCATCCCTGTGGTAGGTGGAATACAAGGAATACAAAAGCAAACCAAAAAAAACATTTATGTATTCGAAATAAATATGTTGCTTTATCTTTAAAGCTTCAGTGTGTAAGATTTAGGTGAATGGGATATTTTGGCAGAAATTGAATATGAAGTAATCCTAGTGTGTTTCATCTCAATTTTACCAATTGTTGTTTTGTTAACTCTAGAATCAGACTTTTATATTTAAATAGAACTAATAACTGAAGCCGATGAATAAACTGATTTTAAAAAAATGTTTTTTTGCTGAGACGGTTATATCACTTTTGTGTGTGGATGAGTTGTTTTGAATGTCATTTGGTAGCTTGGTAACTAAAACTACAAAGTGGGCAGGAAATCAAAGTTTGAACATCATGATCTTTTGAATCTGCTGAAATTATCCAGGGCTGTAAATTATAGCTGAGTTTCGTCTGCCAGCCCCCTGGTTAAAAATCTGGATAATGTCAGAGTGAGTGCAAGTAAGAATACATCATGACATTCTCTAGGGCAGTGGTTCTCAACCTTTTTTGATCTACCCCCTGTGAATTTTTCCCAGGGTACCCCCCTGGGTACCCCCAAGTACCCCGTAACCAGCGCAAAGCATTTTTCGTTGAAAAAAAAATGTAACACAGATCACTGTGCCGTCACTGTCTGATTTATTAAACTTTGTAACTACACTTTCAAATTTCAAACAATTTGAAAATACGTCAACAAAACATTTAAAACTCCATCCATGGTCATAACATGGATGGAGTTTCCATTTGTAGTAGTAGTGGATGCTCATTTGTAGTGGTCTCTCTTGAGATACTTGGAAATACAAATATATAATGGGGGAGACTTTTTTTTTTTTTTTTTTTAGGATAATGGTATTGAATAGCCTACTGAATATAAATTCAGTTTATGAACTTACTTATATTTTATTGAATATTTATTAAATAACTATTTTCAAAGGATTTTTTAATGAATGCTAATTTTAAATATATATGCCTTCACGTGCCCCCTGGGGTACAAGTCTCCCCATTTGAGAACCACTGCTCTAGGGGATTCACTGTGTTACCTTTCTGGCGCAGTATCTCGGCTTCTTAACCGTGGTTGGAAGCTCACTGTTGTCTAGGCTCGTTGTCTGGCCGGTAACCAGCCGTCCGGACCACTTTATCAAGGAGTAGGAGACGTTTTTGGAGTTTAACACCGTCACTTCTTTATTTCGCTGGAGTCACACACTTAACGTGCTAACTGCTCCATCACTTTTCATTGTCACTCACAATGTATCGCCCCATCCCACAATGCACAGGTGCACTACCCACAATCCTTAGGGGTAGTACGTCACACAACACAACAACTAAGTTAAAGGGACAGGCCGTACCTGCAATAACTGCAAGTGGGCGAGTTGATGGCGTTTCTGACATGAGACAAATGATACAGTTCAGAAAAACAACTCCAAAAAGAATACAAATATTTCTGAATGACATAAAGGTGCGATGAACGTAGAAGACTCCTGGAAAGACGATATGATTCAAGAGCTTTTGGTGATAGGACAATGCCGGTGAAGTTGTGCTGTAATCCAAAACATGATCAAGCATCGTAATTTATGTTACATTGTGTGCCCTGCATGCTGCACTGTCCCTCACCTGAAGACTCGGGAGACGTCTGAGATGAGAATCTACTGCATTGTTCATATGGAGAGCGTGGCCTAGGGGATAGAGCGGGTGCTCTGCAACAAGAAGGTTGCCAGTTCGAATCCCACTCTATCCCATCTGCATGCCTAAGTGTCCTTGGCAAGATACTGAACCCCTAGATGGCCCCTCATAAAATGATGAGTGTTCTAAAAATGTAAGTCGCTTTGGATAAAAGCGTCAGCTAAATGACATGTAATACGCTAAAGGCAAAGTCTATAATATTATCTATATTATTTATATTAATATTATAAAAAGTATATATAATTATTTGTACACATGGGTGTAAGTGAACCAGTGATACACAGTGACTTTACCTTGAGATAAGTTTATTCAGCTGCAAACTAGCAACATGGGAACTTCTGTCAACTGCCTCCTTTAAGATGATGACACAGAGGCATCTTTTGAACATATATCTGTATTAGTTTCTGACACCTTTCCTCTTAAGGCAAAAATTATCTGTGCAACTAAAAATGTCAAAGATCCCAGCAGCCCACACAAAAACTGCATGCACACTTCCTGTCTGTCTGTGTGTGTGTATGCTCTGGCATGTGGAGTTTTTGAATGAGCAGGAATGTGTACACAAAAGGTTGAGCTCTCCGCTTCACTTGGGAACCCTACATGATGTTTTTGTACACATGATTTCTCTAGCCCGCAGGCAACCTAATTATCTCAGCTCAAGCGTCAGCAGTGAACCGAAACGCACATCGACACTCGCACATACACATAGGCCTATACACATACCACAGGGCAGACTGAGGGCCACTCTCCTCCCCCATTGTGTCATGGAAGCTATTACTCTGCCGCTCAGTGCTGGCAGTGTTGAGCTGGGGGAGTCTCATCTTGCTCCGAAGCGTAGGAGCTGTCTTCACCATTGTTCTCATGCACTGCTAACTTGGGCTTTTTGTTTTTCAAATAAAAAAAAAAGTGTCTAGTGTTGTTTTCATGGGTTTTGTGTTGACATAGCACGTTGGTGACTTTTGTTTTAATCCTGTAATCTCGAAGTACACAAAGCCATACAAAGAAAATCTTCTAAAAACAAGCTGCAGTCATCAACTTCTAGTCAAAAGCTTGGGTCTCTTTTGAACACTACAGACGTTCAACAAGGGAAAACAAGTGAGTTGAGATGAATCCGCCCGTGGTTGGTTTGAGGGTTGCTCTGAAGTGTGCGTACAGACGTGTTTTTCATTTCATATGGTCCCAATTAAATCCTGCAATGGATTTAACATTCAGCCATGTGGTCTCCTAGCAACAAACAAACAAGCAGAGTAGGAAATTCTCAGTTGTAAGGGGGAAGTCAGGGACAAGACCAGGTCTGCCAAACCAGAATCTCCCTGAGTTTCAGCAAACCGGAGGCAATAACACAGATCTCTGAACAAACTGGGTTCTCCACTTATGTAACATATTCTCTTTGTTATTTGAGACCTGTGTTAGTAGACTGCTTCGTACAGACTGGAAACACATGACAACTTGACTGTTCTGAACTTTTAATTAAAGGTTTTAATATATATATTTTTTTTAATTCTTCTTTTATAGGATGCTCTCCCACCACCCCCACCTCCTCCCCCACAATCCTGTGCCGGTGGAGCAGCATTTTCATTGGCTGCCGGACAGAGACCCTCCCCAAGCATAAGTGACCAAAGTGGGAGACAAAGACCCACAGTGTGAGTAATAAAAACAGTCCTTCACAAAAATATTCAATCGTCTTAAATGTGCAGTGAAATGTCAGAAGCGTTTTGCGCACCAATGGCCGAGGGCCTTAGTGAGAATGCTCTAAGTACAGAAGGGGGAAGTCCTCGTCTGGCTGTGACACCCTCCTCCCCCTCAATTTGTCAGTGTGAGGCGGCAGAGTGTGAGCGTGTGCATAGGTTAAAGGAGGAGAACCTGCAGATGACAGTCTCCTGGGTCCCATCTGAGATCCTCCCTGTCACCTCTTGACTTTTGACTTCCCCTCCACCTTTACCCTCATTACTCCCCCAAGACGACACACACCTGATAAGAATTAGATCCAGTCATGCCTGCTCCGCTGCCATCATCTGTGTCTGCCTGTGCATGGTTGTCAGACTCTGAGGCATTTATGTTCCCTTCCCTGAAAAAACACTGGAGTCAGGCTGAAAACATCCCAGCTGAGACTACGATCTTCTTGGCTGCTGTTCCAGGCCTATTCTCGTGCTGCTGCAGAGAGATGACCCAAAAATCATAATGTCCTCTAGTGCGGATTTTCTCTGGGTCAGAGGACACAGTCTCTGCTGGAGGGTCTTGGAGGAGATGATGACATGTGCAGCTAGACTGCACGATAACTTCAGAACAATTTGCATGCTTCTCAGAATAAAGCAGTTTTTTTCGTCATTTCCATATAGGAGAATATTAGCCATGTTAGCTCAGTGGATTTGTATTTGTGTTGTGTGAATGTTAACTGTGTGTTCTGTATTCAGCTATGTGGCAATGTTCCCCTACACCCCTCGTAAGGAGGATGAGCTGGAGCTGAGGAAGGGAGAGATGTTCCTAGTGTTGGAACGCTGTCAGGACGGGTGGTTCAAGGGCACCTCCATGCACACTGGCAAGATTGGGGTTTTCCCTGGGAACTACATGAGTCCAGTCAGCAGGTCAGTCTGTAATTCATGCTTGTATTGTCTTGTGTGTACAGTAAATCACACATGCATGGTTTAAAGTATAGAATATCATTTAATATCGATTGTCATCTGCCAAAGGAATTTGACCTACGTAATGTTCCAACTTCGCAAAGAAGGCCCGTAAAGCACAAGTTTTGGTTGCCATCCAACTTTCTTTAGGGACAAATAACTCATTTAATTTTTTGATTTTGGCTTTTAGAATCAGTGGAACAGTGGGTTATAACAAATGTAAAAGTCATTATAGTTTTAACAATATAGTGTCATCCCTTGTTGAAAACATTCAAAGTTATCTCGTGTTTATTATGGCCTGCAAATGTTGGTTGTTGTCAACCATACAAATTCCCATATACATAGAATAGGATGGTCTTAAAAGTCTTGAATCTGAATAATTATTGATTAGACTTTTTATCAATAAAAAAAAAAAAACAAGGCTTTACGTTCCCGTGTAAACCTCAGCGTGCTGAGTCTTACTCCCGATGACATTCTCTCCCCTCAGGACCACGTCAGGGAGCACTCAGCCTAAAGTGCCCATGAGTCTGTGCACTCAGGCTGGCAGAGGGGTCACCATCGTCAGCCCCTCTCCTGCTCCCCTCGGGGCCATTGTTCCTGGACCTGACTTCAACAAACCCCTCACTGTTTGCTCCAGCGCTGTACCTGCCAACTCCCAACCTGCAGCCGTGGTAACAGCGACTCAGACAGCCACAGGGCAACAGCCGAAGGTCCCATTGCATGTCAACTCCCAGATGACTGTGAATCAGGCACGCAACGCTGTCAGGACAGGTAACGTCACTGCGTTGTCAATGTTGTGTCATCACATAGACCCTAAATAAAGATGGACGACATGACATAGCCAAAGTGTCTCGATCCTCACCTGGTGCTGCAGTTTAGGTCTCAAATCCTAGCTTCTCCATCTTAGAGGCCGGGAAGCGGGCAAAACTGGTGAGATATGGTGAAACATCATGATTGATAGCTGAGATTTGCTCACTATTAGTCAAGTGGGTGTATCCGCAGGAACTCGCTGCCATGGCTCCATCCCTAAATCCCTATGGCAAGAGATATTTTGGCTCCATATCTGGATAGTGGGAGGAAGTGGAGACATGTCGTCCATCTTTATATACAGTCTATTGGTCATCACATGAAGGGGGTTGTAAATGTCTTCATATTTTATTTTTTTTTACCATTTGCAGCCGCATGTCAGAGTCAGGACCGGCCCACAGTAGCAGTGACACCAATCCAGTCTGGGACGCCTGTAGGCTATCTTCCCCACCTGGCTGTGTGTCCGCAGCCCTCCCCTAGCCCAGCCCAAGGCTGTACGCGGGCTGGGGTGACAATGGGCTGCGCTGCTGCTTCTCTGACCCCACCCAATGTCAGTGCTGCATCCCTGGAGGGTGACGCTTTGAGACCTGTACCTGTCCTCACTGTGCCTGGTGGCCCCGGGAACGGCTCTGCCTTTAATCCTGTGTCTAATAATGGAGCATTTGCATGCAGACTGGACAAGGATGTCAAGGTTGGATTTTTCAAACTTCATACAAATCATTTTTACCTGATTATTCACTGCTTTTGCTTTTTTAGTAGTTGTTTAATAATGCTGGATAATTCCTTGCAGATGATTGTTATGGCTTGTGGTGTTTGGGTCTTATTAAGATGATGATAGATTCAATTATAGTAACAAGAATGAGAGGTTATTCTTATGAGCAGGCATTCTTTCTGTTGTTTGTTCTTCAGTTCAGAATTTCTCTTGCTGCAGTTATGTGTCAGCGTTTAGAGCCAAAACAATTCCAGACAATAAAGTACCTGTCTAACTACTTGTGTCATTGCTCCGTGAGTTGCTGCAGTTTTCTAACATGAAAAAAACGATACTGTCTTTCTGCTGCAGAGGGAGAAGAAAAGTCTTCTAAAGCTTTTGTCCTCCAATAAGAAGAAGTCTCGTCCTTCACCACCCTCCTCTCCTACGCTTGAGGCGGAACAGACTGCAGCTGGAGAAGCACTACATGGCGCTGTGGGGCATGACACCCCCCCTCCCTCCAGCTCTGTCAGCTGCCTCGATACTGAACCTTCTGCTGCTGCTGTTGCTTCCGCCTCTTCATCCTCCTCAGTCCCAGATTCCTCCCATCGGAAGAGCAATCCTCTTGATGGATGTGCACCTATAGCTCCTCCCCCTCGCCAGCCATGCTCCTCCCTTTTATCTCAGCAGCATGACGCACGGCCCATCATATGTGAGAGGTACATTGATATGAAATCTTCAGTTTCGTACTATTGTTTCTGCTTGTGTATCATTCCTGCACATAGAAAGTGCAACACGGTACAAAAGGTATCATGACGTATCACATGTCATTGTTCTGGTGCTTATCATTCACTGACTGTGCCTCTGGCTGTGCTCCCCAGGTACAGGGTGGTGGTGTCATATCCTCCCCAGAGCGAGGCTGAGCTGGAACTTAAGGAGGGCGACATTGTGTTTGTTCACAGGAAGAGAGAGGACGGCTGGTTCAAAGGCACGCTGCAGAGGAACGGCAGGACCGGGCTGTTCCCCGGCAGCTTTGTAGACAGCATCTAATAAAAACACTACAGTGAACCACAGACAACGACATGAGTCAGCTGATCCCTGCTTTCAATCTGTCACTGTTTGAACCAAACAGAACAGCAGCCTCATGGTGGCTGGGACCGGACCCTGATCAGACTGACACTGCACAGAGCCCACTGTGGCTCCGGTCACTGGAAGAACATGAGAGACACATGTATGAGAACTACAGAGGAGGACAGGACATAAATTAAAGCACAGTGGACAGAGTTAGAGGAGAGCACACAACTCATGAACTTTTCCCTTTTTTGTTGGTTATTTATATCTTTGTTAACATTTCAGCTGTTATATGTGTGCCTTGTACTGTTCCTCACTTTATTGTACATACGGACACAAAGATGATTAGTCCTAAAACAACCGATATGAACTGATATAGATATGTTACACATTTTAACTTATTTCATATACCTTTTTGTAGTGCAACACGTTAAGGGGTTAAACTGGCACATGCCTTATACCATATTCCACCATCATTTCTGCTTTTCTCCATTACACTACTGATACAGGTTTTACTATGATTTCAGACTGTTCGCAGGAAGGAGAAGGTACAGTAAACCAGGCACAGCAGAGCAAAAACAAATGAGCAGTGTCATCATCACTTGTGCTGCATAATAGGAAAAAGGATACTTCCCCCGTTCCAGAGGCATTACCTTAACCAGAGGATCATAATAGAGAGCTGCTGTATTGCACATTGATTACACAAGCTATAGTTCATGTCCGTGTGAACATTGCACATGGAAAAGAAGTTTCCTCTGGGCATCACAGGCCTCCACTTTTTCTCCTGGTGTGGCTGAAGCAGAAGTGCCAAGGACTTACCTGCAGTGATCAAATATTTGCATGTGATATTAGCAAAGCCCATTTGCGGCAGGGCTTTTTTAAGATGCCTTTCTCAATATGCCAAGAACACACTCCAAGTAGAGTGCAGTCAAGTGTTTCTTTCTTTGTACCCTGACCGGAGTAGCTGCTCCCCTTACTGCTCAGCAATAGCCAAACCCAGACGTGGCTCTTCATCCCAAGAGTTGCATAACATTTCAGTAGCGGCGCACAACAGATTATTTTCGTTGTATATTTATGTTTCTTACAAATTCCACAGAGGCTGACACCTGCTGCTCTTAGAAAGTCTCTTATAACTAACCTGGACACGCAGTCGCCCTTCAGCAGCCTCTCCGCCTTTATACACTATAAACGATTCCTAATGTGATTCATGGCAATAAAAACACAGCGAGCTAAAGCACAGAATGTTTGCCTGAAGTAACATATCATTTCATCCCTCCACAGAAAGAGGTGTGTCATATCTTGAAAGGTACAGTTTGTATTGAAATCAATCACTTTGACCCCCTTGATTTTTTTTAATTTGAATGTTATTTTTCCTGTTGGGGATAGTTGTACATTTCATCTATACAGAGCCTTTAATGTTGTGTTGTATTGACTTGAATTACTGTACGATTTCTCTGTGATTAGAGGGGATTTGGTCGTAGTTTCGGTGCTTGTTAAACAAAAATATGGTCAGTTTTAGGAAATAGTATGGAAATTTAGTTTCATCAAAGAATATGTCACTACATAATTTCTATTTTCCTTTTGATTGGTATCATTAATGATTGACCTCTCACTGACTAAGTCGTATGAAGTCTGGGAGCGTATTTATACCCTTTAGAGTCGAGGCAATCACTGAATTGTGCCAAATTTGGATTTGATGACTGAATTGGACCCAGAATTTTAAGTGTGTTTTTTTTGTGTCATTTGTTGTTAATTAAGGGGGACCACTGTGTAACTGACTGCTGGAATATGTTGTAGTGTGTTTAAAGTTTGAAGAGAGTTTGGAAAAGGATGGTACAAATCACTGTTAGGGCCTTCTTAGTGTTTCTGAGTTGGTTCATGAGTAGAATTACCTTGATGTAATCTTGTTGTCTTGGCAATCACCTCACCAACCTCAGGCTCTGCGCTGAAACTGCTCTGAGTGTCTTTTCATTTCACTGGTAGGCCTTCAATATACACATCAGACTTACTGCACAGAACCTTTCTAATCATGGTGACTTCTCATCTATGTTTTTAATGCATAGGTTGCACACACTTAAAACATTACTGCAGTTATTTCACTATATTTTCATTTATTGGAACATAAGGCAACTTCGCCTGATTCAACTTAACAGATTTTCCTCATGCCAAGGTGGCTCACTTGATTCTTTTTTTTTTGTCTTTAGTTAGTTTATTGTATGTTTTGAAAATGGTGAAACTGACATCAATCTATTTGTCACAGGTCTATGTGAAAACATTCTGAAGTATTTGAGGGAATAGCACATTTTGTAAAAATCTATAACAATTAAAGCTAATGGTTTCCTTAATTCAGTCATTGTTTCATGACATTAATGCAACATTTTCTTTGTGTTTTTGAGTCGTTTATACCTCACTCTTTGTCCCTCCCATTATTGTGAATGGGAACACCTTGTAGTAGTTTCACTACATTTGGTGTAAATGCCCATGATGGACGAGCTGGTCAAAGTTCACTGTGACCTCACAAATCCTGACTTTGGCGATAACTCATATGCAAACAAACTTAAACTCACATGTATAATGTGAGTCTGGACAGGCTTGTATATAAACTGTGACCAGTTGTGGAGGAAATTCTTAATACTATACAAATGTTTACTATATACGTGTGGGAATATGCAACACAATGCTTGGTAAAAATGTAGTGGAGTAGAAAGTACAGATATTTGCTGATATATGTAGTGGAGAAAAGATGAAGTACACTGGAAAATAAATCTACTTAAGTAAAGTACAAATACATGAAAAAAGTACTTCAGTACAGTAACTAAGCAAAGGTACTTGGTGACTGCAGCTTGACTGGTTGGAGAGATTGAACAACCATGAAGCAGTAAGTCTTATTCTATCGTTTTCACTGCTCACTCTATGATATGTTGGCTACTTGAAGCCATCCGGGCAGAACTGTCCAATCAGCAGTAAGAATCCGAGACACAGCTGACGGGACAAAATACATGTGTCCTCACTCTGCCCCCTCTTCTCTCAGTAATCCTCGAGTGCACAGGTTGTGATAAAGAACACACTCATGATAAGTGACCAGAGGAAAAAGAGTTGTCCATCCACCCATTATCTATAGCACTCAACCTTTGGGGGTCGTGGGGGGAGTTGGAGCCAAACCCAGCTGAGATTGGGCGAGAGTGTGACAGATCGCAGGGCCTACATACTGAGACAAATAACCATTTACACCTTCAGTCAATGGAGAGATAGACGGTTGTTCCTGGGTGACTGTGTGTGCAGCAGGTCACTCATGGTGCATGTGGTCTTTCGTGTCTCCGGAGGTGAAAGGTTGTGGCTGTAGAGAACCTCCTCTACCTACTTAGATCTGAGCAGAGAGCTGCAAAGAGAGGTGAGCCTCCCCAGTCCTCAGCAGGGAAACACTGACAGGAACTGACAAGCCCCCACTGTGGTCACTGTGCTGCGCTTAGTTTCCTGCAGAGGACAGGTTACCATGGAAATAAGTTATTCCAATAAAGGAGCATAAGACTATGCTGGGTAGGAATAAAAAAAATACATTAAAATTGAGGCTATGTACATTAAACTTGTTTCGTAGTCTGTGGTCACGTGGTCTGCCAAACACAGTGGAAGGTATGGATATGAATGACATGCATATGTTTGAATATAGGGAAACGTGTGTGTAGAGTGAGGGTAATTTGCACATAGCTGCAAAGGGTGTGTGCAGATCAGGAGTCCAGTCCTAAGGTTAAGTGTTTCTTGATCATGTTTAAGCTCAGGGCGTGTCTGTCACTGCGAGTCACTTGATGAATGGAGTTTCAGTCAAATCCTAAAGGGTTCAACCCCTTATTGTGTTTGGATAACATGATGTTTTAAGACTTTTTACAATCTGTAAAAGAAAAAGATCAGTCTTCATAAAATTATGAAAACTAACAAAGTCTTAACTTTTGATAATAGAAACAAGATACCTCCAGAGAAGAGGCAGTTTTTTTTTAAGTCTGAACAGCAGTGAAACTCCATTTATCTGAGGCACTTTTGCAATGCTACAGAGTGAACAGTGTCTAGATGTGTGTGCGAGTGTTTGTCCACGTCTGCATTCATTCATGTGCTTGTGCATGACGGAGCAAAGTACAGCTGTGTTGGCAAGTGTCATTAGATCACTAAGGTGTGAAAGAGGAGAATAATGTCTCTGTGTTAAGGAAGGTGACCTGAATATAAATCACGTCCTGTGTCTCCCTCTGATACGAACACAAACTCGTCCAATCAGTGAACGCTGTGGAGAGAGGTGACATTTTAAGCAACTGTAACCACGTTTGCTTGTTGTATTTTCCTGCTGCAGGGTGGACACATGATTCATGACCCTCAGGGTCACAGGTCGTCTCTGCTGCAGGTGGTGATTTGGATTTGATGTGAGCAGATCAATCCAGCAGTGTGTCTGTCTGATGGATGGTCCAGGTGGAGGCCGAGGCCACCCACCTCCAGCATCAACCAATCGTCTGTGCACCACTGACCGTCGGTTATTTTCTGCTGAGATATACCGTAGTCTCCATGTTTGGAACGATGATTCATGAAGCCAAGAGGAGAATGAATGACTGCAATTGTTAACTGTTATGTTATTTCAGTGTGAAGAGCAGAGCAGCCTCGTTGTGTGCCTGTATGAATAGAAATCTTCTCAGAAGTTAAAATATAACACAGAGGGACCTATAAATGTATTCTTCTTGAATACTTTATTATGTGAATTTGTTTTCTGGATCACAAATTACAAATGAAAACGGAACAGGTCACTGAAGACTGAACAACACATCTCATATGTAGCAGTCAGTAGTATGGAGAGGTCTCTTCCTAAAAGTAGAGTAGTAGTCAATAATAGATGTATTATTAAGGAAATATTGCAGTTAATGATGGACTCCCTGTTCATCATTAACTGCAATCCCTCACCACTAAAGTACAATTAGATGAGTAAAGACCTGGACTACACACATTTCCTACAGCAGCAAAAGATAACATTGAAATAATAATGTGTATATGTGTATGTCTTTTTGTATTCATGTGTGTATATATAACTTACAGTTGTTTTCCCGCCTGTCTTCTACTCATGATTAACTCCTGTTCCCCGAGGGGGGTCTAGTATGTGCCTGGTGATCTATAGTCCTAATTTGTATCAATTTAATAATAAAGGAAAAATGCTCAAAGACACCTTATATAGGTTTCAAACCAAGAAAATAAAATCATACAACTATAAATATAAAACACACATTAAGATGAGGTGAGTTTTGAATGACTGATATGAGTCAAACAAATGTCTCAAGACCTCAGAAGGTCGTTTATTCATTTCTATAGACAAACATGTTTTCTATAGAAATAATGTTGCTCTTAACCCAGGCTATACAATTTAGGCAGTGACATTCACTGAGAAACTGTCTGTATTGAAAAGTACAAAAAGATAAGGTACAAGAAAGACAGAAATAAAGAAAGAACCAGAGTAGCATCTTCAATAGCAAATAAACTATCCTGATGTTTTCAAGTGAAACATCATCAAAGCTCCAGAGCTTCTCTGGATTGATGATCTTAACTCATCGTAATAAGAGCAATATTTGATTCACTCAAAAATCTGAATGAGACGTGATAATCAGCCCAGATCTGCGCTCTACTGTATCAGACTGTGGGTCGACTGCGCCATCTAGCGACCACAGGCCAGTAACGCAACAACACGGAGAAGAAAAACAAACATGGCGACCTCCATGAGCAGCAGCGTCTCCTCTGAGTCGTTTCTCTGTGGAGGAAAACGCTTAGTCTGACTGGAAACATCAGTGGGAAATCACGTAAGTTGAAACATGAACTTATTGTCAATGTGTGGTTATGTCGCTGGAAGCAGCAGAGACGATAACATCAGCAGCGAGCTGTCACTGCGCCGCCGCCATTTCTCTCACCTACATGAGTTTTACTCCCGCTATCAGCTCCACCAACACGATGGAAACACCTGGTTTGACCTCGTTATGAAGACCCAGTGTTATTGGACGCTGCTGTGGTTACATCCGCGTCACTGTGCGGTGTTTATATCTCCGCAGGCAGGTCATGGCTCCAGGCTCCAGACTGGCGGTGGTGTGTGGAGGCTCCGGGGGAATCGGGAGAGCCGTGTCCCGCCTGCTGGCAGAGAGGGGCTGCAGGGTGGCGGTGGTCTCCAGGAACGAAGACGCTGCCCGGGCCACTGTGGCGTCTCTACACGGAGGTATAGTGCACAACAGTAGTACATGGTGCATGAGGTCTACATGTGTCAGCGGGCAACATGTAAACCTCATGCACCCAAACCAAACTATGCAGTGGCCTTGAAGGGGTAATACGAGGAATGGGGAAACAGAACAGCTAATTTCTCTGTTGTTGGACAAACAAGGGATTATCTGATTTGATCCTAACACAAATCACAACAAAACACAACAAAGAATGACTAGACTCACTTTAACCTTTGAGCACTAAACAGTCCATCTTTTTCAACGGGTCAAAATGTGATGAAATTCCCTAAAGACTGACTTTAGATATAATGTTGAAGAAGCTAATAACATGTTTTGTAAGGCCGTCAGGCTTTGACCTTTGACCTTTGAAGACCAAATTCTCATCAGTTCAGCCTTGATTCCCACTGAATGTTTTTACCAATAGAAGCGTTCTTGAGATTTGACACACACAGATGTTCATACGGACACACAACCTCAAACATAACGCCTCCAGCTTCCACCTGCTGCCGGCGCTGAGCCAAACAAACACAATGACATGAAGTTCTACCAGAAAAAAAAGCTGTATCTGCTGTCGACAAGGATCATCACAGTGTTGTTTTGATGTTGAGTTTTTCCATTTGACTTTGGGATTTGCACTGTAACACTGATTTTACTCCTTCCTGTCAAACACTGTTGGTTTTGTTGCAGTTTTGTTGTTGTTTCTATAACGTTCTCCAATACTCCAATTGTGTCTCTGCTCTCCAGCTGACCATGTGGCTCTTAGCTGTGACGTCTCCAAAGAGCAGGAGGTACAGAAAACCTTTGACACTATCCAGAAAACCAGTGGAAACATCTGTTACCTTGTGAACGCAGCTGGAATCAACAGGTGAGCAGACAGTAAGGGGGGGGGGGGGGTCTGCTCTCACCTCACTGCTTTAGAGACATATAGATATAATCCATTGTTGGCCTGTCTCTGTTCAGGGACGCTCTGTTGCTGAGAACCAAGCCGGAGGACATGCTGGCTCTGCTTCACACCAACTTGTTGGGCACCATGCTGACCTGCAGGGCGGCTCTGCGCAGCATGCTGCACACACAGGGAGCTGCCATCGTTAATATAGGTAATGATAGCTCTGATCCATTGGAAGTTAGCATTTTGCCCACTGGGTGGCAGCGTAAATCACTTTGTATAGATTCACTTCCTTTTTGGGAAGATTTGAGCACATTTACTACAAACTCACTGTAATGTCGACTCAGGTTCACACATAAGATTCACTACAAAGGGTTTTTATCTTCAGTTTCAAACCTCCTTAGATTTATTTGTCATCATTTCAGTCATACCACTCAGGGGTAATGGATTTCTATTTCCTGTCTGCAGGCTCTGTAGTGGGCCTAAAAGGGAATTCTGGTCAGTGTGTGTACAGTGCCAGTAAAGCTGGTCTGGAGGGCTTCACACGATCTCTGGCTAAAGAAGTTGCTTCACGTAATGTCAGGGTGAATCTTCTGGCTCCAGGTACAGTGCAGCTCCATCTTATGTCACCTTTCCTCTCAGCACACATGCTGGAGTATTATTATTACAATTATGTTTTCACAGGCCTGTCCTCTCTTGTGTCCAGGTTTCATTCGCACCGCCATGACCTCAGGGCTGAGAGAGCAGGATTGGGGGCGCTCCATTCCGCTGGGGCGATTTGGTGAGCCGGAGGAAGTCGCCCCGGCTGTTCTCTTCCTCTTGGAGAGCTCCTACATAACAGGACAGGTGCTGGTGGTGGATGGAGGGCTGCAGTTGACCATGTAGGGTGCAGGGCCTTACCTCACCTTTTCAAATACCAGCAATGAGTCAGCCAATCTTTTTGAATGTAATATGACATAAACTGAGGAAGTGGCTCAGGAATAAGAAGAAGAACACACAGTGGACCTGTGGATTTGACTGGCAGAAGTGAACTTTTGCACTTCACAACATGTCATGGTGGAAGTTGAGTGTTGCTTTTATCCTGAAACTTTGTTGTAAACGTTTTGAAAAGGCCGTTATGAAGCATCTGCCAGAGAACCACTGTACCTCCGTGTCTCTGCTGCAGAGTCCCTGTGTCCACCCTGAGGGGGGCGCGGCCTCAAGTGTGTGAAGGTCAACCGTTGTGACTAACGTCGCTGACTCCAGATTGTCTGACCCGGTCCAGACCACGGTTCCCAGAGGCCCTAAATTTGATAAGCAGAATTAACGCTCTCTGTCTTTTTCCATGACTGTCACGCTCCCCGCCACTGATCGCAGCGCTCATGTTTTGTTCCCCCCACCTCCCCCAGGAAACCCCCTCACAGCCGGCAAATGTTGCCCCCCCCCCCGAGCCCACCTCTGGAGGGGCCTGTGGAGGGGCCATGCGTGTTGGACTGCAGCTGGAGGAAATTAAGAGGTGGTGGTGTGGTATTTTTAGCTCTAGGAACATTGTGCGTGTCTGGTTACAGCTCTGGTCCTGGGGGGTAGAGGGATGAGGTTGGAGGTGATTGTCAGGCTCAGTGATGAGGTTTGATAAGTTGTTCTGCTTGTTACTTTCATTGAAACCTGCTGTTACCTGACCTAACGTGTCAAAACCGCCTCTAAATGAGCTTTTATGATGATGCTCTCCCACGTGTATCCTCTACATTCAATTTCCAATAAAGGACCAGATTACGATATTTTCTGATCAGCCTTCTTGCAAGAATGTGCTCCCCACTTTGACTGTGTTCTTTGGCGTTCTCTGCCAGTGTATAAAAACATCTCACGCTGTCTGGAGAGATTTTTTATTAACTTTCATAACCTAAAATAATATCAGGAAACAATCCATATACAGGCATTGATTGGCATAGAAATGTGCAAACACAGTCAGCTGATGTTCGCTCCGAACAGACACAGAAGAAGATGTCCACTTTGTATATTGTTACAGAGGTGACAAAAATAGTAGATATAAATATACCTTGCTTTCTACTTTTCACCAGCTTAAGAGCATTTGTTACCCTCCACATAATGTGAAAAAAAGCTAGTTATTTTGAACATTCTGGTACAAGTTGTTTGGCTCTGTACAAGTGTCCAAAAATAACATGAAAAGAAATTGTGTTTGCATTAAGCCTAAACGTGATTTAAGGCAGTGTTAAATATATATTTATATTTATTTATAAAACTTAATGATAAAGAAAGCCTTGTTTCATCAGTGAACAAAAAGTTGCTGATGTAATTTATGCTGAGATTGTTTGGAAAGCAAGTCGTTTTTTTTTTTCCATACAAAAATAAAATTGACAATCTGTGATGTGTGACAAATAAACCTTTCACAGCACCCTCGCTTGAGTGAGAACATTTCGATGCACACTGTTAAAAAAAACCACCAAAGAAGAAGAAAATGACAACATGATCTGCTGTCACCGAAAGGTTATTTTCAATTTGTCTATATCGTCACTGTCTTGACCTCTGTCACCGTCATTCACATCCCACCCACCACATTAAAGTGTCTCTTTAAAAACCCCTGCATTTTTCAACTTTTAAGTTCACCTGCACCCACAAACAAACGAATCTCCTCCATGGTAACGCTTCCTTTTCTCTACATCTCATTTCTTTCGCTAAAAAAAAAGAAAAACTAAACATGCTGTTGAAGGCCCGGCCTTGTCCAATGTCTGTAAGCTCATCTATTACCCGACAACAGTGAGACTGTGATAATCTGAGGCTGCAGAAATCAGCATTGTGCTACACAAACCCAGGTCTGTGATCTCCTTCGTCAAAGCTAAGGTGCCTTGAACCCCCTCATCCTCCTCTGCACAGAGACACAGTATTATAGCTCTGTGTATTGACACCACTTAACATGCATATTAAATCTACTTTTCATTTTGAAACCTGTTTTGAATCTTTACAGAAAGGAGAGGCACTTCAACAGGAGACCATTTGCAGAACAGAGTCGACCGTACAGTTCATGAGAGAAATTATTTTTGTCTCCTCTCGTGGTAAAACACTTCAATCATTCTCCAGGTCCGGTTGATTAAATGAAGCATGGGGGGGGGGAGAACCTAGATGAATTCTGTAACATAATGGGTTGTGTCATATTATAAAAAGAGAAGAAAAACTGCCGCTGCCCCAGATCACTCTGCCCACTGACCCTCTGTAGTTCTTGGCCTGCATCTCCCCATTGTAAAGTATCTGTTTCAAGAGTGCTGGGAGTGAGGGCAGCTTTCAAAAGTGGGGGGTTCTCAGGGTAACGTCATGATCCTCGCAGCCGGCCTGTGGTCCTCTACAGGTCGTCGCTCTCCACCAGGCCACCGGGCGGCAGCGGGCTGGAGTCGGGGAAGAAGGCAGCCTTCACGTCCAGGCCTCTCTCTGTCAGTGCGGCGTATCGGCTGGTGGAGGGACGCACCTTCTTGGGCTTGGGGAGGTTGGGCTGCTGCCACTGGGCTGAGGACAAGAGGTTCAAGATGTCAATTGCAGAAAGTAAAAGCAAAACGCTCGAAATCGATGAGTGGTGTGAGTTGATGAGTCGACACTCACTGTGGATGTCGAGGCGCGCAGTGCTGGAGACGATGCCTGCATCATTCTTGGCTGACACAGTGTACCATCCAGCGTCCTCTTTCATGGCAGGCTGGATGATCATGCACAGGTAGCCACAGTTGTCCTGGTGCATGCTGGGAAAGAAAATGGACACAAATTAAGGGACTGATAAAAATGTGCATCGATCAGCCATCACATTGAAATTGGTTCATTTGGAATGTGATTTAAAATTAATTTTGTAGTTCAATTATTACCTCCAGCAAAGAGGTTATGTTTTCACCCCAGTCCATTTGTTTGTGAGCAATATTATACAAGAACTTGGTGGAGGGATTTGGTATGGGTCAGGGAAAATCTTTTTCAGTTTCAGAAGTAAAATCTATGAGTGTTCTCTACTGAGTCCCATTCTAAGATACTTCCTGGTATTCATGGAACAGTTCATAATCGAACTGTAATGACTGTAGTGATGTTAGAACATATATTTGATCAGACTGCGTGGCGTGCCAAATTTGTTCAGACTTGATAATTGAGACAGGTGACAGTCCTGGAATCAGCTGAGTCAAGCATCAGAAAGTACGAAAAGTCCAGTTTTACCTGATTCTGTCTGTGTTGTGAGTGAAGGACTCGTTCTCCCTTTTCCAGAAGATCTGTGGGTAGGGAACCCCGGTGACGCGACACTCCAGTCGCACAGGATGACCATCAGCCACGCTGGTGTTCTGCAGCTTCTCCACAAATGAAGGGGCTTTGTGCATCTCTTTGGCTGTGGAGAGAGATTTTGTTACTGAGGCGCTTTCTTACTCCACACAGCCATCATGCATCTTCTACCCACATCACCATGCCGTCACCATGTGTCTGCTTCTCTTTACCTGCCACAATGAGTTCCAGGTTAAAGGAGTTTTGCCCGGCGCGGTTGCTGGCGATACAGGTGTAGATGCCCGCGTCCCGGCTGGTCACGGGCTCGATGACCAATGAGTGCACACCGTTCTCCCTCACCAGCATCTTGTGTGCGGAATCTGGGCGGATGGTCTGTCCATTCAGCTGCCAGATGAGGTCGGGGGTGGGCAGGCCGCTCACCTACAGGTTGCAAAGCAAACACAGCCGACATTAAAAAACATTGCACTGAATACGTGAACGTTTGTCGTGCTTTGATTTTGTGCAGCCGCTGCTTGTTTGTGTTGGAGTATATTAGCTGCATGTGTTCCGTGGTGGGCGGTGTGTGTTTATTGTGAGTATGAAAACAGCAGTGTTTAGTTAATCTGTCCGTGCTGTGTTTGTCTGGAGGAGCCGGCCGCCGGTGCGCTCTGTCCCAGGAATCAAACGTGCGAGGAAAATAACCTGTCTCTCTTTGGAGAGAAACACCTGCAGCTGCTGCACACTGCCCATCTGGATGCATGTCCACCATATAGACATACACATATTCACAGCCATCACAAAGGAGAGCAGTCTGGTGAGGTTGTCCTAAGTATTTCTGGAAATGACCCAATGCACTTTTAGAAGTTTGGATATTTTGAGCACGGAAAGTTTGGAGAGCCAGAACTGATGATCTGGAAATAAATATTTGCTATAAATATCGTTGACATTAAGGGTTCAGAAGGAATGAAGGTTTATTTCTAACCAGTATAATAACACAGGCTTTTTATAGTGGGTTAATTGTGGGTCTGTTTTATTTAACTGCATGGACCAGAACTCTGGTGCTGCAGGCTGCTGGGAGGCAGAGCATTTGAGTTGGTGGGAGCAGTCTGAACCCACTTGAAAAACACCACCTCTGTATTTCCCCGTCTGCTCGAAGAGATCGTTACACCGGGAAGTGATGAAATATCTAGTCTCCGCTATGTTGACGTTCCCTAAAGATAGTGGAATGCACAGAAGGGGAAATGCTTTGGAAACGGAACGCGAACGCAGACGCTGAATTAAAGGGCAGATCTGAAATGGCGGTCAGATGTCAATTCTTTCCTTTATCAAAGAAAAGCATGATGACTTGAGCCCGAAACTACAAAGGCCGACATTTGTTATCTCATTCGATCTTATTCCCAGGAAGTAGCCAGGCACCAGGTTAAAGTAAAACTGGCAGATTCAGACACAAGTTATCCAGAAAGAAAAAAAAGACCATGAAACTGTAGTTGTGTATAAACACGTCTCCTGCACATTCAATTGCATTGCCTGCAATATAACCCCAGAAACACAGTGTATAATTTTGGTCTTTTCTGCTTTAAAGCTTTAAGAATGGCCTTTAGCATTCAGCACTGTCTCAAGGCCAAAAGGGTTTTTCTTAGAGCACATCGAAAAAACGAAAGCAGTGATTAATAAATCATGTCGATTAATAAATAACTCTAAAATCTGTTGTAAATGGAAGTTTGACAGGGCAACACATTGTCCCGTGTTGGCGCATGCTGTCCTCGTGTATGTATTTCACCTTGCAGTCCATCCGGCACAGTCTACCCTCCTGAACGATGAGGTCACCGGGCGCCTGCAGGAAGTGGGGGCGGAAGTGACGCTCTTGGATGTTGTCGTTCTCATCGCCGCTGTCTCTGGACCTGGACCTCGGCCTGATGATGAGAGGGAAATACTTTGAGAATCAGCTTTTCTAAGCGTCCTTGGGTCTCTCGAAAAGCGCTGTATAAATTCAAGCTGTTATTATTGTTAAGCATTTGTACGACTTTGAGTTTCTCTAGACTCTAGGGACTGTGGCTCTAGTCTCTAGTCCTAAGTGTCCTTGGGCAGGATACTGATCCCAAATTGCCCCTGATGGCTCTGCTGACACTGTATCAATGGTGTGTGAATGTGACATGTACTGTAAACTGCATTGTGGTTGACTTGACTGGAGAAGCGCCATATAAGTACAGTTGGTTTTCAGTTTTAAAGACGGTAGTAGTATTTTATTCATTAGAGAATGTAAAAGAACTTTTAGAAGTATTTAATTGGCACAGAGACTCAGCATTACTTCATCAGAGCATGAATGTCAACGTTCTTAGGGAATAGAAACAGTGCGATGCTCCTTAAAATGTTAAAACCCTTCACATTCACTTTAATGTTTCTCATTTCATAGACATAATAGGAATTGATGAGGCCCTTATTTCCTGCTCTGCCATTAGTCCTTCAGCTTTGTACAGTCCTGTCAGGACCCAGGAGTGTTTCTACCCTACAATAACAATGACATCACCGCGGTGCCTGCAGGTCAATCAGGGAGGGAATAAAGTGAGCGGGAGACACTGATCCTTATCTCGATCTCTCAGCTCTTGTCTGAGCTGGGAGTGTTCATGTAGATAACAGAAGACAGGTGGGTTTTTAATGTTCAGTAATGGCCGACTGTGATCTCCCGTGCATTTCTCATTATCTTGGGCGTGGGTGAATGCGTATATGATATGTACAAGGTCATTAGAGCGGTGGAGAGCAAACAGGTGTTCCCTCTCATGAACACAGAGCTTCTTCTCTCCTGACCCGACACTTCAACAAAGAAATGAGTGAGCTCACAGCAAACATTTGTGTACACAGCAGCTTCTACACAACATCTCACATCAGAGTATGTGTGTGCGAGTGCAGGAGTCACGCAGATGTTGAGCAGCTCTGCGGCACATGTGCCGGCCAGCAGCTCCGACTTACCAATAAAACACACAGACATTTTGTTTGTCTTCCCCCTCCCCTCTCCAATCAGTCACCGAGGCCTCACCTGCGCATGTGTCCCGGTGCCGAGCGTTGGCTGCGGCCTCGCTGGTTCACTGCCTGCACCATCATCCTGCCAGTGCAGCTCACCCTGCCCTGTGAGGAGGAGAGAGAGTGGGAGGTTATGAGGTGTTGACACTCCACCACACCATGCAGTCATACTGGGAGGTTGAATAATATGTTTGCGTGTCAGAGCTGGAAGAGGCCGTCAGAAAGCCTGCAGTGTATAAACTTTTGACCCTCATCAGGGCTGTGGTGATTTCCTGTCTCATTCATCGCCCTCTTCCTCTTCAGGCCCGAGGCCGCTATCTTAATACTCATTATTCTCTCACTAAAGAGCGCTGACATCTCGTACAGGAGCCAAACAGAACTTTCGGTCATATTTCACGTTGTGTTTTCTGTTCCTTTCCCCAGAGCCTGTATCCGTCTGCTCACCTCAGGGTTGCTTGCCATGATGGTGTAGTTGCCGTCATCATCCAGCGAGGCTGTGGCTGTGTGCAGGTAGCACGTTCCATCAGGCTCACGGCTGATCCTGTAGTGCTCGCTCCTCTTGGAGATCTGCTTGCCATCTTTGAACCAGTAGACCTGTGGAACAAGATAAGAAAGGCCTTAAGATGTTGACAGTTTTCTTTTTCCAAACTCTATCCATCCATCATCTATACCACTTATCCTTTTGAAGGTCACAGGTCTGACATTAGGCGAAATGTGGGGTACACCCTGGCCTGGTTGCCAGTTTATCACAGGGCCAACGTACAGAGACAAACAACCATGTACATCTACGGACAATTGAGAGGCTCTAATTAACCTAACTTCATTCTACATGTCAGTGGACTGTGGGAGGAAGCCAGAGTAACTGCAGGTCACCGACTCAGACACAGGAAGAACATGCTGCATTTCCCCCCAAAGTATGACATTTAATTTGAAACCATTTTTAAATCTAATATTTAAATTGCTTTTCATGCGGTGGTCTCTCTGTCTTTCTCTGTAATCTCTGTGCTTCACTTTTATTCCCTCAGTTCATTCTGAGGCCTGTCAGCACCATATCATTACTGTGGACAGAGCCAGCCCAGGCCAGTGTGTTGTTGCAAAGGGCCTCCCCTTATCACAACACAGCATACGTACAGTATCTGCACCCTCCATCATCGGCATCACACATCAGCAACTCCCAATTCAGGAAGCCAAGCCTTCATACTAACTAACATTTATCTAATAACTATAATCCCCAGCCACGATTATTCACTCTGGGTAACATGTAGAACCAGTTTTTTACCTTTGGTTTGGGGTCTCCATTGATCTTACAGGAGAAGGTGACAGGCATGCCCTCAAAGACTTTGTAGTGTTTAAGCTTCCGATCGAGGGATGGCGCCACCCCCTGGCCAGCGGAGTCTTCGTCGTGCTGCACGTCGTCGTCTGACTCCTCCACCGGAGAACGCTCCAGACGGAACTCGATCTCGCTGATCAGGCGCTGCTCGAAGCTGGACACTTTGTATTCCTGAAGGCCAGAGACAAGAGGAGGAAGATTAGCTATGTGGAGAAAGACTTGGACAGAGATAGTGGAGTAAGTTTGTGCGAACAAGTGGCGAATATGAACGTGAGTGAGGGTGAGCAATAAAAGCATTTTTGGCCCAAAAAAATTTAGTTCTCCCTGCCTAGCTGAGCCACTCCCCCGTCCCACCACCTCCATCAATCTGTCACCACCGGAGCTTTGCTGAGGCAGCGGGAACATCTGCAGATCAGCACAGTCTGATGACACATCACACAGATAATGACAGGCCTCGGGCCCAGCTGCAGAGCACCGCATTTCACTCCTCCGCCCCGAACGACACGATCCCAGAAGTGGACCGTTCTGATCCTCTGAGGTATTATCCTGTCTCAGCCGCAGCAGCATGCTCCCTCTAACATCTGTGTGCACTGCTAGAAGACTTGCTTGCTCATTTAACCACAGATGCAAAGAAACACCGGCACATGCATCGTGTGACAAACAGGCGGATAGATGCTTGTGTTGCAATCAAGTTTAAACATGCTTCAATATCTACAGTAAATCCAAACTCATACTGGACTACATCAAACAGTTAAAGGTGAAGAGATCCGGTTTAAGACACAGAGCAAACATCCAACATATAATATACTACTTTCTGTCTGTTGTGATGATCAGAGAGTGTCAGTTAGTAAACAACACAGACCAGTGGAAATGGACAAAAACATATTCCCTGTTGTTTTCTTTTAATCTGACATTTGCTCCAGGGCCTTATCGTGTTCTAGTAAACACACACTTGAGCGTGACTTTGTGCAGTGACATTTTATTTGAGTGAATAAAAACCCAGCAGGTGACATAAAAAAAAGATTTAAGTAACCTTTTGATGGAAAGATTCTCTGTCAGACGACTTATCTCCCTGTTGAAAGAAAAACACAGGGTGTATGTGTGTGTGAGTGTGTGTGAGTGTGTGTGTGTGTGTGTGTGTGTGTGTGTGTGTGTGTGTGTGTGTGTGTGTGTGTGTGTGTGTGTGTGTGTGTGTGTGTGTGCGTGCGTGTGTGTGTTACACCTGTTGATTCTTACCTGCTCTCACAACAGAGAATTCACAAGCACATGCCAGACACAGTATGAAAACAAAAGGCCCTCAGGATACACAGATGTGTTCTCAGCCACACAGTCAGTCGGAGAGTTGTGCTGTGAGACATGCAGTGCGGTAGTTCCTCAACCAATCAGATTGCTTCTCATGCACACTGTCATCTCAATAACATCGGTCAATAGGGACAAAACTTGAACTGTCAAGGGGGACTTCAGATTACTCAATTGCTTGTTTTTAAGATTTTAAAAGGGCTGTTGCACTTTCAAACTTCATTCCGAGCAACTCTTCGATTGCCTCTGAATGATCTAGAGCCTAGATTCTAGTCTCAATAATAAGAGGTGATCTGGCCTTTCCAGTGGCGGCCTTATAATCTCTGGAAAAGTTTACCTCTTCATATCAGAACAGCTTAGATGCTAAAACATTTAAATCATTGCTGAAGAGCCCTTCTTCTCACTGGCTTTCAATTCAGGTTGAGTTTGAGACCTGAATTTCAATGTTCAGCACTTCAGCACATATCTGTGGTTGTTTTAAACATGCTATACAAAATGTCTCGACTTCACAAGTAAACTTAAATCTACTATTATTGATCATCTGAACCAGTTCAAACTGGAGAGTGGAGCCAGGGAATAATTATAAACCATTTACGTAAACTGTGAACGTAAAAATAAAGGTGCTACTCTTTGTCTTGCCATGTTTTGGTGGCTCCCACTCGATCAAAACAAACAGCGTTGCTCCCCAACATGTTTGCAGCAACACTGGTTTCTACCAGTTTGCATAAACAGAGATATTTATGGAGGGCTCTGGAGCTCTTCATAACCGACACTCTCACAACTCGCTCTTCAACAGTATTTACAGGGGACTGAGGAATATAAAGTAGGCCACTGCTCATGAGATGGGAATTACACCAGCAAAGAATCAGAAAACAGAAAGGTGCATTGCATCCTACACATGCATCACTTTTAGTTGTTTGTGTAAAACGAAAATGTGCACACACTGATCATAGATTTCCATGCCTGTGTGATTTCAGGTGAGCTATTTATCCCCCACCAGGCGTGTGGATCCTGATGTCGAGCCACCGTACCTGTGTTACTGGCTCCTCCTCTGTGTCCTGTGTGTTTAAGACTGTGGCGGCGTTGTCAGCACCCAGCAGCCTGCGCGCCATCTTCTCCTCATAGGTTAACCTCTGGAAGCAGGGATTAATGTGGTCAGTGGGGGGGGGGGGGAGATTAGTGTGTCAGTTGCAGAACACACACTTGTACACACACAATCAGCAATAGCTACTGTATCTAAGCCTTGTGTTAATAAGTCGGGGGAAAACAAAAGGACTTGGTTCAAGGGTGCATGAAACTTAGACTTGTGTTAAACACTTGATTGGATGTAAATCCGTTTTCTTTCATGAAGAGCTGTGTGACTTGTTATTCTGTTAAGGACGTGTCACTGAACACGTTCATTCTCTTTCTGCATCACACACCTGTCTCTGGAACTGAATAAGGTTAAAACAGATACACACCTGTTGACCATTGCTTGTGCGCTCCTCTTTAAAGCGCAGCTTTCTCTCTAAGTCCTGGATGACGGCATCCTTGGATCCTTGGATGTCCGAGTCGGAGGTCACGCGTGGCGTCTTGGTGACTGAGGACTTCCTAGGGAACGCTTTGCTGAGACAGGAAATGCAAACAGAAACATTTGTCAACATTAAAGTCGCGGTTATCTCAACTCCTCTTCCCTCTGGAGCCTCTTTGCTCCCTCTCTGACTTTCCTGCATCCACCCTTATCTGGACATGTCCGGCTGCAGCATTCCACAGCGTGTCTTCTTATCTCACACAACTGCAACAGGAATGCCAGTAGGAGAGGGGGAGTGCAGGACTGAGTGGGGGGCTGATGAAAAATTAGTGGCAAGGAGGTGAGGGCGGAATGTCCTTGATGGAGTAGAGAATAAAATCCCTTCTAATTCTCCAGGGCTGCCACCAAAGGAGGACTAGCTATACAGGAACAGATCTTTATCATCTAGTTCAATGGGCACAGCTGAAATTTAGACTGGAAGCAAGACGAGTGGATCTTCACACTAAACGTATATATTCAAACTACAGCGCAGAAGTGTTAATAGGATTTCACACACCTTTCCCTCTGATGTCCTCATGTGTGTTTTTTTGCCATATGAGGCCTGAATCTCTTGGAGCTCGAGAGCACTTTTGTGATATGTGTGTCTAACGGGGCTCTTTAGTTAAAGTTTTCCTGTAAACACGCCGCATAGAAATGTAAACATGCAACAGACATTGAGCCTCCTGCCTCTGGCAGCTAGCAGGTTTATTTGAAGGGGAGCTCTACTCGCCTGAGACACACTGTGTTTAAAAAACTAACAATGTGTTATGTAACCTGGCAGACACGGCAAAATAAAGTACTGTTTATCTGCAAATGTGTACGTGAGGGATACTTACACAGTGCCATTGCCTTTCGGGAGGCCCAGGGCATTGACCGTAGGACTGCCGGGTGTGGAGGGTGTGGTAGGCAACATTGCGGACAGGAAGCTGGAGGCTGGAGACGCAGGGACAGAGGAAAATGGAGAGGACATATTGGAGTAGGCCGGGGACATAGACATAGGTGGAGGAGGAGGAGGGGGAGGAGGCGGTGGAGGAGGGAAGTCTTGGGCTGGGCCTGTCGGAGAGGACAGGTTACTGGAGCTGAGGAAGGGTGGAGGTGGAGGTGGGAAGGAAGGAGAGCTTGGGGACTCCACGCTGCCGGCCTTGGTGAAAGGCGGCAATGTGACCCTGCTGAAGGGCTTGTGCGAGGTGGGTGGAGACAAGGGAGAGGACATGCTGGACCCCGAGGAGCCAGACGACTGGGTGACGTAGGCCGCCGCGCCAGGGCTCTGGGCGGCAATGAACTGCTTGGGCCGGGCGTAGTTGAAGGTGCTGGCCTGCATGGTTGCGCTGCTCTCTAACTCCTGGAAGGAGGGGGGAGGGGGGAGAGGCGGAGACGGCGGAGCAGGTGGAAACACGTCCTGGGGCACTTGCTGTGGGTGGGGCAGGACGTCCTGGCACGACTGCTCCTGCTGCTGCTGCCAGTTGGCTACTTCCTGCTGTTCCAAGAGAATCTGTTCCTGCAGTTGCTTCAGCTGGGATGCGTTCCTGCGAAGAAGAAGAAGCACAGTCGTCAGTCACAGCGATCAGAAACTAAAGACATCTCATGTTTGCTTAAGGCAGTGTCATTCCTCACGGCGGAGGTGGGGGCGGCTCTGTAACAAAGTAACAGACTTGTAAAAGTGTTACAAAAGCATGCGGCTGTTTTCAATTTACGCATGACACCATCATCTGGTCCCTATCCAACTGTAGTCAGAGAGCAACTGGTAGAAAGGAGGATGCCAGATGTGACCATGATGGATGAAGAGTTAAAAATGCCTATTAAAGCGTTGTGCACCAAACATAGTGTGAAGATGGTACTTAACATTTTCTTAGATCGTTTTTTACCTTTATTGGTAGGACAGATCAAATGTGAAAGGGGGAGAAAGAGAGAGTCGTCATGCAGCAAAGGGCACCAAGTCGGGATTGAACCCACATGCCATCACTACACAGACATAAATCTGACGTGTGCAAAGGTGTTAGAGTCTGAAGGTGGTAGTCTTTGAGGTTCAAAGTACGGGTATGTGGACAACTGTGTGTGCGTGTGTGTGTGTGTGTGTGTGTGTGTGTGTGTGTCTATCTATAGTTATGAGAGCCAATTTTGGAGGACATTTTGGCTGGTCCTCAAAAATAAAATGGGCTGTTTGAGGGTTAACACTTGGTTTTAATGTTAAGGTTAGAATTAGGTTAGGGTTATGTATTTGGTTGTGATGGTTAAGTTTATGGAACCCGGACCCTAACTCCTAACACTATGCAACCCAGGGAATGCATTATTCAATGAGGGGCTCACAACTATAGAGAGACGTGTGTGTGTGTGTGAGTGTGTGTTCAGTGAAGGAAACTGCTGCACCAGCAGCTTTCCCTGATAGGTTATCAGCCTCCAGCCGCTAACAAAGACTTGTTAATAAGTCAGCCTGTTGACAATGTGTCAATGATTGTCATGGCACCAGGAGACGAGTGGAACACTGAGGAAAACAGCTCTGTTCCTGTTGTTAAACAGTTTCAGAGCTCAGATATGATGTTTTTCTACGTGTGACATCAGGAAAAGAGATCACATGGTTCAGGTGTGGCTGCTTGTATCTGAATGACCCTGTGATGAAAGAAAAACACAAATGTAATGTCATGGTGTGTTTTTCTTTGCCAGTGATGATGAAGTATTGTGTTTTTTCACCGAGGTGTGGTCGCCCAGCCTACTCCCCCAGCTTGGCTGATTCAACGAGTTGTCACGTCATTGTGGGAGAGAGGGAGGTCGGACGTTTTGTGGTGTCATCAACTCCGAAATCTGAAGTTTCACTTTACTCAAATAGCGTGGCAGATAAAACAAAATTACGTGCACTGAGGGGGCTTTTAAGGGGGACTAACTTTGAAAACCACAAGAGAAGAAGTGAACGCTCAGAAGCTCTCCTTGAGGACCGAGATGAGGACATGGGTCTCTGGGAAAGCTTGGAGTTTAAACCTTTAGAGATTACAGTTATGTGTGAGCTCTTCATAGGCAGCCTTTTCAGAATATACTGTGTGTCCCAGTGGTGCATGTTGTCAGGAGTCACGCGCCTTAATCTTTTCCAGATGTGGAATAATCAGTGGACTACTTTTTTCCCTTGCCGTAATGCCCTCCTCAAACATTTGCAAACAACACCAGTGCCTATTTGACAAAGTGTACTGCTCTAGCATTGTGTAACAAATCCAATGCACAATCTAACAGCAGCAACATGACGGATTGGTCTGTCCCCGCTCGCCAAAAGAAACTCATTAATTCAGACGCGTGTCTTGAGATCATCCTTCTTGGGTTTACTGAGAGCTACACGGCCGCTTCTCATCCCATACGTTTTGCTTCACTCTTACCAGAGGTCTCCCGTTCGGGCCTCCACCAAAAGAGTGCTTTTACAGGAATAGTTTGGCAGCAGCCCGCCCTGCAGCGGTTTGATTCCTTTTTTGGCTGTGTTCTCTCAGTGTCAGGCAGAAGCACCCTGCCCGTCTGCTGCAGCAGAGAGGAACACACACTTTAATTTCCTTAGGCCTCATCCCTCTCGAGCCGACAGGCGCTTGACTGCCTCGGCATGAGAGAGCTTTAGAAACCTTTCCTCATGTTGAATCTTACTTCAGAAGTTAGTTTTCCAATGATTCTTCTTTCTCTGAGTATGTTTGTACAGGATGGGGAGTAGGTTAAAAACGGCTATTTGTACAGTAAATAAAACAACTACAATTAAACAAGCACATCCATTAACTACAAGATTAGTGTCATCTCATTTCTCATCTCTTCGTTCAGTCAAGAAATCCCTTATTGAAGTGACACTTTCAAGTCATCCTTATTAAAAATGTACTGACATGACATTTGAATGAAAAAGGTCAGCTTGTGTTGTTTGCAGCTGCATGATCAGTTTTATGGCCCACTAAAAAGAGAGGCATGAGGGGTGTCATGCTCACTCTGACCGTGCAGAGCTGCTGCCTCTGGCCTGTCATTGTGCAGATCGCTCTGACCTCACAGAGCAGGGCGAGGCCAGTCTATGATCACCCCGTCCCACCTTCTCCTCTGTGTCCGTGCACTGAAACACAAAAGCCCTCTGCAAAAACCTGTACATGGGATTTTAATGTACCTACAGATGCCTCTTGAGGCAGAGCAGGCCTCCTCCAGGCCTGCATCAGTCTCTCCTACTCTTTGTCTCTGCGGTGGCGAGAGGCTGAATTAGGAGGGAAGTGTTCCTCTGTCGCCATGCCAACGGCGCTGTGTTTTGCCGTTCCGGTCGGAGCCAACTGGCCCACAGAGCACAGGGCTTCGGCTCCTCTGTCATTCCAACTGTAACACAGTATTACTTGAATTTCTCTCCCTCTCTCTGTGTCTCTCTCATTGCCTCTCTTTTTTCGCCCCAACGTTTGATGGTAAAAATAGGTTAAGTCTTCCTTCTTTCATCCTGCAAAATACTTGAACCTGTCTGCAAGTCTTTGGTAGGGAGGAACCGGCAGAGAGGGATCAGTTCTGGAGGAAGTTTGTCTCCCTGGTTTCTACAGGGAAACATTCAACAAACAGAGCCGGGAACAGCCTGACAGTAACTTCATTGAAAATGTATTTTACAGCCTTGTGATGTATCAGACATGCCAGACACAGTGGGACTTTACAGGCAGCATCTTGCTTTAATACGCAAACAAAGACCTCAACATGTGAAATGGCCGTGTTCGCTCAGCGCCGCTTGTTTGTGCTTCCTGAACAGTAAAAAAAAAACCCTGGGGTGCATGCTTGAGAAATTCATCCACTTTTCTACCGCCCATCGGATCAAGCTGTGCGCCATCCGCTGTCTTATCTGCCGCTTTATTAGAGTCGGCCAGCTGATGACAGGAAGAGCACGACAGAGGGGGGGCAGGAAGTTGTTGAGTGTACATCACCGCTAATGAGAGGTTTCCTTCTGTAAACAAAAACATGAGGGGAACTGAGGCCGTGCATGTTTCTGTTTAAAAGTCTGAAGGTGTGTATAAACAAGAATACGTGAGATTAGAAGCCCAGAGCAAGGCCTCCTCGGGACTGTGCAGCAACGTGAACAAGGAAAGACTTTGACGGGGGGGGGAAGAGTCTGGCTACTTTCAGGCTATAGGCTCATTGTGTGTTTGCATTACACCTCTGTATATTTGTTTCCACAAACACCTGCAGTCGAGATTCAGCAGGACCTTGACGTTTGTCAATGATTCACATCCAAATGGTCAAATTGAGCTGCAGTATCACACCTACAAGGCAAACACAGCCTTGTAGAAACCTGTATGAGATCATTACACACATGCATGCACACACACACACACACACACATACACACACACCCAAACACACACACAAACACACAGTGCTTGACTCTCAGATTTTAAACCACCATAGCTTTATGTGGGATCACATGGATTTACCTCTCTAAGCATTACACACCAATCCTTTTTTGCACCTTCACACACACCTGGTTCTCTCAGAGCATTGCATCATCACAACA
Organism: Platichthys flesus; assembly: GCF_949316205.1. Taxonomy (NCBI): domain Eukaryota; kingdom Metazoa; phylum Chordata; class Actinopteri; order Pleuronectiformes; family Pleuronectidae; genus Platichthys; species Platichthys flesus. The sequence goes on along the minus strand of NC_084953.1, from coordinate 20,392,573 downwards.
ACGCCTCAATGCCCCCGAGCAGGAACACACCGTCAGTGACTGAGCTGGTGTCTGATTGACTTTCAGCCGCCAGACGATGAGTAAGATGTAGCTGCGTGTTTGTTTGAGTCGATTCTGACGAAGGCTCATGTCTGACTGATCTGTGACTGGACACGTCTCCTGTTGTGACCTCACTACACGTCAACTGAGAAGTGTGTGATTTTGGGACATCAATCAATGCAACTGTATCACTCTCTCTCTCTCTCTCTTTTACACACACACACACACACACACCTCTTAGCTCCCTCCTTCTCACAGTGTGCGCCTCCCTCGTCTCCCTCAAGAAAATATAGCGAGGTGGGGGAGCCGCTGCAGATTTCCACCAAAGTTTCAACATAATCTAACAGACTCTGACCCCCAATAACCTGGGATGCTGCTGCTGCAGGAATCACACACACACACACACACACACACGCAAACACACACAAACACATGAAAAAGTGTTTTACTTCTTGTGTTTTTTTTTCCTTTTCCCTTCATGCGCTCCTTCCCTGTCATCTGACATGTTCTCTCTCAGCCTTTGTTCTCCTCCTTAACTTATTTCCAACCCCTCTCCTCCCTGGGTACCCCATCCCCCTTTCTCCCCCCTTCCCCTCGTTCTCTTTGGCTCTAATTGCACACACACCACATAAAACAGAACCAGACTGTTTTCCTTTCCCCCCCTTGCTTTTAAAACGTAGCACAGACCGTTTTCCTTTTTAGCTGCACCAACAGCTCACAGCTCCACCATTTACCCACTTTCTCCCTGTCCTACTTTCGTTCTTTCTTTCCTTATTCCTACACTATGAGTTTCCCTCTCGCTCTCAACCAGGGCTCATATTTCATATCCAAGTGGAGCGAAGAGGGCTCTCCACAAGCACTGAGCCCTGCTTTTCTCTCTATACCTCCATCCATCCATCCCTTCTTCCCTCATCTCCCCCACCCCTCCACCTCTCGCTCTCTCTGTCCAAGTGTTTTCTTTTTTTTCCCAGCCTCTATAGAAGGAATGCTGAAGACATTCTTCTCTGGATTGGAGTGGGAAAGACATCGCCATCAAATGGGATTAGCAGCAGGAGGGGAGGGAGAGGAGGTGGAAGAAGGGGAAGGAAGAGCCAGAGAGGGAAAGATGGGGAAGAGAAGAGAAGAAAACAGTCATTGAAAGAGTCATGACACCAGCGTTCTCACCTCACAGACTCTATTGTGTTTACTAATCCATCTGACTCCACTGAGGAGCTCTGCAAACAAACCAAGCTTGCCACATAAAAACAGTCATCACACAACAGAAAAACAACAGAGATATCTTTTCATTTTCTCTCTCACAGTCAGTGTCTCACTACCTCTCTGGAGCCTCCAGCAAATTAATGGGTATTAGATTCTGAGAACACCAAACATCAAGTCTGAAAACATATGATTTAAACATTAACACACCAAGCTGGTTAACCAGGAAAATCGGACAAAGAAGGTCTCATACATTGTTAAAGACCATCATTAATACCTAATTCTAATTAGAAAAGTACAAAGTATCAAAGTATTTCGTCCTAGGGCCAATCAAGTAAATAAACCCAAAGATAAAACAAGGGAAAAAGTTTCCTCTTTGAGAGATTAAATATGAAAGAAGAGCCATGGATAATTTTATCCATCATTCCTTCAGTCCAGCTGTAGTTTCTTGAACTGTAATGAGTTATCATTAGACCCCAGAGATTAATGATGAGTTTTACCTTCAGTGAGGTGGTCTCAGTGTGTGGCAGCTCTGATATTTCCCTGCAGGAGAGTGAACTGCATCTCAGTGCTGCTCTGCCAGGTATGACGAGCATATATAGAGCACAGAGCAGCCAGACAGTGACAGACGTGGTAGCTCTCTCTCTCTCTCTCTCTCTCCCTCTCTCCCCCCCCCCCTCCCTGCATGAGTCAGTCTGTGAGCTCCTCCTCTTTCAAAGTAAAGGAACTCTGGCTACCCAAGACCAGCTCCTTTTCAGAGTAAGAGCTCGTTCCTGTGGGTTATGCTGCTGACGGAGGAAATTCCCTCTGGGACTTAATGCAGCAAAAGTTTTCTGAGTCGAAGATTGAGAGATAAAAGATCTATAAAAAAGACAGTAAGAGAGAAGGAGAGAGACACCCATATCTAATTTCTTTCACTCATCCTTTGTGAGCACCTTTGTATTGCTTCATGAGTGACTAGAGAGGGAGAGGTCAATTATGAGAGAGAAGTAAAGATAGATTCGATAAATTAATCATGTGAACAGTTTTCTTTGTTCACAGGTGACAAGTGTTTCAAATGAGATTTGCTCATTGTATCGTAACATTTGAAACAATGCCCTGACTGTAAATAAAGTCTACACACAGAAACATTATCCAATGTCAACAGAGCCCAGTGGCCGTTATCTACATATGGAACATAATAGCTTTATGTAGCACAAACTGTATTGGATCTTTGGGACACATTCCCAGTGACGCTGTGTGTGCACAAACACCCCAGCATACCCACATAGATCCTGTTTCATCGGCTGACACAAATATTCAGCTTCTCAATAAAAAAATTCTTTCCCCTTCATTTTTGTGCCATGAAATAAAAAAGCTATATTTGGGGATTGGTCATATCTATTTTTGTGGGAAATGCCTCTATTTTTAGAGTGTGTTTCCAGGCTGCTGATGAGTCACGCTGTGTTGACGGACGATGGGAGTGTGTGTGGAGGCGGTCCAGTGGGGTGCCTGTGTGTAGTTGTAAGTGTGTAATAGTGAAAGGTCAGTGAGCTGAAAGGAGATGGTCTTCCTCTTTCTAGAGGTGCGAGTCATTCCCTATGCGTTGACTCACTGACACTTTGAGACGAGTCAGAGTGGATCTCTTCAGACGGTTCTTAGTGTCATGAGAGCAGAGTGTGTGTGTGTGTGTGTACATCATTACACCCTGTAATTAACATCCACAAGGGGAAGTGATGTGTTGGTGTCACCGGGAGTGTGTCCAGAGGGAGAAACCGCCCGTGCTTCCCATACCCAGGCTTACAGACTGGGGTGAGGATATAATCAGAGGTTGATTGACTTCATCCAGAAACAATGTGTTCCTCAAAGTTTTGTGTGTGTGTCGGGTAGTGTGTGTTTATCTGTGTGGTTCTCCGTGTTTAAAATAACAGGTTGTTCTTACACAGTCTGCTTTCTATGATTGGATCACTGAGGCCTGTTAGTTTCCATGCTGTCAACTCCAAAGCACCCAACTCTCTCGCTCCGCTAAATCCTCTGTGCGTCTTTTCATTGCTCCCTCTCTCTCCCTCTCTGCTCACCCCCTCTTTCTTCCACCCCCTCTCCTCTCTCCATGTTATGAAGGTCAACTCCGACAACTCTCTTCCTTATTTGGAAAGTTTCTCCATTCCATGCAGGTCATTCTAGCCCGATCGACCAATCCTGTGGCAGTTAGTCTGGTGTGTCAGCCAATCCTGTCTCTCCCATGTCCTTTTAAGGACTGCCCATCTCTGACTCCGGAGGTCGATGTGAAATGATCTGCTTTCCTGCTCTCTCGTGTCTCCGGTGACTTCACATTTCTTTTGCACAATCTCCTTCTCTCCCTCTGATGACAGCTAACTCTCTGCCTCTGCCTTTTCCCCCCCATTGGCTGATAATCAATCCGCCCCCATCAGGGCACTGATACACAGTCATTGTTTTACTTCCTTTTTTCTAATAAGACATTTGATCGTGATGAACCACAAGTAAAGCTTTCCGCGCATAGCCCGAACCATATGCAGTTATTTAACATGCATGTTTTCTGCTCTCCATAAAACCACAAGCAACACCTCGACAAGAAAGTGATTGTTATTACTTCATTAGAGAGTTCATGACTTGCACCTCGTAAACACACACACTGCTGAGAGGAAGCTCTGAGTCATGGCACAGATATGCGACAATTCCTGGCAACCAGATCTCCTTGCTCAGCAGTGGGACACAGAGGGAATAAGTCCTGCTTTAAATGTAACACAGCAGGCATGGAATCCTCCAGGAAGTTTTTACTTAAAAAGTATTGAGACGGGCAGACAGCAACAAGCAATCCCCTGCTGCTGCCGCTCTACACTGTAAATACAAGTAGAAGTAAAGTGTGTGAGACGGTTTGAGGCCGCTGAGTGCTGCTGGCATCCAGCGCTGTGTTGCCTTCAGTTTGTTTGCTGTTCCCCTGACAACAACCTCGCTGGGGTTAAAGAGGTTTGGAGCTGTTGCAGAATTCGTTTAATCTCAGTGGTATGGCAGTTATGTCAGCGGACATGGATTGAAAGGTATAAGGTCAAGCTGCATGCATTATGCCACTCTTCCTCTTTATCAGGGACAAATAGAAATATGCAGAGCCTGAATATTAACACATTGTAGCTGTGAGCTCCTGTCGGTTTGTGTGAGTGAGCAAGGATAGAATATTGTGGCATATTGAATTTTGGTGGAAGTGTATTGTGATCATATATAGTAAACTATTTATGTAAGTGACTGTTTTCTCTCAGGAATGTTGTAAATGTTTTTATTTTGTTGATGTGCACTGCTACATGCGATATATATATACATTGCACTTCTGACCTTGGACAGATTGTTAAGCCCTATTAGGCTAAGTGTGATTTGAGAATATGGGCTCTAAAAACAAAAGTTGATTTGACCCTGAGAGGATAAGGGGTATTTATGATGGATTGATAGAAATGTCCCATTGGAAAGCCCAAGCAGGGAAATACAGGTAATTACACTGAACAAACTCCTATAAGATATATTTCATATATCTTAAAGAAGTTTGCATGTTGCCCCTGTGGGTTTTATCCATGCAGATTGAGGTTAAGTTAATTGGAAACTCTAAATCGACTGTAGGTGAGAGAGTTTGTGTGAATTGTTGTTTGTCTCTGTATGTTGATGGTGACCTGTCTCGTCCAGTGTCAGATGGGATTTGCTCCAGACTGCTGCCCTGTGACCCTGATGTGATGGATGGGTCTTAGTAACATCACAATTTAGATTTCTGCAATAACACCCAATCATTGATTTGGTTTTAGACCATTTTAGGTTGGCTTATATTTTTGTATATGAGAGGGACATCTGATCTAATTGCAAAGGTCATTCTTGCACCAGCATTTTCATTCCGTCAGAATACAACATCTTTTCACTTCCTCCCTGAAACAAACAGATATTTAACTTCTAAACTTTGATCCAAAATCTACTTCTGCCTCAGCTACACTTAAAATATCCATTCAAACCTCTATATGATGCTGTCCAGGTACTGCTAACTGTATGTGCAATAGGTTTTGGTCTGTTTAAGCTGACACATGTAATATCTGTCTCTCCTGTGTCATGCTCTGGCTTATTGTTTCCCACCTACACAGATCAACCAGTCAATATATCATTATTACAGCATCTTTTCAACAAATCAACAGCAAAAAAAAAAGGACTTTAATTACAAAAGCATAAAACCAGTGAAGTAAGAAAAGGCTCAATTAAGGTTCTGTGAAGTGCCAATGTGTTTCTCCTCATCTGTAATCTGTTATCGGCATACTAAATAAAAATGAGAGGAAAAAAAACACACACGTCGACAGTAGCTAAGCCTTCAGCTCACACATAAATGCAGAGTGGGGAATGAAATCCGTGCAAGAGAATAATTTCGGCTGTCAAAGTTGATTCCCGGCCTTATGAAAGAGAGATTAAGTTGTGGAATGAGGATAATTATTGCCTGTGCTAATTGAGCGTGGTGTGTGATGCCCACACAGACATTATCCTAACCTGTTATAAAATGCTTTGCCCCTATTATCAAGGTCAATATCATGGTGGTCACACCTTCAAATTGCTACACAGGCACTTTCCACTGTCTCCTCCTTTGTCTTGTAGGCATGTATTTCAATTTAGATTTAGTCGTGTCTTGAAATAGTGGCTCACAACTATGTCTTAATGTTTCACTGCATATTTATGTGAATAGATGACTCAACATCACAAGGACAACTTTATTTCATAGCTACAATACCAAAATCTGAGTAACAAACTTGTGAAAACACACAACCACATTCATACGTTCCTCTCTTGTACTAGAAAGAGTAAATCATGACACCAAAAACTAAAAAATATTCTTGTGAAATGTCACAACTACACATGAACCATTAACCTAACCTTCCAAAATGTCTTCAACTTCACATTTAAGGATTTATGTGGCAGGGACTCTTGTTTTTGTCCCCGCAAGGGGGGCAAGTCTGCTAAATGTGACTGTGTGAACAGATGTAGGTCCCCACAACATGAGTAATACCTATCCCACACACACACAGACACACACTGATTTACAAGCTCCAGGTGCTATCAGTCCATCATGATCTGACTTTATACAGATGGTCACAGATGTACCGTTAAACCCCAGAGAGCACTGAACAGACGCAGTTATGATGTTGAATCAGACGAGACCGTAACTCTGTCAAACATGGAAATGGTCTTAAGTTGAGATACAAAGTTTCATTCAGCCGATTAAAGGATCATCTCAAATTAGCGCCTCATAGTTTAAGAACTAAATAGTTGCCCTAAATCCTTTCATATCAATATTCAGACCCCACTGCAGGAAGACCAGCTTTTTGCCTTCTAATGCCAAAAAAATATCGCTGTTTGAAACATAATGTTATCTAAACGTTTCTGCTTTGTATGATTAGTTAATCCGTAAAGGCGTTTATTAGAGGTTTACCACATCTTGTCCTTTACTGCACATTAAGCCTTCTGGTTTCCATTTCTAGTTTGACCAATCCCGTTTGTGCAGGTTATGGTTGTCTGACTGTAGTCTGTGTGTAGAGCAAAAGAGGTCAAATAAATGTATCGGCTATCATTTTTAAATGTATCTGCATTCATTTGGAGATAGCTGTTAATAGAGAATAGCCGAAATGTCATCTGGACCTAAAACACTGATACAAAAAGTATCTCTGTTTGTGTTTTGTGTGGAGAAACGTTGAGTCTTTGATTGAAGTAACAAGTGGCACAGATATCTGCTGTCGACACAATATTGTCTGAAAATCCAAATCCATCAAATATTATTTGTTTCTAAGACACTTTAAAATGAGCTGACTGGGACCTTGAGTTACATTGGAGCATACAATGAGATAGTGCTTCTCCACTCTGGGATCAAACATTACTACTTTCTCTTTCACAAAGCTGAACCATGTTTCAGACCCTTCCTCATTCCTACTAATGTCTGGCATCAACCTTCGGCCCGCCATCGACACCCAAATACCTTCCTGCCCTGCTCTCTCTTCCCTCAGCACAGAGAGAACAGCAGGTCTGTTTTCACAACTCGGCTCTCCTGCAGTAGCTCCGGTCTGCCAAGTCACACAACGACTTCCTCCACCTCATCAGCCCAGTGTTGTTGAAGCAACGCTCATCCCTCACACATGCTTCCAGCGTGTTATTCCTACAATTTAGAGCCATTTACTTTAGATTTGTGATCCCCAGCAGCTATAAACACCGGCGTTAAGACTGTAACATTATTCAATGCAACCGTCCCTTTATAAATAATGAGGGATGTTGTGAAAATCCACAGTAATTATAGGGCATATGTGCATCTGAGTCACTTTTACTTGGGATTTAGAGTTTAAATGTGGATAGAAACCTTAAATGAACTGCTTACACTCCATTTATACGGCTCCCTGTTGCGTTAATGCAGTAAAACCTATTAGTTATTAGCCTGTTTCATGATTTAGACTTATTCTTAAAATAGCAGACATTGGGCTCAGAGTTTCCACTCTATTGAATTAATGGCAAATCAACAAAGTGGTTGGTTAGAAGGTTGTGGTGTTTCATTAAAGGAACTCCAGTAAAATGTTAAAAAAAAGAGGCAATTAAAGCAACAAACTGGGCTCAGGTCGCAAAGGATGTGGCTGTCTGTGCACAGACAATATATCAGTCTGTATGGAATGTGCTATATGACAAACAGGATAGGATGAGGCCAGTGATAAGCTCGGGGGCGTCAAGTCGAGAATGGTCCCCCTCTGTTCCTACAGGTTACCCAAGGAAAGAGTCTGGCAGAGACAAGGGGTGTGGTTAATGGCAGAGCTGCTGTTTTTACTGGGTAATTAGAGAATTTCAAGGGGATACGGCAGGAGAGGGACGGCTGATGCTTTCTAACTGCTTCACAGTTGGGAGCTAATTGTCTTTAGCAGAATATCCATGTTGTTGTTGTGGAAAGACTCAGGGAGAAGCAGCTTTACTGTCTCCAAGCTATTTTGAGAACTGAAAAAAAACGTGAGCAAGGAAAAGAAACCCAGGGTCTCTCGTATTGAAATATTGAGGATTATACAGACATTGATTGACTGGACATGACATTTAACATGTTTCCTAGTGTCAGGCCCATTTAACGACTGTAGGTCAGCTCTCTTGTTTCATACAAAATGTCTGCCAACATAACACTCACAATAAATTTGTTGTACATCATGAAAGCCACTCTTCTCTTTTCAAATGTGAATCAGGCAGGGGCGGGGCTAGGGGGGCACTGGCCCCGGCTGAAGTTTGGTTGTCTGCTGATTTGCCTGTGTCCTGTCAGTAGTCTTTAAATAAAAGGCTAGTCGCTTTCTTTGCTTCCCCGATAGAATAAAGACCATGTAGTGCCACTCATATCACATCCAGAGCATCACTCTCACAGCCAAATATTTACCTGTAACGTTCTGTCTTCTCCTCTATATTCTCAGCTCTGGAAGCACAGAATTAACAAGTCACAACATTTATGTCAATATGCAATGGCGCCCATCAGGAGGAATCAAACCCAGTACACATGCAGTGCAAAACCAAGCTTTGCTCTTCTTTAACCAAACTCTAGTTTACATGCAGCTTGCCATGAGCTGCACAAGAACACTGATCACTATCTGCTTCTGATGGGATTTATAACTTGCATTGTTCAATACTGCGGCAGACAACAGATTATTATATTGAAATATATATGCATTGCAAGCAGCTCTTTGAGGCTGATATGTGAAATCAAACAGTCTTCTGACCTGATGCTAGTAAGTGATGAAAGGTAAGGGGATCATTTTTTTTACAGTTCCATCACTGGGGTCCATAAAGGTCCTTGGTGATCTCTTAGCTGTCAAGACATGTCAAGATTGGTGACGTACATGTTGAGATGTTTCACTGATTTAAAATAAATTTGAGCTCCTGGTTGTGCTGAAGAGAAAGTCAGGATATACGCAGATCCGGGCCCGCTGTGGTCGCACCATGGATTATGATTTGTGGATTGCACATCAGAGGTCGCAATGGTGGATCTATAACGCGCGGGATGATCATAGCGGTAATGGCGGAACCTGTGTTGCGTTGGCATCATATAATGGTGGTGGACCACGACCGAGGCGGCGGCTGATTAAGGATCCTAATAAGTAGCAGTGGACAATGACTGTGGACTATAGTGGCATCCGATCTGGATGGCGGATCATGATCTTGCTGGCTGCTGACCATATACTATGATTGCAGCAGGACTGCTTGACATATAGTATTGAAGTTATCCTTCAAAATGCTTACCCTCATCAATGCTGCTAAAAACTTTAATCTTGATGATGTTTTCCTACACCTGACATCTTTTGCACTTCTGTCCGTCCTGGAAGAGGGATCCCTCACATTTGGCTCTCTCTGAGGTTTCTAAGTATTTTTACCCTGTTAAAAGGGTTTTTAGTAGTTTTTCCTTACTCTTGCTGAGGGTTAAGGACAGAGGATGTCACACCATGTTAAAGCCCTATGAGACGAATTGTGATTTGTGAATATGGGCCATACAAATACAATTTGATTGATTGATTGATTGATCCTTAGGGGAACTGGAATAGTTACCTCCGCCAAGCAGATTATGTTTTCATCTGCCTTTGTTTGTTTGTTAATTGGCAGGATTGCTCAAAAACTACTGAACAGGTTTTTTCCAAGATGGGTTATGGGTCAGGGAAGAAGAGAAGAAAAAATCTAAATGCACATTGCAAGGTGCAGGGTGGTCTGAAGCAAAACAAAGAAGAGCTTGCACACTTATGCCAATCCATGCCACAGACAACGTAATTAAACAATGTGTGATGTTCTTTGGAGGACCTGACGAAGATCCCACTCTGAATGGATGGGTCAGAGAAAAAAATATAACAAGATCAGGGGGCGGAGCTGTGAGACTGGTGGTCCTTAGCGGAGGTTCGTACTGTATTATTATACCATTCTAGTTGATACTAACTCTGTGGTACAAATAGTGACTATGATACTCATACTACAGGAAAAGTCTGGGGGTCACCAAAGTCAAATTTATTCATTCTCTGGGAACAATGAATATAAGCAAAAAAAGTTCTGTCAATCAATACAATAAAAATATTTCAATCTGGACCAAAGTGGTGGCCGGAGTGACCAAGCATGACAAAAGGCTTAATAAAGACACTAGAATAAAATAAAGATCTGAACTAACCCAGTTATATAATATATTACAATTATCTTTACTTTGTCTGCTGTTATTTATGATGTGAAATGTATCATTTAAGTATCCTGGTAACCTCTGAGATGAAGATCCTAACCATGCAATCGCATACTACCTGGGTTGAGTCTTTATGATCCATCTGTTACCTCAACCGTTTCTCCAAATGTCTTGTCAGCTCTCTACTCAATTCTTTATAATAAGTGTAAAGAGACAAAGGGAAATCCCCATGCACAAGAGCCATTTTCACTGCAGACATCTCAAGATGCTGAATATAAAGCCTTTCAATGCCCAACTCTCCTCTAATAACAGTGACATCCTGCCTGATTCCCAGTGAGCTCACAGAAAAGGACATCACAAACAATCGCTCTGTCCTGTGCTGCTCATGCAGTCCGAGGTCACAGAAACAATAGGAGCCATCCAGCAAAAAGCCACGCAGATCTGTTTACAGCCACAGACAGACAGCAGCTGGCAGACTTGCCCTGGCACACACGATGCCACACTGACACCAGCATAAAGGCAGGGGAATGCTTTTGTTCTAAACGGCCTGGGATTCCCCTGTTAACCCTTTCACAAAACGGAGACACAATGCTATCATTTCAACCAGACCAAGGCCGCCCAGCCCGTCTCTCTCTCCCACCAGACTAGCCTGCCCCCGGGGCACAGACACCAGGGGACATGACAGGTACTCACAGCTTTGGTTTGGGCTTGGTGGGCAGTGGAGGAGCATCCTTCGCGGGGGATGGAGACAGCTTGTCTGAGGTCGGAGGTGATTCTGGTGTCACCTGAGCTACGAATGGAACATCTGCCATAGGGTCAGACTGTGGTTGAGGTGGGGGTGGTGGTGTGGTCTCTTTAGGTGGGGTGGGAGGTAGCGGAAGATTCTGGGGTTGGCCATTCTGTGTAAACTCTTTCCCCTTGTCATTAACCTCCACCTCTGAGCCCACTTGTACTGGAGGAGGCGCTGACACACTGGGCCAGATCTCCAGCTCCTTAACATGGAAAGCCTCGGACCTGGGATGAGTCAGCGTCTTGGGTGGCAGCTCCAGGAGGCTGATCTCTGTGGGTGGGGGAGGCGGGGGGAAGGCTGCTGTATCCTCAAACCCTGAGCTATCACCAGGCATGCCATTACTGGATGAGTCCTCGGCTACAGAGGGAAACAAACAAGAGGAAAGTGGAAAATTTCTGACTTTAATGTGAAGTTTTTCTTCTGGCCACCACTTTGCTCAGTAAATGGAGATTACACACACACATGCACATACACTGAGACACACACATGACTGTATCACAGCTGATCTGATATAAAGCAACAGCTGGATCCAGTCAGACTGATGCAATTCCTGTTTATTTAGCCTTTTCCTGTACTGTACATACACAGTTCTGTGTGTGAGAATACTCACAGAGATCAACTCCCATCTTTCCCGTAAAGACTTCATAACAACAGACAAAGGAGCATCTTCTTGTTGAGACATTTTTTATCATTTGGATTTTTTTTTTCAGTTATTTAACAAATTTGTTCACAGGATAAACAGAAACTGGATCTTAAGGAACTCCCATGTTGGCTACACACCTGCAGTGACATTGAGTTGGGCTGTGCTGTTGATAGATCCATACGGGTTGGACGCAGTGCAGCAGAACAGACCTCCATCCTCTGGAAAGGCCTCAGCTATCACCAGGGTGCAGATCTCCTCTGAAAAAACAACGACGACCACCATCACAGTTAGTGATACTAAAGATTTTGGTATTTTCCAACATAGACAATAGAGCAGGCCATGATTACAGCTGGAAAGGAAGAGCTGTGGATTGACATGTTGACACTAGATGACAGACATTTCATGTGGATGGTGAGTCTGACGCAGAGAGATGAAAGACAAGCATGGATGTAACCTGCCATGAAGAGCAAAGAGACACACAGACAGAAAACATTCACACACACACAACCAGACACACAGACAACAGACAGACACAAAAACCCTGCAGCACAAATGTTCAAAGTTGTCTGAGTGACTCACAACCTTAAAGTAACACCTGACATGACCCCTGACTCACACAAGTGGCTGATGTGTGTGTCATTATGGATTTGTGTGTGTGCTTTTGTGTTTCGGTCTGCATGCGGTAGGGCTTCGCAGACTTTCTCAGGTATTCCCTTAGACTGTAGCACCTGGAGTAGACTATGAGTTGTGTTGTTATGAGACACACACTCACTAACTTGTGATTTGCGGTTGGCAAGTGAAAGCTCGTAGCTGATAATGAAATCATCAATCTCAACTTGCGTCTGGAGTCAAAATCATCCATCACTAATTTAAAACACTGTCTGGTGTTCAGAGCATGAAAGTTGTAATAATGATAGACTTAAGAGGAGTTGAGGACTGTACCTGGCTCAGCTGCAGATCGAGGCTCTGATTCAGAATATATCATAGGCAGAAGGGAAGAGAAGAACAGAAAGGTTTTGGTTTTAGCGTTAACATTCAGCTCCGATGTTCTTCATGATCATTGAGAAGAATGTCTCACTTTTCTGAAGAATACGAAAATCGGGGGAGTCTAGGATCTCCTCTCCCTGGCGGTACCACTGGACCCGCAGAGGAGGGCCTCCTCGGACCCTGCACTCCAGAACCACCACCTGGCCCTCAGACGCCTGGGCATCCTGCAAGAGCTACAAAGAGGAAGCATTTATAAGCCAGAGAGGAGTAAAAACAGTAGAGAGAGGTCAGAGAGTGAATGACATATGACCAGTTAAAGATAAGAAGGTGAGTCCGGTAATGAAAAGGCTAAATTTACTTCAGAAGAGACAGATGGGAATAGACAGTAGATGCAGAGAGAATGAGGGAGGGCCAACTACAAGTTCAGAGGACACATACTTTTCTAAAATGTCACCACAGATTTCCATAGGTCTGGTAACAATCTTCCAGCTTTCTGTCCTCTCAAGGAACTTGAAGATAAAATGACCATCCATTTGTTCACCTTTGGATTTTTCTCATTTCTCTTCTGGGAAATAATAGATTCACTGGTTGGTTTTCTCTAGGTTGACATGATCCGATAAAAATATTGCAGATACAATACGGTGTTAAAATAAAAGCTTGACGTCCTCTGGCCTTTTATTGGATCTGTCTGGTTTTGAGCCTCACGCGATCCCAAACAATAGTCATAAATCAGATTATGAATAATGTCCATTTGTTTTTCATTTTAGCCTTAAATAGGCATCTGTTTTAGTCCAAAGAGCTGTCACCCCTAACACTGACAAGTTGAAAGAAGAAAAAAAATCCTCAAGTATACATACTGTATTTCAAGATTAACTCATTTCTGAAATATTTGGAAAACGATGAAAAGAAACTACAAATTCTATTTTGACAAACTATTTTATCAACACTGCCAGATTAATATCAGCATATTGGAAGTTTATGAAAGTGGATCTCTCCTGAACAAAACTGTTACAAGATCCCCTCCTGATTCTGTGAAAGTATGTGTTTCATGATTTAGTAATTTCTTATTTCAAACTTTTTATTTAGTTTTAGGATTTTACAGAGCAGAACATTACAAAGGACCTAGAAAATAAAATAATAATAATAATCATCATTATCATTAGAGAGAAAATTGTAGCAGGGCAGAGTCAGATATAGAGAAACATAACACTGAGATGTCCTGTGTTACTGTAAATAAATACCATTTTAAGATAGCTTAAAATAGCAGTTAGCTTTCAGTGTGAGGAGGAAGGAAACTATTCTGTTATGTGTTGTCAACACAGCTAAGATTAGCCTCTGCTATGCTGTTCATTTCACGTATACTCTTATCTGCTTTATCAATTCATCTATAAATGTGTGAGAGTGGAGCATTTAGCTAATACGACTCTTAACGTCAACATAAGAGACCGTCGCTCTTACAGATGACAGTTGAACTCCTGTATACAATCACTCATGTGGCAGAACTAAAAAAAAAACATCCTCATGAGGGTCGGTGTCAACACGTTGTTGTCTCTTCCTCCAGCTAACAGGCCCACAGTGACATACACCGCTACATCCATCAACAGGAGGCACTCAGTGGAAATGAATGTGCGTGTGAACCCAAGCTTCTCTCTCTCTCTGTGTGCGTTTGACAAGAGGTAAGATTCACATCATTGGTTTGAAAACATACGTGTGTATGTATAGATGTGTGTTTGTGTTACATGGCCAACAGGGCTGACTTCACTGGAGGCGAACATTCTCTCTCACTGAGATGATTAAAGCCTAAGACAGCTTTTAAAGGAGGCGGGTGCAAGGTGGGGGGTGGTGAGGAAAAGCAAATGTCTTTTTGTAATGAGGTGGTAAATGATTTAAGGCCTGACCGGCTGAACGAGAGGGAAAGAGACCTGACCCCAGTGTGTTTGGCAGGACTGTTTTTAGCCCTGCCTCGGCCCATCTCAGACCCCCCATCACAAGACCCAGGGGCGTCGGGACCTAGGGGAGTGTTGAAGAGTCTGAGTTGGGAGGAGAAGATCTGGAGCTGGAGGAGCAGCTCTCATCAAAGCTTTTATCTTGTTTGACCCCTACAGCACTGCTTACTGTGTGGTATGGCATGTGCACCAGGTTCTGTGTATGCATGTATCTGGTCTCTTGGTTCCAGTTAAAGGAAATGTTTACAACGGTATCCCTTTAACTGTATGCAACAATTTGAGGAAGGCGCTTTCTGCTTCACCTAACTTGGAAAAGTCAGACCTCGGTCCTTTGGGATGAAATGATATGCAGACTGAAAGCCAGGTCTTATCGCCCATCATCAACAAATGAATGCAACCAGGATCCAAACTCTTGTGGAAAAAACGTAACTGTTGCTGGTAGAGCAGCAAGCAACAGGTTTTTATACAACTCTTCAACAATCGTGCAGGATTAAGATTGCATTTTCCTACACACCCTTACCTTGGTGAATACAGGGGAGCCTGACCCCTCAGTGCCATGCAGTGATGACACCGGGCTCTGCATCTAGAAGGGAACATAAGCAGGTGGAGACGGCTCAGAAAATAGAAGGCCTGTGACACAGAGGAGGATTCTACACATTTGTCCCTTTACACCTGTCTGTTTGTTGGTTGGTTGGTATGTTTGCTGCAAGATAGCATGACAATTATTGAATGTACATAAACAGGCATGTTTAGGGGACTGATATTTATGAGTGTGTTCAATTTGGTGCATATCCAAATCTAGATCTATTGAATTTCAATGTGGTTTCATGAGGGGATTGTTGGACTGAGTCCCTCTGTGGTTGACCATGTGTATGAACCTGTGTAGCTCCAGTGTACTGTGTGCTATAGGTGGTTTACCCGCTGTGGGGGCTGAGACAGGGACTGGACCAGGGTGGAGCGGCGAGAAAGGATCTCATTGGTTTTGGGTGATGATGAGCGTATTGTCAGGGACATTGAAGTAGTCTTCTTCTGCACCCTAAAACAAGCAAAACAAACATTAGCACACACATTTTAGAAGTCTATATGCCTTCGGTGAAAATGTGATATGTGACTAAAAGAAAATTGTCTCCCCAGCAATTAAGATGTGATCTTGGCTTCTGTATATAAACAGAAAAACATCAGCAAGTAGCTCAATTGGAGGCCGATGTAACAGATAATAGTCTGTTACATCGTGCTAGAAAGCACTCAGACCCAGGACGGTTAGAGGAAGACAAAAAATCCATTATTTTAATAGACTACAAAACTATTGTTTCAGCTCTACAGTGAGCTAAAGAAAGAACACATATCTGAGCAGAAACAGCAGGGTTCTATCTCTTGGGAGTTAGAACTCCGATAACAGGAGGGAGTGGACGTGGTCAAGGGATAAAAAGTTTAACATTTAGAAAAAAGATAAGTTAAGGGGACAAACCTGACATGGTGATTTTCTTACTCGTACCATATTAAACCTCTGCACCTCTCATTATTTAGATCGTGAATGAGGCCAGGGTTATGGCTCTTTAGGGACATTTAAAGGGCTGAGTTAAACAGGAGCCGGCAGTAGAGTTGATTAGCTGCTGCAGGGCTCAGTTAACCTGTTCAAGGAGTTCAAGGGTTCATTGGGTCAGGGGGTCACAGGAGGCCATTCAGAAACACGTACTGAGACATGGTTCCTGATCTGGATTTTGAAGCTCCTCCTTCTCCTTCTGAGTCTGATGACGAAGCTCCTACAATGGGAGATGGATAGGAGCAATGATATTTATTCATATATGATACAGGCTATTATACTAATTATACTATTAATTGCAAAAAAATACTAACGATTAACACAATTCAAGGACAAGGGTTCTACTGTTTTATTACTGTCCTAAATGTACCCCACAATTATGACTATAAGCTGTGTCTCAATTCAAGGGTCGCATCTTTCAGAGGCTGCTGACCGACTGCATCCAATTTCAAAGGCTCCTTCAAATGCAGCCGAGAAATCCGTCCCATCATTACAGAGAAACGAAGGCTTACATATAGCCACACAAATCCCAGGACTCGGGCTCACGGTGCTGGAAAGTTAGATGTCGGATGCTTGAGAATCACACTTCAATTAAACCGAACAGATAACTGTACACATGTTAAAAAAAACAAGGGGCATTCCTGTCGTGTCCAATTGCTGCTCTGTTGCTGGGCCATAGCAACAAGGGGGGAGACAAGCTGATTAAAAATAATCTATTTTGGTTCGGTTTTGCGGTCTGCGCAGCCCATGGAGGAGGCGACCCCCTGAGTTGGGACACAGTTAATGTGTTTGAATCTCAAGAAAGGACGTTTGACAGCAATTCGATATCAACCACTAACACTGAAAGGTCTGTTGTGTGAGAAGAAGAGCAAGACTTGTGTTGTGCCAAAAAGCAGTATTCCCCTTTTGTATTCAAGCATCACAGCAGACTGGCTATCCCTCAGGCCCTTATACAAAACTGAAATGTAGTTGTCACTAGAGTCTTCTCAGAGTGTCTCTGGATGTGAATATTACACGATAAGATTCCTGACCTTCAATGTAAACTTCTGCAGATGTGTTGTCTGCTCCAAGACTGTTAGAGGCCACGCAGGTGTAACGTCCCGTATCGTCCTCGAAGGCTTCAGTGATCACCAGCGTGAGCAGGTCTCCATCCCTCCAGATCTGTATGTCAGGGGAGTTGTGCAGCTCTCGGCCTTCACAGAACCACCTGGCAGAGGAGGCGGAACTTTAACATGCTGTGCCAATCGGAACAAATATTTTGCATTATTGAGCAGAACCTTGGAGTTATCGCCTGAAAATTCAAACCACAGTTGGATTGATACAGCAGGATTTAAAGTGTGACGGACATAGACACCACAATTATCCTTACTTTCTCTTTAAAGAAATGCTCCATGCTAACACATTCTTAAACTGTGCCAAGTGATAAATTCGAAAAAAGAAGAAAAAAGTTTGATAGGACTTGGAGTCTTGGTTTACATGCTAATGTGATTTTGCCATTGCCTGTATAGAATTTAGATTTTCTTTGACCGTAACTGAACACCTTTGAGTATAAATGTATGTCTTCAATTTCTGGTGACTTGTTGTAATAGTCAGTTTAGACAGTACCCCAAAGAAAATCATGTTTTATTATATATAAGTAAATTTGGTCATTACTGGGCATTACACCAACTTTATAGTTAAGATCAGCGTATGCAGCGACACTGGCAGGCACAACTTTTGAATAGGTTTTTCAAAAGAGGAAAGCTTGAGGACAATATGGTTTGTTTAGGGACCAAGGGATTTAGAGCTTTATAAAGAAATGGGTCTTGTCGCTTCACCTCCTGCCAAAAGAAATAAAAATTCCAGTAAAGATTTTTTTACATTGAAGACCACAAGCCATAGCCATCATGAATCATAAAATGAATTTACCTTTTCAATAAAATCTTATTTGACAAGCAAGGGCCATCACTCTTTCTGACAAATAATTGAACTTAAATGTACCTTTGGCGAATATGATGGAGGTCTGCCAGTGGAACTCACATCAGTAACTAGTCATTCACACACTCACACACACACCCTCTGGGCATGTCTGAGTTTCCATATCTGCCAAAAATCCTCCACCCTCAGGCCTTGACGAGACACCGGGTTACAGGAAGCAGATACACCCTTTCCCTATTTCCAGTCAAAGCGTTGTTAACAAAGTTAGGAGACCCGCTCCCTGGGGTCTGCTAACTTTGTTCCCTTGATCTGAGACCTAGGAGGGATGAGAGTCTACGACACAACCAGCTTCCTCTGTCTCATCTATCTTCACGGAGTTATGATTAAAAGAGACCCCCCATCCCAAGTACCATGTTACCACATCAAGTACAGGATCACCAAACAGGGCTCACATCACACACAAATTTGTTGCTTGTCAGGATTTTTTCCGAACTCTTGTTGAGGGTTAAGGACAAAGGATGTTGCACCTTTATAATCACTAATATTAATTTGTGAATATTTGGTATACAAATTCAATTTGATTGATCAGTTGATTGATTGATAGAGACTGTTTCTCTTGTTGGCACAGATAAAATATTAAGTGAATACATGTATATGATGTATCAAATCAAGACACCCACACTCGCCTGACACACTATACTCTGCTCAGCCTATCAGCACCATATTAAAAGAAAGGTCATACATGTCTAGTTCACCTCTCGACCTCTGCACTGGCAGGAGGAGGGGCAGGAATTCCCGAAATGCCGGAAGAACAGCTGTTCCGTCCGAAGAGAGCGCTGACGCGAGTATAGAAGTTCCCCACATCCGACTGCATTGCCATTACTTGATTTCATGCACTCTGGCGTCGAACAGCAGGCTGACTCTTGTTACAGAGAGCAATCTATCAGCCAAAAATATTCAGACAGCACCTCATAGTCGAGGATTTACACCTGACGGAGCGGGGGTGTGAGATCACAGAGCGAGACAGAGAAAGTGAATGAATGAAGGGTGAAGGAGCTGTAGGTGAATGCGCATGAGTCAGGCCAGGTCAGACAGGAAAACTATGCACTCTGTCAGTACTGTGACGGATCACGCTGAACGATTCCTAAGAAGCAGTGACAGGTGGAGCAACTCTGAGCCCTGTCGCTCTGCTTTCTCTCCATACCGTTGTTTTCATGCCAACTTCCCCCCCGTCAAACAGCAGGATCCTCAGGGCCCAACCTCTGTCTTATCGCTTGATGAAGTGAAACAAAGGAAACCTGGCTGGCTCTATCATGCAGCCAGATGCCGGTGTGTTAAGTGACAGGAAACAGATCATACGTCCAACACTAATGAAGAGCTGTCTGTGGCACGAGCAGGGAGACCTTATCTACTGGCGTGTTAGCCCTGGAGGAAATGGAGGCCAGGAGTCATCAGGCCGTGCTCCAGACACGCCGGCATCACACGTATGATCCAGACAGAGGAAGGCTGGGACAACGCAGGAATCCTGGGTGACTTCACTTAGCTATACAAAAAACAGGCCAATTCTCTGGTACAAAACTGACAGAGTGTAAAACCTTGATTGTTTGAGCAAACCAATATGTCTGTGTGGTTTTGGAATCCATTTTTTCAGATTATAAACAGGCAGAGGAAAAAAGGGAAAACAACTCATTGGGGTGACTGCCATGTCTGCTGCGGATTTGATGGGAAACTCAGGTTTCTTGTGCTGGTTAGACTTCAGAACTCTCTTTTTAAGTCACTCACCGAATTAATCAAAACAAGTCTCTGTGGACTGGGCAGCCATATGCTCCAAGTTTGATGTGGGCTGCACGACACAAATCCCCTTCAATACAGGAGAATCATTTGGACATTTTTTTAACGCTGTAAAATAAAACGCATACCGGAACGGGCTTAGTGTAACACATGACATCATTAGACTAATGGCTTTGGTTTTTGTGATGGGGATGTTGTGGCTGTTAGAGGTTCTGTGTGTTGTGTGTGTTGTGTCTGTTGTGTGTGTGTGTGTGTGCGTGTGTGTAACTATGGTGAACAGAGGCCAGCCTACAGCAGGGATTTGTGTTTTCCACAGGGTGGCCTTAACTCGAGAATAGAATTTTCATGCAGCAAATTATCGGAGCCACTGAAGGGTCACAGCGAGAATCAATAAATGTTTTCTTTTATTCCTCCTGAGCCATATTATGATGACTTTATTCTCCCACCTCATCCCCTGCAGTATTGATCACCTTAACATATAGTAGACTTGGTTGTATAGGAAAATTTGTCAAGTAAATTAAAAACACTTTCTTAGATTAGGAGGTCTCTCCAAAAGAACACAGGGTGCTGTACTCAGGACAACTTCAGATAAACAGATGACTGCACACTTGTGCACTTATAATACCATGATGATGTTGCATGATGGGAAGGGGAAATTATTGTAAGGTTACGCAGAAGTATTGTGAGGTAACGCAAAGCATATTGCGAGGGAAAGCTAAATTATCCTCAACAAGATTCTCGCCATGATCCTTCAGGGTCTCAGTATTTATCAGTGGTCTGACAACTTTTTTTATGCGTTATTAAATGTCCTCAGTAGTTTTCCATTGTGGTTATGGCATAAAGTGTCTCCTCACTAGATTTAAAACACAGACCATTTGCTCAGTAATGGAATGGAAACGTGAATTTGTTTCGGTACAATTTGACAAAACACAGAGTTGATGCCCAAGACTCATCAGCTTGTGCTCCTCTGAGGGTTGGCAGAGCATAAACTAAGAAGCGTAAACAAGCAAAACAATAAAAAAAAAAAAAAACTCTTATTAATTAGCCTTAATGATCATAATTACTGAGTAAACTCATTTGGAGACAGACGGTAACGTTTATTTAATCTCCTCTCTATTTCTTTGGAATGTGCTGCTCGGCCTAAACAGCATGGAGTGCTTTCTCTGGGGGGTGGGCCGGTTTGACTTTGTTGAGTCACATACAGTCCAGGAGGCACAGGAGGAATTCAACCACCAGCAGGCCCGTTCGGAGGGGAAGCAGGGTGTGTAAGAAAATTAGGGAGGGAACTGAGTGAAGGTAGAAGTTTCTTGGCAGAACAAAGCTTCACCACCCATTTCCTCTTTACACAATACCATCATAAAACACAACTATTCGGAACATGTGTACAAAACAGCAGAAGGTTAATAGAGTATTACCTCACCTATTCATTCATTCTCTACCCTACTGGATCCAGCCAGGATGATGACAAAACCACTATCGCCATCCACCGGCCTGTCAGCAGCTCTCTAGCATGTAAGAAAGCAATCATACACATCTCACTTAAGGCAATTGAGGCCAGATGACGCCTTAATCATCAACGGGAGGATGATCTCAGTTTGATGTTACTCGCTATGCTAATCTTTTATCATTCTGAAGAAGAGAGCATACCACAGGCAGGGCCAAACCCCGGCCTGTTGCCCCGGCCTCAGTAGTGCACGCTAAGGGCCACACTCTCCTCATCTGACCCTGTTGTTATTTGCTGCTGTTGATGGAAAATCTTATGAAGCAGGGCTCAATTTCACCACAAACCCAAACGAGTGGAGGCCGGAGCGCAGAGGGAAGAGAGAAAGTAAGAAGGAGTGTTCCATCACAAAAAATGACCTTGACAGGATGTAGGGGTGAAAAACCTTGTAAAAAACAGCCACAAATCAATCAGCAATCACTAGGAGATATACGACATGGGAAGACAAGATGTATATTTCCACAGACATGTTTGTCTTTGATTTTACTTCTAGGTTTGGTCTCGGAGTTAAGTTTTGAACTGATGGACCACAGGAGTCAACAAAAGTGCAACTGGACAAGAAGGGCGGCATCAAGCCACTGAAGGCAGTCTTCATCCCTAATTACTAACTACAATAGAAGTCGACTGAAACGACCCAAATTCTAAAGCAGCCAACGTTGGTTTCATTATCCACAACAGAAAAATCTCATAAGTCATCCGAGCACAGGATGGAAAGCAGATTGGGTTTCCTCCTTCCCAGGGATGCAGACTGGAATCCAACAGTGAATGCAGCCCTCAAAGTCTCAGTGAAATGTCTGGAAGTAAAATCTAACTAAAAATACTTATGCCCACCACATCCCTCCTTACAAATGTAATTTTTCCACACATAATGCATCATTTACCGGCACTTCACACGGATAAAAGTGAATTTTATGTGATGACATTGAAGCTGCACTTGAAGCTGTATCTGATCAATATTTTAGCCGTGCACAAGAAATATTTTTTGATGTGTTCTTTGACTTTTTTGGTTGGTCCATGTCCCACCCACTAACATGGATGAGGCAGCCAATAGGAGGCGATTGAGATGATTTGGCTTCACTTTTGGGAATCACTATCCATCTTTATATACGGTCCATGACAGCATCGGAGACCCTCACTTGGTTGCTATGTTAAATAAACAAATGATCAAAGTTGTTTAGATTGCGAGTGATTGACAGAAGTTGCAGTTGCAGTTGCCCTCAGCTCTATGGAGCATTTAAGAATCTCTCAGTTTTATAGCCCATATTTTTTAGTGGTGAATTGAATGTGCTCTAATAATTTTACTGTACCATAAATGCCTGCACCAAACAGCAGAAAAGATTTGCAACTAGCTGGTCACCATTTGGGCACATATATACAAGACGCAGTTCTGACAAGCTAGTGAAGACCAAATAGAGAAGAGGAAAATTATAAAAGTACACTGGACCTAAATAACACAAAACAAACAAATTAATGCTAATATGCATATATGAATTTTAACATGCATTTGATAACTTGTCGGCCATATTAACTGTACAAGGCCATGATAAGTTTTTGATTTATGTGACTGTGGAGTTATTCGCCCACCATTAATATGATTAGTGTAGCTTCAGTCTATTCAGCCTAATAGTTTGTCAGAGTGTAGTTGAATCATTTTAATCATCATTTTGTACTGATACAGTTAAAATCTTGGGAAATACTATTTTGAGCATAATATTTTTGTTCAAGCTTAGTTAATCACTGTAAGCTAGTGATCTAAATAAAGACAGAGTAGATTTTAAGTAGTAGTCCATTTGTTTGAGTGTTGTTATCTGGACTTAGAAGGAAATATCAGCATCCCCGAATTGAGAGTGACCTTAGTTTAAGTGTTGTGCTATGTGCCTGAAGTGCATGCAAACATAAATATCTTGATTAAAATGACACAGGAATCTTTATCTTAATACAGCAGCAGAAGTTGTCAGATGATGAAGCCTTGTTAATCACAGTTCAGGACCATGGGTCAGAGGTCACTGGAATATTGTGGACAGCAGACAGCTGCATATGACAGTCTGAGCTCTGACCGGAAGCAATGATGGATATTTTTCACTTAGGAATGTTAAACAAGGGAGAGGGTCAGCTGGACTGGCAGAGTCTCCCTCATGTTGTCCATAGACAGACATTATCAAATGATCCATGACAGGAGAGAAGATCTCAGTTTACGCTCAGTGGTTTACATCATGGTTATTCATATAAAATGTGAAATTCAAACTGTTGTGAGTAATACATTATTAGTAACTGTATAAGATAACATAATGTATATATTAATACCACACAAATTGTAGAAGTGAATGAATGTATGTGTGTGTGTGTGAGAGAGAGAGAGAGAGATGTGCAGCAGCTGAGCTACAAATTCACAATTTGTTTGCACTCAAGGGGTTACATCCCCCCCACCCCCACGTACACATACAGACACACACACACACACACACACACACACACACACGCACACAAACAAAATCAACGAAACTTTATTTAACTTAATTTAACTTAACAGTTACTTTTCTGTTACGTGAGACAAGAGCTGTATTGTAAAAAGGTTTTTCTTTGTTCACAAAAAATGCAAACTACTATTGGGTTCATTCAAACAAATGACACTCAATCCATTAACTGTCGTCTCAGAAACCAACATTAACTTTTTACACAGCAAAAATTTAAAGTTAGCAATGTTCTCAAAAAAGACCTAAATCCTCTGTGAGCTTCAATGAAAATGAAACCACATGACTGTACTCTCATCTGATGACCCCCCTCCTGACAATAATGTGTGGTTATAGACTGTGTTGATCAAATAAGAGATTTAATTATTTAGACTTTGCCCTGAGTTAACCAGTTAGTAACATCACTAACAAAGATATGTTGAGTGTTCAATCCATAACTTACCCGAGCTGTCGTGCTACTGCCACTTAGTTAAACCAATGCCACTAATGAGTTCCTTGATCTTCGCAGAGCTTCTCCTCCTGACACATACTGAGCCACTGACACTCTAACACCGGGACAGCACTCTGACTCACATAGTCAGACACACACACACACAAATAAACACACATACACAGTCCCACACGCACGCACGCACACACACACACACCCACACACACACACACACCCACACACACACACACTGCTTAGACTGAGCCAAGGGTAGAGAGGGAGGGAGCAGTCCAGAGCTGCCAAATTTCACACAAGACAGAAGAGCAGAAAAAGTACATCATTTCGAACTCAAAACCTGTTCCAGAGTGGCCCACACTGAATCCGTCCATATTAGTCCACTGTCTGCATGTTTTTGCCCCTTCCTTATAACCAGGAAAAATCCCACGCATACCACCCTCAAAGCCTGACGCAGGTAAACATCTTCTAAATTATAGATTTTGTGGGCTACAAACATTATAACAAGCATAATCATGGCCATGTGTGTTCTTTCTGGAATCCGTCTCCCAAACAAAAGGCAAACCTGATTTTTTCTGCTCCTATACAACTGCGGGCCACAGTCTGCTGACCATCAAAAGCACCACATCAAACCCTGGGCTCCGGCCAAGTGACCCCGTCCCCATGGAAACCTCTGAGGCTCTGATGTGTGACTGGGATATCATGGAGATAAAAGACGACAGTGCTGCAGGACTGTACTACAGGAAAAGTGAGGACACTGAATAAACTGGCCTTTACTTAATAAATCCCATGTGCCAGAAGCAAGTCGGCCACTGAAAAAGCCCAGTTAGGCCTGAACAAAAATAGCTTACATAAGTCAGGAGCTAAATAGGCCCGCATTGAATTGGTAGCACCTGGCAAGTACAAGACAGATGGTCGTGGCTACTGTGTCTGTTCATGCTTCTCACATACACACACACAATGTGACGATAAAACACTCCTGACTTCAGATCCACCAATGTCAGCAGAATATAAAACCCAGGTATTTGTGGTTTGTTGATGCTTGATGTGCAATTCACAGAAGAATGAAAGGGTGTGGTGAGATTAAGTCTTCGTCCAGGCTTTCATACGGGAGGAAGTAGGGATATTTTAGTCTCCGTCACTGAAGATCTAGAGCGCCCATACTACTCAGATGTGACAGGTGGGAATATTTGTGGTGCTTGTTACTAGGAAGGCCTGCTCTCTTTGTGTCTGTGTGTGTGTGAGAATGTTTCACATAATAATCTATGAGGAAAGGGAAAACACTCCAAACTAAAAATGTTCCCAGCGGCACACGCTGTAATCATGTGGTTCTTTTATGCTGATTCTTTTGGTGTGTGAAGAAGCTCCATCCCATTTGTAGTGATAACAGCATTAATAGCACAATAAAACAACAAAACAGGAGTTAATCTCAGACACACTGTTCTGTCTTACAGGCATCCTCCTCTGTAAGAATAAAGAAGTTCTCCATCAGAGAATCACACAAACACACACACACACGCACACACACACGTGTCTCCATTACTTCTGAGGACATTGCATTAACTTTCACTCTATCTAACCTTATAGTTACACCTTTTCTTACCCTAACCCTTACTCTAACCTTAACCTATATCTAAACCTACTAGTAACCTTAACCTGAACATGAACCTAACTCTAAAACAAGTCATTACATTTATTAATTTACATAATGGGGACTTGATTTTGGCCACCATAAGGTGACTGTGTAAATAGATGTCCCCACAGCATGAGTAATACCTGGACCACACACACATTCTCTTTGCATTGACTACACTACATTAACCTACAAACTGTCAGGTTTGTTTATGCATCCACAGCATATTTAATAAAATACTTTTAGTTATTGACCATATTTACCCGTACATTTTGTATATGAATTAATGGGAATTTTCTTTAAACTATAATCTTGACTTGATCTATTATTTGACATTTTTATTCCACCTTGAGGGGAAGCTCAAGGTAAACCTTAGGAATCATTTAATTATAACTCATACTAAATCTGTGTTTTTATTAAGTATGTCTTCATTTTTTAATGAACTAAATCTGGAATTTTACTGAAGAAGTATTTTTATATCTTGACCTCTGTAACACTCATTTAGAGTTCTGAGTTTTTAAGCCAACCTAACCATGACCAATTCATGGCTAACCCTAACCTTAACCTAACCACAATTCATAACTTACCACTGACCTTAACCAGGACCTCAGAAAGGACGTTTCGGCTCATTAAGACCAGCCATTGATCCCCTTGAGGTCTACTGGACAAGGTCAGTGTTTATACTGGAGCACCCTAGGAATCACATCATACCACAAACAGTCAAACATTAATCCATGCGTATTAAATCAGACAACAATTTGCACATAAGATTTTGCTGTTGGTCTTTCAGGGGTCAGTTCAAATCCCCAAGTTGTTGTCGTGGCAACCACTGTTTTCGCTCCTCAGAGACCAAAGGACACTAACAAAAACAGAGAGGACGTCCTCTCATGATGTCATACTGCGAGGACGATAGATCCTTCGAAATGTCAAATAAAACGCTGTAAAAAACAGCTTTATTAAATAAATGAGCACACTTATTTAGAGAGCAACATGAAGTCTCAAGTGAAAGGAGGTGGACATCTCGCAAGAACCATCGGAGATCTCATCGGCCAACTGTTGCTTTTTTTTACTGTTTGTAAAACCAGCCGAGGGTGCAAGTGATGTTAATTCTGTCTGTTGTGGTTTGATGGCGGAGGAAGTTATTATTAAAAGAAATGATATAAGAGGTAACTTACTAACGTAGACCAAACTTTCTTCTCAAACACCTTCAGAGGGTTTTTACAGTACATGGTCAGTGCTAACGTCAGATCCTGTTCAGCGAATTTCATCACTTTACAAATTTCCATGTTCTACCATAACCACTGAGTAATTACAGCTGGAGACAAACCACAGAACGGCCTGTGTCTGTTGTCGGTTTGTATCACAACCTTCTGGGAACAACAATTAGATGGAGTTAATGCAATAGCTGAGCCCCACAGAGCGCAGATCTGTGGTCGTATGTAAGTCACACTCATAGCTTTAAAACAGTAATAATTATTATAATATGATTTACCTGTTTGCCTTTGTCCTGTAGCAGTTGATGTTATGTTAATTTGGTGAAATTTCTGCGTGAAGAAAGTCCTTATACACAGAGGAAGCCGCATACCTCTGATCATCTGCCCATAAGTAAATATAGCAGGAAAAAGAAAAAAGCGCATGTTCCCCCTCTAACCAACCACCCACGACCTTACCACAAACATGCAAACACACAAACATACAAAAACATCTGTTGCCATGACAGCCACACCACCCCTCCTGGAGCTTGGGTGGATGATGCTCCTCAACATCAACACATTTTTTTCCTGAAGCCAAACCTTGGCCAGTCAGAGTCAAATCCATGAGGCAGGGCGTAGAGAGCAGCTCACTGACAAGATGGCGCTCAAACGTATTAGTCTGCTCTCAAAGAGGGAATCAGTAACACCCTATAATTCTGCCGTGTTGGAGCCTGAAAAGACAAGACGTTACTGTAAAAACTCTGCCAACAAAAGTCTGCAGGAGATAAACGGCAACAGAGACAACAGGCCGGGTTGGCTGTCAGTGATTGAGCTCCATGACCTCTCCTCCTCACTTTGGATTTATGGACTTAGATCTGAGCTCTGAGCAGACACACGTGCACCAGACGCGAAGCATCTTTCACTCCTCCTCCTCCTTTCCTCATATGAAACTGAACCCAGACACCCTCCAATACAACTGTATCCCCCCATGACACCACGAGTCTCACCACTGAAATGAAAGGAAGGAAAAGCATTGCATTCATTGTATATGATATGGAAAAGACGAGCACGGGGTGACCAAGGAGCAGATATGCAAATAGAGAGTTTTGATGTAAGACATTAACGCAGCTGTTATCCTGTCACATGCACATGGGAAGGAAGACTCAGGCTTGTTTTTACGAGTCCCATTTGACCTCTCATCTGCTCGTAAAACAACCGTCTCTGCGCAGCCTCGGATTTTTCTCACAACCAAGAGCACATCGTGTGTTCGCACATTGTACAGCATGAGGCACCAAGAGAGGAGTCTGCTGTTATTTCTATCCAGATGAAAAGAACACAAACACACACACACACTCTCTAAATTCCACCACTTCAATATTTTTTAGATACATAATTGAATTGGGCTCCACTTCAAACGCAGAACTTTGGCAGCCACACAGGAATATGCCGTCCAGAAAAAATAACAGCCCAAAATATCTCATCAAACGGCAGATTACCGTAAGCTGAATCTAATGACTGTGCCTTATCAAGCGAAAAGAATGGCGGAGCGTCATTTCCCAGGTGAACAGATGAATGTAACCTGGTGCTTACTGGTCCACGGCCCAGCTGCGGAACAGACCCAGAGGCCCTGGATGACTCTAAACTCCAAACCCTCACTGAGCGCTGCAATGCCCTGCAAACTCCAATCATGTTGAAGTGTGTCTGGCAACCTTTTTTGTTAACCTGTGTTTTGTGTGTAACTCATGTAACCTGAGCTCTTGTGATCTGATTGATTGTAGTTTGAGTATTCGAGTGTGACTGACTGACCACCGTTGGTTAATGGCTGTGGTACGGTGCGTGCGTGTTTACCGGTGAGGTCAAACAGGCTTGCTCTCTGGAAGAGGCCTCAGTACAGAGTCAAGATTTATGGAGCTACCTCTGCCCATCCTCCTGTTGTACTTGTCTTGGATTACTCTCCTCCTGCCGTGCATGACTGGTGCCTTTGTCCACAACAGACATGCTTCATATTAAATCTGGTATTCCACTTCTTCAACTGTCACTGATCCACTTATATAATTCTCTACAAATCTCATTTCCGTCTAGCCTGACTTCTACTCCCTCTCTTATTTAACCCTTTCTCGACTGGCTGCTAAGCTTTGTGATGATTTATTGACTCTCTTTACATAGACTGAAGATAGAAGGAGAACATTCCTTCCTTTATAATGTCAACTATATAATGTATACCAAATTAAATAGTTTTGAACCCCAGAAACTTAATCCTCTATCATGGAGAACAAGACTCACCCACTAATGTGATTTCAGTATGTTTCTTTCATGAGCCCAGACTACTTTTGGCTGCGTATATGCTTCATGCACAAAGAAAACATTATCAGAGTTTTCCTCTGGATTGTCACTTGTAAATATAATACAGTTGTACTTACGCTTATAAGGTATGTACAAGGTAATACTTAAATGCTGTCAGTTACTCTTACCTTATAAATAGGAAAAGGGAATGAACTTTTGATTTGAGCCCTCTGTTGTCTTGCCTTCTGAAGAGTATTGGAAAGACAAGTATCACGGTTTAAGATGTGTTCAGTGCTGCCTTCTTCGCTGTATAGTCCTGGAAGATGGCTGTCAGGAGCTTAGAGTGATTCTGGGACTGTGTTTGTTCAGGGGTCAAGGTCAGGAGCCTCCAAGAATCCGTAGCTGGAAGAGGAAAAGGAAAAGTCTCACCTCATTGGGTGAAACTTCACACTCTGTCTCCAGGCCAGTGCACGGCCGGGGGCCACCGTAGAGGCTCGGGCTCAACAGCCCCATTTGTCACATTAACGTACCAGTGAGGAATAACGCTGACGTGCATCCGTCTGAATGTTTTACTGCCCTCGATGAGGCTAATCTGCGGCAGGCCAGATTCGACAGTGATACATGAAAGTAGCTTTGTCTAGTTATGCTTACATCACAACATTATTTGGCAGTGTGCAGCGAACAAGCTCAAATGCACTCACGCTCTAAACACGCCGTTGTACGCATATAACACACACAGTCGGTTATCAGTATGGTGCGAACTAAGCAATACGTCAAACTGACTACCTCACATCAACTCGCAAAATCTCCATACAGTATCAGTCGTTAAAGTTCCTCCGTCTTAAATGTTTTCATGTTTCAGGAATGTTCGGCCTTTGTTGAATAGTCCCCACGTAGTATCAATTTAAGTATGAGACCTCACACCCACAGTCACTCCAGACACTCTTATTATTTGAAGCCTTAATATGAAATGACATCATGCTTGCAAAATTGAAAAAAGCAGGTATAAAAATACCAGCGATCTCCCCCCCCCCCCTCCTTCAGAGATCAAATGAGCCCATGAGGGAGAATTAAAAATTACTGCCTTCCTGAAACAGGCCCAACACTCGGGATTTCAGTTGTGCTACGTCATGAGTCAGCAACGGGTCACCCACTAAGATCTCATACCCAGTCTGTTTCACACGATGTAGGAGGAAGGGCTACTGGTTAGCTGGTATGGTGACTACTTTCTGCCAAGAACACAGACCATGTTTATAGACCTTGGAAATCTGAATCACTTTGCCTTTCCTAATGATGATGATGATGAAATAAGATCTAAGACCCTGGTATAGGTTATCCGAGTGCTAGAATCTCTTGGTGTTAGCAAACCTTTGCATGGTGTCCATTTTCTTTTTTACAATCTAAAATTGTATAAAACTAAATGACACACTAATATTAATACTAAAATGTTGAAAATAACTTTTATCTTTAATGTATGAATGTCAGAGATCAGTTCAACTTATTCTCCACTAACAGTTACGAGTTATAAGTTAGTTTGTGCTGTGATGTGTTTGGCATTACACACATGTACAGACAAGCAAGGGAGAGACAGTATAATATAACATTATATTTGTTTTCTTATGTGATTTTATGACTGTAAATGATCCCTAAAACATTTTTTTTTTTTTTTTTTTGTTTAACGTTGAGAATATTTTGTATTCTCTTCGAGACTTTTGTCATCAAAAAACTGACATTGACAACATTGTGTATCAGTGACTTGGACCTAGAGTACATTTACTTAGTTACCTTACTTTAGGACATTTTTTATATATCCGTACATTGTATAATTAAGTACTTTTATACAAAGTACTTTTATTTAACATTGATCAGCAAATATCTGTACTTTCTACTCCACTACATCCTGCAGCAGCATCACTGGTTAAGAAACACCAGATATTTTGGACTCTTAGTGCTTTTAAAGGAAATACTACCTCATTACTCAATAACATAACTCAAGTAAAAAAGTTAATGTGATACTTTTACTTTTACCTGACAATGTTTTGTCTATTATTTATACTTTTACAAAAGTAAAATGTTTGTGCACTTCCTCACTAAACTAAACTGAACTAAACTCTCATTTTAATTGAAATTTTTGGGCTGTAGAACGATTAATTTATTCAGTGTTTGAGCTATGTACATTAGAGGGTGAAGCCCTTTGTATTCTTGTAGTGAAAGAGTTTAGAGTTTGATTAGAACACATCCCCAGGGAAATATAAGACAATTCAGGAAATATTAAGATTTCTTTTCAAAATACATGAATTAGTTCACATGTGTGTGATTTAATGTGTGTTTGATTCAAACAAGTATCATACTTTGTATTTGACAACAAATTCCATCATCAACTCAAGGAATGTCGACTCCTCCTGACGTTGAAGACGCTTTGTGTAGATTTCACAGAATTCTTCAGCAGCTTCTCATCTTCCAAAAGTTTCCCCTGTGGTTTTGTGCATTGGGTTGAAACCAAAAGTCCATGGCTGCTCTCTACAACAGCCTTTTCCTCTTCATTCAACCCCAAGTCAAGTTTTGAAATGGCGGCAGGGTAATGACATAGAAGAGCATCAGACAAAAATGCCTAAAATAGCTTGCTGAGCACGCCACAGTTGGAGATAGATTTTCTCTGTCTGCTCTGCAGTGCACTGAAATAGTGAGAAATCAGTCATCAGGCGCCCGCAGCGTGTTTAGTGTTGTGCACAACCGCACCTCACACCATCACTCCTGTTTAGAAATGCTCTCTTTAGCATGGAAACACACACACATTATTTTACCTCTATAGTGAGGGCACTCATCGGCATAATGCATTTGCCAGCCCCTTTACCGATAACCATCACAACTAAATGACTAATCCTAAACCTTACCTAAATCTATTTCTCACCCTTACCTTAATTGCAAGTCTTAGCCCTCAAACAAGCATTTGAAAAAGTGAGGACCAGAAATGTCCTCTCTTTCCAAAAATGTCTTAACTCTGTAAGGTCTGTGCTCAAAATTGTCCTCACAAATATATAAGTACAGGCACACATACACACACACACACACACACACACACACAAGGGTCTGACACTATTCTTTCATGCCAACAGCAAATCTTAACCCAAAACTATAGCCTCCTGAAGAAGTAAAGAAAGGCCGAAATGACCTCAGACTGCAAAAATGCACAAAGTGGTTCCCACAAGGATACAACTCACGCACACCAACCCAATACCAGAGATGCATCATTATGTACAGAGCACTGCATAAAACATTGTGTGCGTGGGGAGCGTGAGGACATTTTGAAGAATACCAGGCTTTCAGTGCCATAAGACTCTCCGGCCGAGACAAATTGCGGCTGACCACAGAGCGCCGCGCCCAGCGCCCAACCATGAGGAATGCCTCTTTCACTGGCCGTGCAGAAAGCTGGCATCGGCTCAGCAGGAACTCATTAGCCTGAGAGAGCTGAGACGGAGGTGAGGAGGTGCATCACCTGCTTAGACTGGCAGCTGCATCAAAGACGCTGCCCATGGGAAATTAACACTTAATGGAAATCAGGCGTTCAGCCTTTGTAGGAGTTTAAAGGAAACATGCATGCACACACATCGGCATACTTCATACCAATAACAGCTCTCAAGGGCAAATTGTTAGGGTGAATGGAAGCCATTAACTTTCCAGAGGAGCATATAAAAAACATGCATATAGTACGGGTGTGATGTGTGTAACCACGAGACGCACAGAAAAGATCACACACAGCATATAGTCAGTCACGTCCAGCTGACACACTGCTTTGATTTACAAGCAGCTCAGTGGGTGCAAATTTTAGACATGAGTGTGAACAACATACAAACATGTTTGAGCATGTGGTTACTGTTGTAGGAAGGATGCAGATTTGTGAAAAGGATGAAAAGGTCTTGAAATACACCAGCAAATTCATAAGTGTTGATTTAACAGTTAAGCAGAGCAAAGGGATGTGATCCTCAGGAACCTCTGCATTCACTTATACTGCATATTCATCTCACACAACTAACAGTCCAGCAGAAAAAACACTGAGTTTTATCTCCAACTTATATTACATTTGCTAATTCTTCTTGCAACTTTACATATCTTTACATATATTTTTTTTCTCCAGAAGAAGCTTCTTGGGGACATGCAATTATATTTTGTGAAATAGATTATTTGCTGCCCTCTAGTGTCCACAGCAAGTAGTCGACAGTCACTTTTTTTCAGCACACAAACAATTCTGCAACCAGTCCCAATATCCTTCCATGTCATTCAACAACTGAAATGTCAATCAGTGGGGCACATAACCTGCCAAGGCCCAAAAGTCCCCTCATGAAACCACATTTAAATTCACTTGTTTATTTTTTATTTTTGGGAGCATTGGAACTAAGTCAGTATGTGTTTTAATCTATATCTATACTGCTATGGACCAAGAGTCTGAAATAAAGTTTAACTAACCAACTAACTTATTTGGATCATAAATATCATTCCCCTCAACTTGCCTGGTTTCATCAAAAAGTATCATCAAAAAAGGGATGAAAAAACTCCCTATTTCACAATGATGAGTGAAACCAAACAAATCTGCCCCTAATCTGGTTCCTCACCAAAATATAACTGGTTCTTTCCTGACTTGTACCACATCCTCACACAAAGTTCAGAGGAAATCTGTCCAGTTTTTTATTCCTAATCCACCTAAGTCCCGAGGTAGCAAGTGAATTCACCTTTCAACTTTTACAGACACTTGTAAACTATACGTAGATAATTAAATTACAAGGAGAAGTTTATTGTTCTACACTTTCATTTTTCCACATCACTCCTCTCAGCTGTCTATTCATTTTTCTCTGATACAGGACATGTAGTGCCCGCGGCTCCACACCTTCCTCTTCCCCAAGAAGGTGTGGGGAGATGTTGAGCCTGGTGATAAAAAACGCCTTGTCATTGCATTGCCTGCATTCCTGTGCCTGGCTCCTGTTTGCCTGAAGACTATTTATACAGCTACAGAAGAGGCCCCTCACAGCCCACTGGGGAGATACACGTCCTGGGCCGCTGCCTTTATGTCCTCTGATTACACAAACACCTAAAAACGCAGCGCGTGCTCGAAACGCACTGAAACTGAAACTCTCTCGCTCCGCAGGAGGCTGTAGTATAATAAAAGGAGTCAGGAGGAGGACTAGTTAAACGCACATTATTTCAAATGCTGGGCAAGATCATAAGGTTTCAAAAGGTAATTCTGACATAAAGGGAAACATATGGACAATGTAAAAGGGTAACCTTTGGCAAATTAGTTTCACTATTTTAATGATTGAGTGCAGTGCTGGACAGTTTCAGCTAATTTTAGAGTTAAGCAGTAATTTAAAGCAGCTATTCTGAGTATAAAGGTTTAACCATTACCTCCACCAGGGAGGTTATGTTTTCACCCTTGTCTGTTTGTTTGTTTGTAAGTGAGCAAGATCACACAAAGTCAACTGGACAGATTTCCACGAAACTTAGTGTAAGGATTTGCAATGGGTCACGGAAGAAGCTAATAGATTTTGGTGCAGATCAAGATCAGGGAGAAGATCAGCTCTTCAACATTTCATCGTTCTCCAAGCTAATATTTCATCGGTCTTTATGAAATGTGTGAGATTTGGCGCCTGAATGAATTTAAAGGGACTGACTGAGTCGATGTATGTTTAAAAAGTGAAACGGAATTTCAGCCTGTAATGTTTCAAGAGGAGAAAAAGAAAACACACAGTGTGCAGGGAGGCCATCCTCATACCACTGAAGTCATCACAACCAAATACAGTAGATAAATACTTGTTCAGGTATGTCTCTATAGTAAACAGCAAACAACTCCACTGATCTGTGAGGCCAACATATCTAGAAACAAGAGAGGAGTGTATTTTTAGTTTGCTGATGAACCGGTGCAAATAACCAGGGACAGCGGGTGATGTCCCCTCCACAGGAATAACAGTTCATCCAGGTATAAATTTGACAACTGGCTCAGGTACCAATGGATAAATGTACGTACACAGAGTGGAACCCCCCCCCACAAGTCAAAAACCAGTTGCTCTGCTTGTCAACACATTGGTGTCTCTCACCCCCGGCTGCCGAGCACCTCTCCTTATCGCCAATGGCCAGGCCAGAGAGGCTGGATCCTGACACTGGGTCTGCTCAGCATCACAGACACTGTGATATAAAGGGCTATTCTTATAGTGTAGGTCAGTGTGTTCGTGGGTCAGGTTCATTGAACATCTTGGATTCAAACTAGACCTGGAGAATCACTTTTCTTCAACTTTTTTTCAGCTAAAATACGAGAGGACCTTTTTTTCCCTAGCCCCACTACAACTTTGTTATGAGAAAAGTTTTGGTGTAATAGACTTTTCAATTATAAATTTAATGCAATGGCAGTAAAAGGAATTTTGTTTGTTGTTTTACAGCAGTTGGAATTTCATTTTTAATTTAAAACATTCAGCAGCATTGTCTCTGCATAGTTTGTTCTCAACACAACTTTTAACCAAACATAAAGTCCCATTAAACATGAATATAATTGTGCTAAGTGGATCACCCAGGGTAGCAGCAGTGCATATATTAGAAAGATAAGATGATGCCAATTTTAAACTGAATTTATTTAATACTGTAAGGACCACAAGTAAAATTCCATTGTATTGGTGGCAACATAAATCTGAGACACATATCTCAAAACCATGACTAACCAGACTGACACTCTAATGCTGCAATGGCCTTACCTCCAACAAGTGTGGTCGAAGCCCTACATTTTAAAGTTATTCCGATGCAGCCACTTGTTTTTAAATGTTTGATGCAATGTCATCTGTTTGTTAACAATGTTTGTAGAAATCTTTTTAGTTCTGTTGGGTAATTATATGTTTATTGTTATGTGATTGTTATTATTATTTTCATTACAACAACATGTCTGAAAGAGCTCAAATGTGATGGTTACAAAATGATTCCTGGTCTGTCTCTAAATTATATACACAATTATAAATGTCTGCCCCCTAAACATGTCTGAACAAACTGAAGTAGTGTCCATGCTTTTCAGTATCAGAGAGATGGAGCCCAGACTGCTGAACACATCATGAACAAATTAACAGCAAAGAGAGAGAGCTGCTTTACACAGAGTCCCACCTCCACCTGGCCAGCAGAGTCAACAACTCAACAACAACTGTCAAAACTATGAAAAACTACAGGATTCCTACACGACACGTTTTTGTTGTGTGTGAACTGCCGCTGTCACATCGACACAAGCAGCATTGAGTTTGAGAAAATTCATCCAGATCAGATCCTGGTGAAAGCAAATGATGTTCCCCAACAAACTGAAAACAAGACATGAGAAAATGAGTAAGGAAACAATTCCTTTGTAAACGTGATGTGGTGAAAATCTCTAACATGAAAGCTAATTATCAATTAATGAATCATCTACGAAATGTGCAAACACTTAAAGAGATAAAAAAATTTAAAAAAATGAATTCATCAATAATACAAACTAGATAAAATTAAAATTAAACAAATTTAGATTTGAAATCAAACAGTTATTAAGTATAGACTACCACAGTGATCGTTACATTCTCATTTTTATCTAATTTCCCCCAGGGTTTATTTTCTATATTTTCACTGTCAATCATTTCACCTCAAACAACACTGGAATACTGGCTTAATATATGACTTAAACGAGAAAGCATTCTTCACTGTAATGGTCACTGGAACAGCAACAAAATGCATTTTGATAAAAGCTGTATATTTTTGTAACACAAACAAATAAAGGTGTATTATTCATTTCACAATGTTTCAATTATTATCTACTCGAGTCTCTCTATGTAGCGATTTAGCTATGTTGTTTTTCCCAGGAACTGTTTTGAGATGTCAAAGATGTCAAATCTCACATTGTTCACATCAGAGTCATAAAAAGGCAGGTTAACTTTACCTGATGAGTGGGAGCGGGTTTCCTGTCACTCGACATTCCAGACGGATGGGGCTTCCTTCTGCCACCTCCTGACTCTTCAGCTTCTGGAGGAATTGAGGAGGGGACAGGGGCCCGGTTGTTGTTGGAGCTCCAGAGTGCTGGTGCCCTGCTGCAGCTGTGACTCCCACCGAGCCCCCAGGCTGAGGGCCCGTGTCTGTCTGGTTGCACTGTGTCTGCTCCTGCTGGATAGGAGGCAGAGGGGGAGCAGGGACGGAGCCCTGCGGGACTGGCTGCTGGCTCCTGGGAGACAGATAGCCACTGTCAGGAGAGGAGGAGTCGTCCTCCATCTGCTGCTCCAGGTGAGGAGAACCTTTAAAAATGGACGACAGCTCCTCAATGAACGTGGCGGCTCGGCTACAGAACTCTGTGGCTGAAGACATCCGGTCGTTCAGCTCCAGGTCTGCATGAACAAGCCTGGGTTTATCCTGCTTATAAAGTGTTTGGAGGGGTTTGTGGCGGACAACCTTCTGAGCAGAGGACGGAGCCTCACTGGACACCTGTACAGGTTTGCTCGGGACAGTGTTCTGGCCAGAGGAGACTCTACCTGCTCCGTTGTCATCTGGGACGGGGGCTTTGGTCAGGTGTTGTACGTTTGAGCTTGTGGTGAGGTTTTCAGTGGTCTGGATGTTCACAGCAGGGGGGAGCATTGGTTGGAGAGCCTGCTCCTTGGGTGTGGGATTAGAGGCGCATGGATCTTCACATGCATATGGATCACCAAAGGCCTCCCGGGCCAGGTCCAGACTATGATTAATCTCTTCTGCACTTAAGAAGGCAGTGAGATCTGCAAAGTCCCCGTCTCCAGAATCCTGCTCTGCCACAGTGTCCAGGTAGAGCTCCCCATCGGAGGATGCCTCAGAAAACACACCTCCATCACCCTCCAATGCCCCGCCTGCTGCTGAGTCCTTTAGCAGCGGAGAGAAGGGGAGTGGATGTTTCCAACTCCCGTCCTGCATCCTGAAATACAAAACAACTTCCATTAGCCACCAAAATAACACATGTTTACAATGTGGACGATCACTCTCCCTCGAGCAGCCAGAGCTGGCGGGATGAGTCAGACACAGTTGGTCGGAATTAGCAAAGGCCTTTACTGAGGTCATAGTCAACATGACTGGCATTACTCGCTCTGTGTGAGAACATTTTAACCCATCACACTGCTAAAAATGTCCTTTATTAGATTAATTACAGGATTAATGGATAAAGCCTCTTATTGCTTTTTAAATAATTAGCCAATAGTTTTGCAAAATGGTCCAAAGTCACAGATTTAATTTCTGTGAACTGAGTGATTATTTTTTCAATTAATAAGTGGTAAATAATGGATGCATGGATGACTGATTCTTTTTTAGCATGAACAGAAGTACTGCTTTGTACCAAAGGAGAGAAACAGTCAGTGAACTGATGTTGCAAGACCTATTAACATAATAAATACTAGAATCTCAAACAGCTGAACGCATACCTCTGTCAACAGTCCCATTACTCTCAACATGGATGGAAACATAACGGTAATGGATCAAATATATATCTAACTACATATGTTTTGATTCATTCTTAGAAAGAATACATTCATGTACAAATATAGCTGTGCTTTTTTGTAAACAGGGGAGGAGGGGCTTCACATTCATAACACTTGATGCTATTAACATGTAAGTGTTTCACATTTAAAAATCAGCTGTAATATAGGTCACAAGTGTTTGTGATCTCTGAAGTCTTGACACGACAAACTATTGGTGCCGCTACACATTCGGCGCCTCATGGTGTCCTGAAGACCAGCTGTTGTTATTTTTAATCTCCTGGGCTATGTTTCACAGCAGCACTGCAACCCCACCCACCCTCAGCCCAGGACACAGACCCTCTAAACTCAGTCCCTACGTTCGAACACACTCACAGGTAAGACTGGAGGTGCAAAAGCGTTCACAGACAGTACCCGGGCTCAAGCATTAAACCCAGACATTGTCCCTCAGACATCCCATTGTCTAAAGAGAACATGCACGACGGCACCGGGCTGATTAAATATGAATGTGGAAAATTTGAGACTGATTGACAAAATGTTAATGACTGTCAGCGCTGTTACAGTTTCCACTACTTCATGTCATGTCCTTGATTTACTAAACCTTCAAATATTTAATAGAAACAGACATTTAATTGTGAATTAATCAGACGTGTACTTAAAAACACGACAGCTTCAAAGCTTCACACAATGTTTGGGCTGATGTAGCCAATATGAAGACTATGATTAAAAATGTCTGTCAGGTTACATGAGATCCTAATTCATATTTTAGCTAATGAATTTGGCTCCAAACTATAGAAAGCAGCTGAGAGTATCAACAAGAAGAAATTGAAAACTCACCTTAAAATGGGCTTTTTGTCCAAACTCTCTCTGGGTTTTGTGGTTCCAGGTTTATCGTGTTTATTTTGTAAGAATGAGCCAAAAAAGAAGCTTCTCTTCCTAGAAGAGCAGCCTTATTGGTCAGACGGTCGGCAGGACCTCTCAGGTTCAGGGTCCAATTGCGAACTGTCTCTGCAGTGGCCTGCTGTCCCATCTGTCCCGGTCCCTATCTGCTCACTGTGTGGGGCTATATTTGGCCCCTGGCTCAGGTTTCACAGCCAGAATACTGGCAGGAGGAGAGAGAGTGGTGTGGTAGTCCAGGGGAACAGAAGGTACTAGTGACATTTTTCACATAAGCAGGATTTAATGAAACACAATAAACAAGGTGTAATATTTGATAACATACACCATTATTATGCACCGATTAACCAGCATCATTGTTGATGTAACAAAACACAACCCTCAGCTGAATAAGTCAGTTATTGGCTGGTTATGGTTCGCCCAGTAAAGACGTCTAATATGACACAGTGATGTGACGGAAGCTTATCAGTGTCACTAGCTGAGTTGACCCATGACCCCGGACCACCCACATACCTGTTCTACCTGTCGCTGAGTTATCTTAAAATGAGCCTGAGAGGATTAAATTATAACTAGAGCTGAGATGGAGGTTCAGCTGTGGGTTTGGTCAAGGTCAATGCCGCCTGTCTACACGGAGCATGTAGAGGTTTGAATAAGTGCTTTTTCTCTGCCCAGACAACAAATATTATTTAGAATCAAATAAAGATGGTTTAGTTTTAGGCCAAAATAGTGAAAGCCAAAGGGGACATATACAACCTTCATTTTAATGATTTAGATTGAAATGCCTCTTTTTACAGCCTCAAAACCCATAAGTAGCTTTTTCCTCTCTCACACTCCTTCACACCTACTAATATCAAACATGGTGCCGGCCAGCCAATAAGTGGAGATGGTTGGACACTGACGACTTTGGTTTCTCCTTTCCATCCAATTATTTGGATTTTGTTTTAGAATATCTGTCTGTCATTTCAGTTAGAACTGCTTCTGAGTGTGGCTTCATTATTGTTGAGACTATTTATTACATTTTGAAAGAGAAATGTGTGTGTCACACTGTATATCTGCTATGTATTGTCAGATCTGAAAAAAAAATTGTTGATTTAAAAAATAAACCCACTTAGAACACTTTGTTGAAATGTAATGTAATTTATGTTATACCTGCCAGTGTGCATCTGTAAGTGATCACTATTAAGTACGTGATCTATTAAGTCCTTAAAATGTTCCTTAACTCTTGTGCCTCACCAGTGTCTTAATCAGTGTAAAAACAGCAGCGATAGATGGCCCACTCGGCTTTCCAGAGTCAGACAGGCACAACCAGTCGAAGACCACACAGCCACACATGGTCTATTTCCAGGCAACCACATTTTGTGATCTCAGAGTTATTCTGGTTCTTCATCATCAAACTACTGATTACAGCTGAGTGCCAGAGATAAGTTTGGAAGGAATTTCCAATGTAATACCTGTCTACTGTACATTCACACACACAGACAGACACACACACACACGCACGCACGCACGCACACACACACACACACACACACACATACACACACACACTTACACACAAACACACATTAAAATCATAATCACCTGTCTTCTTACCCCAATTAGCATGATCTATAGTGTAAATGATTCTTAACTTTATTGTTCAGTGGCGACACTGTTTGTGGTTCATGTAAAAAGAGTGCTGGAACATTTTCAGCACGTTTATATCACATGTGCGCAACACAGCTCTATTCCTTATAGTGTTTAAATATATCGCAGTATGTCTCAGAGTTTCCAATCATGATAAACCCATATTAACATGATGGGGAGAAGACACATATCCTGACACACAGTGGAAAATTAAGAAAACATCATAGAGATTATTATTTATGAGTGAATGACCAAGGCCATGAAGCTGAATATTATGTTTTATATTGACAGTTGTTTAGCAAACACCAGTAACCCTGCACAGACCTATTTCATGAAATATTGAATCTGCAGCTTTTATGTTCTTTAACATCAGACTACTTTACTTTAAATGTTATTATCACTGGCTTAACCAGTATTTGGTTTGTTAGCTCATGATCATACCAACAGAGTCATTAAGGTCAAGGATTGTTTGTCGTCCAAGGAGAACATTCTCTTGGATTTAGATTGTATAAGACCAGATAAACACAAAATAAATAAATAAAGCTAAATTTATGCTAATGATATTTTGGCTTGTTTTTTTCTACAATGAAAGGAAGTGGAGATTTTTTGTCGATATTTATATACAGTCAACAACTACATACAATTAATGAATAAAATAAATATATGTATTTATATGATAAATTAATAAAACATTAAGTAAAAGATAATAGTATTGTAGATTGAATGTGCTTACCGAGAGTATTTCAAATGGTTTTGTATTAAAGCTAACTTGAAGAATTTAAAGCTTTGCATTCCACAAACTTGTTTAAAGGTCTTCTGCTCAATTTTACCAACTACCAGTAGATGTTAGCAGGTGTTAGCGGCCACCAGTGGATGTAGGGACATACCATCAGTTGTGCCCTTAGCATTATCAAGTTCTTTGGCCTTGTAATAAATGATACAGGCTGAATATGACGTTACGCTGACTGGCTACTGGCTTGTATGGCAGTACTATGAAAACCACGTGGCACTGTGACCACTACAGGGTGACAAGATGACAACACTCGAGATAAACCATGAATTTAGCAAGGCTATAGATGTATGATTAGAAATAAAAATAGTAACTAACGTTTCTGATGTGGATGTTCAGAATACAACTTTTATAATGAGTAGGTTTTGACCCAGTGTGACAGTGCTGCATTTTCACTTACTGCTTCGCCAGCTGCGATTAACATGTTGACTTTCAGAAGCTTCCAACCATCATAAAGTTAATAAACGGTTTAGAGAAGCGCCTCAGAAAACCTCGTTCATCTCTCTCATATGACTAACGTATTAAGGAACTGCGCTTCCTCCTGTGAACAGATTGTCCTCTCACGACTCCCGTTGCTCAGCAGTGATTGGTCGGTGGTAAAAACATGGCGCCGTCCGCGTAATTGTGAAAGCATCCTGAAGAAAACTTAAATACTTTGCTGGACTTACCCGCATGCGTTTGTCACCGGTATATGTCCTTAGCGTGTTGTGGTTATTATCTTTCCGTCAATGGCGCCCAGCTCCGTCAATGTAGCCGTTAGCCTCTCTCTGCATTAGCTTCCTCTGTTTGCTAACTGAGCAGCTAACACTGGTACTGAGGCTCCTCATCTGACATCTCTACCCAGTAAGTGAGAAAGGGTCCGGGCTAATCAGCAAGGACCGTCAGCGAGCTCGGCTTTACAGCGCTGTGTTGTTTAGTTCGTTATACAGCTTGTATCACATTATAATTAAAACAATTTTACTGGCTACTTGCATGTCTTCGTATTCCTGCAAGACAATGTGTGCAGCTTTTATACTGGGACCTGATGGAGACAGCAGACTGTTAGCTAAGACTTAAGATGACATGAGGCTGCTTACCCTCTGGGATTTA
The DNA here is from genome assembly GCF_949316205.1 of Platichthys flesus. NCBI lineage: Eukaryota > Metazoa > Chordata > Actinopteri > Pleuronectiformes > Pleuronectidae > Platichthys > Platichthys flesus. The sequence goes on along the minus strand of NC_084953.1, from coordinate 20,349,150 downwards.
CTATAATATCATGATATCCGTCTGAAAGGGTGCATGACTACCTGTTATCTCCAGGATCATAGTATAATGTTTCGGTAATAGGGTTTGTCTCAAATCACTAACCACAAGTCAATAGTGAGAGGAAAGCAATAGTGTCCTCCATCATCAGTTTTAACAAATTATGTTTTCATATGTGTTGCACTAAACTTGGTTGAGGGATGAGGTATTGTATTGTCGAGAGAGGAAAATAATAAATTTGATCTTTATCTGGTGAAATAGTAGAGTCAAGGACCTAACAAAATCACATTCTTAAACATTGCATGATTAAACATTTTCAAAAATGTCTTCATTTTACCTGTAGTTTAAGTCTCGAGCATGATGTTAACATTTAGACACATTTGTGGTCCAGACATGGTCCAGAGTTTATACAATTTAGAGTGAAATTATAATTTTTCCCTGTCATTTTTGCATTACACGACCTAGCCTCATTTTTTTGGTGCTAGGAGAGGTGTTGATTCATATTTCTCAAAAAAAACAGATCAATGATTCTGTCTGAAAAAGTCGGTCTAAAAGCCCAAAGTATTCAAAGCTGATGTTGTCCAGACAATAAATTGGTTGTCAAATATCTTGATTAATTCATTAGTAGTTTCAGTCACAAGACAAACAAAAGTATTCAAAATGTCTGATGTACTACTCCAGTGTAAACTCACAAGCAAGCATGTATCAATAGATACTCAGCAGCCTTGTCGTCCTCAGGCACCAATCGCAGCCATACATTGTGACAGAAGATAATTTCTTAAAGTTAACTTTATATTAACATGTAGTAATAGAAACTGATAGCTTCTGTCTGTTATTCATGTATTTATTGACACTTTTCAAATTTCCAGCTTACAACATGCCTGCCTTCCGCCAAGTTGGAGAGAAGCAGCTTCCTAACCCTGTTCTGTGTATGGCCTGGTCTCCCAGACGGGACCTGATTGCTCTGGCCAACACAACAGGAGAGGTAAAAAAACAACTTTCATTAAAATGTATTCTCATGTTGAGTTTTATGGTTCTAATTTTATGGCTCCAATTTGTCCATAGTTGCTGCTGCATCGTTTAGCCAGTTTCCAGCGGGTTTGGAGTTTACCACCCAGTGAGCATACTGGCAAGGAGATCACTGCTCTCGCCTGGAGACCTGATGGCAAAAGTAAGGAATGACTACTTACATTGCTTCTTTTTGGATTGCTGATTGCTGTGATCTTGACATTGTTATACTTTGATCCTCTCGTATGTCTCCTCAGTATTGGCCTTCAGCCTCGGTGACACCAAGCAGGTGGTCCTGTGTGGTGTGGAGAAAGCAGAGATTCTACATGTGTTTCCGATGCAGAACCCTGTGACCTGCATGCACTGGATGGAGGTGACGGAGGAGAGCAGGTGTGTGTAAGGCACCGGGATTAAACTAGAGGAACAAAGGACTTTACATTTTCAAAAATAATGTTAATTATTCGTCCTTTATTATGTGTTTCAGTGCTCTCAGCTCCTTTTACAATTCAGAAGATGAATCCAAACTTTTTCTTCCCAAATTACCAGCACTCCCCAAGAGGTAACAGTAGCATTATTTACATGTCAGATTTTAATAAAGCAAATCGTGGGTTGACTAAATATAATGTTTCAACGTTTGTTTTGCCAGCTATAGCACAACATCAAAGATCTTCAGGTGAGACAGAATTTTGATAATATATCAATCCTATATTAGTTATGTAATGTATGTTTTCATTGTTTCTGAGTTGTTTGTTGATCTTTGTTACAGTGAAGAAAAGTCAGATGAAATAATGAATCTTCTGGGAGAAGTCAGGTACATTAAACTTAATATTTAATAAGCACACAAAATTTGTTTACCTTTTTGCGTCTTATAATTATTCCACTTCTCCATTTTGTTTCTGTGCAGACTGAATGTACTTGTTCTCGGGGGACAAGATGGCTTCGTGGAGCTTTATGCCTATGGGATGTATAAGATTGCCACTTTAACTGGAGTAAGGCTCACTCATTCTAAAGAGTTGTCTTTCACATCCTCTGAAAGACTTGGATAAATAAGACTGATGAATTATTATTATATTATATAATGTAAAAATATTTCTCATCATAAAAATTTAGCATTAAATATCACTGTATTGTAGAATCCGTCCTAGTCTGAAAAACATAAACATATGTTTCACCAAATTAAACTGGATAAAAGGTTTTAGATTATAATTATGAAGCTGAAAACCATGATGAATTGTACCTGTAAAAAAAAAGAAGTCTATATTAGATTTGAATGATATTAAAATTGTGTATTAAATCTTAAATTTGACTTATGCTTTAAAGGTATCCGGAATGTGTCGCAGCCTCAGTCTGTCCAGTGATCTCAAGTCTCTCTCTGTCATCACAGAGGTCAGATCTGATGAGAACAACCCAACAATCTGCTACATTCAGGTTATATGCATCAAGTGTCTTCATTTTCCTCTTCCTGTAAACTGTATTTTTTTTTCCTCATACCTTAATCTACGCTCTTGCCTGCCCTTTTATTCTTTATTTGTCTTCCAGCTGGACACAGGGTTGTTGTCCGACTGTCTGCCTGAAGTCACCAGGATGGCGCGCAAGTTCACCCACATCTCCACGCTCCTTCAGTACCTGCATCTCTCACTCACATGTATGTGTGAAGCCTGGGAGGACATCCTTATGCAGATGGACCTTCGACTCACTAAGTTTGTTCAGGTCAGTAGTCGTAGGTGGTTGATCAAATTGGTTCACTTAAGAGAGATGCAACAATTTGTTTTCTATTTTTTAAAGGAGAAAAACACAAGCACTCAGGTTCAAGATGAGTTTCTGGAGCTTTTGCTGTGGGGACAATCAAGGTGAGAAAAGATCCATTTCTACTGTTAGTATTTGTGTATTATGATTTCATGAATTATCTTTTAATTATCTGGTGGCACCATATCTTGGAATAATTCAACTCTAAAGCTAAAAAAGTTTTAGCTCTATGAAAAACTCATGCAACATATGTGCTCTGTGTCCTTGTAGTCCAGAACTACAGGCTCTCCTCATGAACCAGCTGACGGTCAAGGTGAGAGAAAGACATTTTGTACAATTCAAGCATCTGGTGAAATATTCGGCTTCTTCAAATTTTTTTGAGAGAGAATTTCTGATGTTGTGTCACAGATGCATTTGGTGTTAAGGTGGAAAATCCCACCTCATTTGTTTATTTTGTCCATTTCCCTCTTAGGGCCTAAAGAAGCTTGGCCATTCCATCGAGTCCTCTTACTCCAGCATCCAGAAGCTGGTCATCAGCCACCTACAGAGGTATTCACATTTTTTCTCTCTCCTCAGTAGAAGTTCTGGATTTTTACTGATTCAAAGGTTGTTAAAAAATTATTTGATCTCAATATATCAGCCAACATAAATATTATTAAAAGAAATTGTTAATTACTGAGATTTATTTATCAAACCCTTATGAAAAATGAGATTGAGGCTTTATAGTTTTCAGTTTAACCATAAACTAAATTATAAATCAATATGAAATTATAAAAATTTATAGAAGTTAATTCAAATAAAAGAAACTAGAAAATAACCTTTTGGACGTACGTAAATGCACATATTTTCTGAATCATTTTTTGTGTAAAATAAAAGTTGTTATATTGCCAAAAATAAACGCAGATACCCACATGGCTGTGAAAGGCTCTTGTGTCCTCAATGCTGCTGCAGCCTGAGTGTCTCTCATGTAAACTCTTCCTCCCTTTCACTCACTGCAGTGGCTCTGAGGCTCTGTTGTATCACCTCAGTGAGGTGAAGGGCATGTCCCTATGGAAGCAGAAGTTTGAGCCCCTCGGTCTGGATTCAGCAGCTATAGAAGGTACCATTTCTTTAACCTGCACAATGAGGAGAAATTCAGCTTTTTACCACCCAGAGCCACATACGTGTTTTGTGTTCTCAGGTGCGATCACGGCAGTGGGATCCTTCTCTCTGAAAGCCAACGAACTTCTACAGTGAGTTAGAAGATTTCAGAAACCCTTTTATTCTTGTTCTTTTGATAATTTTTTATGTAATTTCAATGCTTACTGTATAATGACTGCTTTTATTATGTAATTCAGGGTGATTGACAAGAGTATGAAAAACTTCAAAGCCTTTTTTCGGTGGTTGTACGTAGGTAAGAAGTTTGTTTGTAGAGTTCTACTTGTGGATTTTGATACAGAGACAAATATCATCATGAGCATTCAATGTAATAGTTTGTAATAACCCATGTATTCCCTCTGAATCATTGTGTCTATGCTCAAACTGCTTTTGTTTAATTTTTTACACAGCTATGCTGAGAATGTGCGAGGAGCATGTACCACCAGAGCTTAACAAGGTGAGGACGTTTCCAAGAGATTTTTTTAACGTGTCGATTTACATTTTTAACAAGTTGATTTATCCATTAGATGACTCAGAAGGACATCGCCTTCGTTGCTGACTTCCTGTCTGAGCATTTCAGTGAGGTGAGACCAGCATAAAAGCCCTATACAGACAATCAAATACATTTGTATTATATGTATAGCATTGTTTGTTGTTAGCATTGAGTTCAATTTCTCCCTGGTGTAACAGAATGAAGAACTGTTTGATCGCAAAGGAAAGTACTTCAATGTGGAACGAGTTGGTCAGGTAAGTGGTTTTTGTTTTGTGCTGTTTGGAGTATTTTTGAATGGAGCAGCCATTTTTAAATTCCTGTATCTCTTTCATATGCACATGTACAGTACCTGAAAGATGAGGATGAGGACCTCGTGTCTCCGCCCAACAACAAAGGAAACCAGTGGTTGAAGTTTTTGCAGGAGAGTACGCACCTGAAAGGTAATAGAAATAGTGAATAAACAATGTGTAATTTAGGATGTATATGGCAAAATGCAACCCTCATGACTAACAGATAATATGTTTGACTTGTTTTGTTTAGAGAGCCCGTTGCTGTTCCCTTCATATCCACAAAAGTCGTTGCACTTTGTCAAGAGGATGATGGAGAATGTAATTGAGCAGTGTTTACAGAAACCTGCTGTGAGTTTTCCTCGATTCACATCTTTTTTTTCTAACCATCGGAATTAAGTATGTAGTTACAAAGGTCAAGAACATGATACATTCATTGCCCAGTTAACTCTCCTCTTCATTATACTAGAAGTATGAGCATTCAGGAGATCAGCTATGTTCAATCCCTGAGGGAATTAAAGGATCTAAAATGAGGCTTTGAGACAGACTTTGCAGCATTTTTTATTTCCTTTTGCCACAACACACCTTTTTGGTCAGGACCAGTAATTCTCTCTCATTGAATAAAACAGGGCTGAACTTTCTTTTTGTGTTTCTGACGATTTACATGTATTCTTTAGAGGTGCTTGGTAAAAATTATTCTTTCAGTTTACATTTTGCTTTGTTCGTATCTAGGAAGTAATTGGGAAATCGGTAAAACAGGCTCTGCTTTTGCCGCTGTACACTGTCCCAGAGAGGTACGATCCGATGTCTCTGTTCAAAATCTATTATTTTCAAATATGACTCAGTTATTGTCAAGTTGCATTCACTTGTTCATGTCCTTTGTCTTTGCAGCTCAAACACCCCACGACTTTTTGAACTCCCCTCTTTGTACGTAAAACACAAACATCCTAGAGATTCACAGTAATCTGAAACTGTAATATAACTCTTTGTATTAATGATTATCTGTTTTTTTACAGATGGAACGACAAGAAGGCCAAAATGCATTATGTTGTCTTCAGCATGCCAGACATGTCACCCTGCAAGATCTACCTGTTACGGAAAGGAACAGACCCAAACAGGTACATTACGGACAAACATGTGTTTTTCTTTGTGTGTGTAATTGATCTGTTTTTAACGATACTTGTCTTCCTTGCACAGACATATTCCCAATAGTGTCATGTCGATTGACCTCAGCCACCATCTTGACAGTGCGGATGATAATAACGCTGTCGTCCAGTGAGTTCCTCTCATGACGTTCTTACCATTCAATTTGTGAAACAGACCCTAACGCCACCAAAGTCCTCGACTGGTGAAAATGTTTCTTTTTAAAGGTCTCATTTTCTTTACAGGTTCCTAGATGCTCGTTTCTATGACGATGAAATGCTAACTGTAGTCTTGCAAGGAGCAGGAGACAACAGTCAACGTTTCCTGGCTCAGCTGCCTCTTGCTTCCACACTGAGCTGTGAGACGGAGTTCAGCTGGGAGCCGAACCTGAGGTGTGTGTGTCTGTGTGTTTGTTTGTATTTGTTTGTGTGCGTATGTTAAAAGTGGTATCTCCCTAACTCTGACCACTCTGAAAATATAATAATAAGTACATGTGTTGTTTCTCAGTGTAATAGAATACTCATTCATAAAAATCATTAATAAACACACAAAATATTGAAAAACGACCAGTCTTGCAACCTAGAAGAGTTAATAGAATGTTGCCCACTTGCTTAATATATAATCTAGCAGATGAACAGCAGAGACAAGGCCTACATTTTAAACATTGCTTATGTCACCTTTGTTGTCAGGTTGGATCAGCAGAGCAGTAACATCCCGTGTCAAGGCTTAGTGTTGGGGAATCAGTGGCGTGAACTGGAGAGCATGAAGGCTCAATTTGTAGCTGTCAATGGAATCCGCAAAGTGGCCTGTGTGGTAAGTCACATTTATATCTAGTACTTTCCAGTGTATTTTTAGTGCCTGCCCTGGGATTTATAATGTGGGATGTTACGTGTGAATGATTTGTACTTGGTTAGGGTTCAGATGATCCATTTCCAATGCTCTCAAACATCTGTGACAGCAGAATCATGATGGTGAATGAATGTAGTGGACTGCTTTCATTTTTATAACATTTATTTCTTCTTTCCTGGCAGCTGAGTGCCAATCTGAGGCATATTCGTGTTTTTGAGATGGATGTAGAAGATGAGGATGAGGAGGGAGCGGACTCCCAGAACGCCAGTGCCGACCAGGATGGACTGGAAACTGCCATGAACAGCGAGGTGCAGGGAGAAGAGAGAGTGGAGGCTGAAGGTGAAGCCAAACAGGGTGGAGGAGATGGGCTTCAAAAACCTGAGGAATGTCTGGAGGCTGAAGAAGCCCTGGAACTCTCTTAAGACTGAGACACCGGAAGGAGCAATATAACAAAGGACTTGGCTCCATCTTTTGTATTTGTTTGTTTTTTTGAAAAATATGTTTGTAATAGAAAATAAACAGGATTGTGTTTATATTTGTTTAATTGTTTTCAATGGCTCAATGATGGCGACAGGCAGTGGCAGAAGGCGTTTTGTTGTCAGATTGTCAGTCCATCCCATTCTTGTGAACAAGATATCTCAAGAACACCTTGAGAGTATTTCTTCAAGAATGAACTGTTGGACTCAGACAGTGAATAGAATTTGGTGGTCAAAGGTCAAGGAGATCTCATGAATCTGCTTTGCTGAATCATACACAGTCATCACAATTCTAGTTTTTCTGATTCATTTATTTTTTCTTAAAGTAAATTTTAAATGTATTGTGCATTTTTAAACTGCACCAACACTTTTGCTATTATGGAACTCATAACATTTTAAATAATTATAAATGGATAATAAATAGAATGGATACATTGATGGATATTTAAATATATTTTGTTTGCTGCGTTTTGTAGCAACAAACAACATGGACAATCACACCTTGGAGATGCTGATTCACTATCTTGGAAACACTATTTAGAACCTTTATGATCTTTGGATTCTGCATGAAGGAGCAGATTGTTGTATGAATGGATAAGGCACATGTTGGTGGTGGACATGGATTCTACTATCTAAAATAATAATACTTTGGAGAACAAGAGGAAGTATAACATTTAAAGTGACAATTGAAATGGCCCAAAAAATACAAAAATACTTCATAGCTACAGGGAACTAACAATTTCAGAAATCGCAAGTCTACTTTAGTATCTTATCTAGTCTAGAAATCCTTCTGGCAAACTCTTTATCCCATTCTAAATCTTTAATACAAATTTGTATAGGTGTGCTTTCTCCTAGTTTTGATAGAATAGATAATTTTAATCATTTTACAATGTTTTTATTTATCTTATATAGATCTCTTTTCTCATCTGTAGCACAGTTATTTCTGTATCTGTGCTCTAATGCTGTGTGTTCTTCAAATTGCATTTTTAGTTTGTGAAGCACCCTATAACCTATTTTGAAAGGTTCTATATAAATAAAGCTTATTATTATGTTATTAACAATTACATCATTGTTGTATTATATTTCCTTCAGCTGCAGTCTGACATTCCCCTTAGTGAAATCAAACCTTTGTTATATGATGTTTTTAATGATTGTTCATTTTTATCATCTAGTCATAGTTGTGTTACTTTATGTATACTCCTTGTTGTGTTTATTTGCTGATTGTGAATGTCTCCTGTTCTCGGGTCTGTCGTGGAAAAGGATAGAACATCACAACGAGACAGCCTCAATAAAGATAATGATTAAATAAATTAAATAAACAAATTGTCTTTACACATGTATGAACTATTTAGGATTGGAACCGAAACTGGATCCGTAAATACCGAGTGGAGATCTGTGCACGCGCAAATAGGTGTTGGTTACGTGCGGGCTCCCGACACCGAGCGCACTGACGTGATCGGTCCGCCGCCTGTTGGTCTTTCACAGTTGGTGACGACTATTATGAAAATGGCCTCGACCCTGCCCGTGAGCTCGAACAACCGGGGAAGATGACGACGTTGGACGGTCTAAGTGAGTGGAACACCGGTGTGTCTTGTGAGAATACGGAGGTACCAGTGAAGTAAACCAACACAGACAGGCTACCGGCAGAGAAACGTCCAAAAACACCGCTGCATTTTTTTGCGCTGGGGCTGGCTGGGGAGCCACCATGGAGGATATCAACTCGAATATCAACGCGGACCTGGAGGTGCGGAAGCTCCAGGACTTGGTGAAGAAGCTCGAACAGCAGAACGAGCAGCTCCGGAGCAGGTCCACCATGTTGTCTACGTCCGGAGGGATGACACAGAACCACAGACCCCTCAGCGACGGCTACGACTCCTCGTCCCTGTCCGCGGGGATGGCAGCCGGTCTGGCCGGCTTCCCTGGGGTGGGGCTCGTCGGGACGGGAGGCTACGCCGGGCTGCTGGAGAACAACCGCTGCCGGAGCCCCCGACTCTCCTACGACGGCATCAGTTACAGGAGGGCGTACGAGTGTGAGGGGGCATCGGCGGCCACGTCAGTGTCGAGCATAAACTCACTTTATTCAGACGTCGCCGGGAGCTACGCGGGTGAGATGGAAACATCGGTGCTGGATGAGGTGGAAATCTTAGACCTGGAGGACATGGATTGTTTGAACGAAGACGAGGACAGCTGGTGAGTGTGGGGAGGTGTCTCTGTCTTCAGTGCGGGCTGACAGCTTTAATTGCCCGGGTACAGCTGCTCCAAACATCTCTACCACCGCGAACGACTGACATAAACCATATCTCCTATAGCTAGACTGAAATCTGAAGGAGCCTCGTTGACTGTGTGAAGGATATTGTTTGGCAAGTCATGTGGGCGATGCCATTCCCATATATGACTGTATGACCTTATTAGAAGTGCGTTGTCATACAGTCAGAGCATAATCTCTTTCCATTATCTCCTCCAACACGTACACAGTGTGTGTGTGTGTGTCTGACAGTGATCAGCGGCCCGTGAGCCTCACACTCTCTGCTGTCTCATCTGTTGAACCTCTGTTGTTGTGATGTGGCAGATATGGAGGAGATCAGTGTGCACGCAGTACAAAGTGAAAGTTGTTTTCCTGCCAGCAGCAGCAGCCATGTGGGAGAGGTAGCCATGGATATATATGCGTCCTTTAGCACACCAGTTGTCACACAATCTACTCTCCTCTGTACCCCAGGAGAGGAGAACCAGGACTCAGCTCATCGTGTTGGAATAAAAGCTACGTCAGTGTCATGAAGCTCAGCACTGCAGGGATTACAAACAACAAGCTATTAATAAGATAAATGGTCACGTGGAGTGTCTTGTGGACAAAGATGAGCATGTAGGCCTGCTCGTCATGAGATTTATCTTGAAAGACCACATGTCCATTCACACTCCTCCACATTGTGCTCACTGTGTGTCCTCCTGTGCTGAACATTTGTGGTTTTAGAGTCAGGGTGGCTTTGCACAGATAGACTTAAGAAGGGAAATCTTCTGAATATGACGGGATTTTGTCTTTATGTCTCCTTTCATCCAAACTTGAGGAAATCCCCTTTAAACGCAGAGTCGCACACTCAGATGAGTCGTACAAAGCTGATGTCAGCATAAAGCGATGGGCTTTCAGAATGTCTGGGAGGATAGCGGCAGTTGTTATTAACTGCAGTAGCTACTGACCATCTCGTGAATGTAATGACAGCCCTTCTTCGAGAGATGGTCCTTTGTCATCTCTGTCTTGTCAGGAAGAGTTTGTCTGATAGGCATCTTCTATAATGACACTGTAATGAGCAACATTAGGGCATAGTTCACATAATAACAGTATCTAAAGCCAGCAGACAGTGACCGATGTCTGGCTGTCAACGGACAAATCATCTGTATACAAGATGTAAGTGTGCTGGTGAAGAACAACGAGTAAGTACACATAACAAGGCAGACTATGACAAAGCAGAACGGTGGTTTAATACTGAAACTAGCCCAAAGGAATATGACGTGTATGGAATAAAGAGATTCTGCCAATCAGTATTTAAAAATCTGTTTTCATGAAGTTTCTATTATTTAATCCAGCCATGGCCCACAGTCTTTCCTCCTTTGCCTGCAGCAGCTTGTCTCTGCCAGCCACTGAGCCATTGACTTCTTTCAGGTATTGCTCACTCATGCCCAGCACAGCCAGTCTCACTATACTGCAGCCATTTGTCTGCCCTCTGGATCAGATTGATATCTGGGATTACTCGGTAGTGCCCCTCGCTCTCCAGCTCCTGTCACAGACTCCTGTAATCTCTGAATTAGCCTCAGGACGTTGTTTTTTAGAGACGCTGCCTGCCCCTGCAGCACTCGCCCTATCCATGTTTGTCCCAGACGTCCTGCCGCATGTGGACTTGACATGCATCATTGTTTCAGAGCAGCTTGTTTACATACGTCGTCACAAGTGTCATGTCTGCAGGCCGGGAGATTCACTAAGTGCTGCACTAAATGTGAATGAGTGTAAACAAGGAAACGTGCCGCCCCAGATTTCCTACTTGTTTTCCTCTGCACTAGCTTGCCTCTACCTTAATGTTTCAGCTTTCATCATGAAAGGCTTTCTCTTTGGCTGTAACAGCGCTGACAGCTGCTGACTCTGATTTCTCTTCAGAGTGGAACCTCTTCTCTTCTTGTTTTAACTGATAGAGTAATGGGCGATTCAGTTTATTTTGTTGATGCATTTTCATCTTTGATTTCTATCAGTGCAGCTGACTATGTGCTGAACCCAGTGCCCTTTTAGAGACGCTTTGAGCCACTGACAGTTGTGCATTCTTCAAGTTTGCTGCAGTGGGAGCTCAAAGTTGCACTGTCCTCACATCCCAGAGACACGGAACACTTGTTTCTGCAATATCAACCCCTGCAACATGTGAAATATAAGATTGCATTGAGACGATTGAGAAAAATATATCAAAGTGACAATTTCTTTTAGCAAGAATAGATCACAGTAATTTAAATTAAGCAAGCATAGCTGCCTTAATGCTTTTCTGCTGCAGTGTCATCTCTAATGCAGCATTCTGTGACGAATAATTACTTTTCCCCGTCAACCCATGTCCTCTCTGAGCTATCAGGTCTCATTCCGAATGAGGTGATTGGTGACAGCTGTCCTGCTGCGCCATTATTAGAGGAGGAAGTTGCCAGTTCATGTTTGTGTCATGTACGCTGGTGTTGCCTTTATGTCCTGACAATATACTGTGACAGTGTTGTATGCTCTTCTTGCCTTTTTCCAGGCTTTATGAGACGAAGCTGAACAGTCCCCTGCAAAAAGCCTTGAGTCCCATCGTGTGGTGTCGCCAAGCACTGGACCACCCCAGTCCTGAGATGGAGTCGGCCAAGCGCTCCCTCATCCACAGACTGGACGTCACCATGTCAGGTAAACAGCACTGGTGATCACATTGTGTAGTCCCAACTTAGAACTCAGCAGCCGTAGCACTACTGGTAAGAGTAACAACAACAGTAGTACACTAATCCGTCTCGGGAGCGATGCGTTGCTAGCGACGCTTAACCAAGTTTAACCTACCTGCATCTGGCTTCTGCTAGTAACTCCGATTTTCTAATTGGCTAGGTTTTGAGTGTTGTAAGTAACTCTGGAAAAATGTCCAGAAATTGGGTCAGGACATCTTCAAGTGTTTGCCTTTCTCAGATGATGAATTCAGCAGGAGATTGTTTCAGGTCAGACAAGTTCACAACGACAGGAACATTTACAGTACATTGAGGCGAGAGATGCTGCCTAAGTAGAACATTCAAGAGGCAGGACATGATGTATAAAGTTCCTCATACATGGGTTCACTGAGCAACCGACTCGGAATTTGCCTTCTCACATACTGTCCCTCTGGAATATTTCTGAAATTACATATATATTTTTCTGAAAGCAGCTTTACAGTACATGTCATGGCACAAACAATATAATGAAACAGCAGTGATTTGCCAAAGCTGTGTTGTATCAGAATTTATTACTCTGATGTTTTGGATAATTTGAAGGATCAATTGTAAATCATTCTTGTATATGATGCCAATGTAGAATTATTGATCCACTAAAGTAGAGCTTGTTTATAAAAGCATTAAAACGCTCCTCTGGCTGGACAGCTAAGAGCAGGATCAGAAATGTAGTGATGATTGTTCTTGTCACTGAGAGCTTTAATTTACGGGATTGAGCCTATGTAATAATCTTACTATTTATTTTTATTGATCCTTGATATATCAGATTACATGAACAGCTTCCCTTAGCTGGACTGCCCACATGTACCTCTATGGTGAGTCACTGTATATGAGCAGGAGGCAAACTCAGACCAGGTTATATCACCTGAGAAACAAATCAATGACTTGAGCCTGGTGAAAGCACCAGGGTTTGTTAGAATCTATGTGGGTACTTAAGGGCTCCTTCTTGTAATATGGGATTGATAGTGCTGCGAAACCCTAAAGCTACTTTTCAAAAAAACTAATATCTGGCTTTTGTCTGCAATGGGAATGGATAAATGCTCTGATTGGCAGAGATAGAAACTTGATACCTGGCTGAACAAGCACATTTAGCAAGGCAGCGAGGTAAAAGAGCTTCTCAGTTGTCTGTGCATTCATGATGTCAAACATAAATCAAAGGGGGGGGGGGGGGGGGGCAGGGCAGACAGAAAGGCAATGGGAGAGAGCGGCCAATCACCTTTTTTAGCAGGTTTATCTGCGTTTGAAATACCCGTACATATGCTACTTTTAGTGTTAAAAAGCTAACCCTAACAGACATGCAAAGCTATAAGTGTACACTTATAGCTTTGTTTGCCCCGTTGTTACTCCTGTGCAGCAAAGTGTGTGAAGAGTAATGTGTTATTCATAATTTCACCAAGAGGTACACAAAATATTCATGGTTTTGTGCCAACTGATTTTACCTCAGTGCTGAGGGCAGGTTCAGTATTATTTATTATTATATTATTAAATGATTATTTATATTGACTTTCTGATGCACAACATTCTTCTTACAAATTCAAAACATATGGTCCAAACTTGAACTAAGATGGATGATAAACTCCCCAGTGGAAGAGATGTCGTCTCAGAATAGTTTGAAACTGAATCCATCACATAGCATACATCATTAAAACATTACTACTCAGATCTACTATTATATTTAGTTGTTCCTACTCGATATGTCTGTTTTCTGAGCTTTGACTCCCACTAACTTTAGGTGCTTGCTCAGTGAAGAGGATACGGCTCAAATCCTTGCAGCTAAACTGAGAGAGGTCACTTCCATTTTGACAGTGGTATGTCCATGTGACAGTTAGATCATGTTGAGCAATAGGCTGCAGGAGGTTGTTCACCAGAGGAGATGTGAGCTTCTCTGTTGTGCAAGAATCTGGACTGCACCTGGACACACAGACACAAGGGTTGTTTATAGTGGTGCTTAAAATAATAAACTGTGGTCCCTTTATGGATCCAAGTATCACAGCTTTTTCCTCCCTCATGTTTCACAGATCAACTTAAAAAATATGAAAATACTTGAACGGCACTGAGTAGAGCGAATAGTTCTACAGTCCTCTTATGAAAGCACATTTAAATTCACTAGATCATTCTTATTTGGATTTGCACCAAATTGCACCCACACATAAATATCCGTCCCAAACCTACCTGCTTTATTTCATCTAAAGATCAATGAATTATTTTCTGAGAAATAAATGAAAATGTTGAAAGAGGTCCTATCTTGCAACGTTAAAGAAAGTGGAAAGAATTCCTAACTGCTTTCATGACCTTTACAGACTCCTTCCACCAAGTTTCGTGGAAATCCATTTAATAGTTTTTTTTCACCTGCTTACTGACAGACAAACACGCAAACGCAGATAAAAACATATAACCTCCTTGGCAAAGGTAATAAAATGGAAAAAAGCACATGAAGCTTTAAATTGTGCTGGACTTTTTTTTCCACAACTGCTGAACAAAAAATGTAGCCTTTGCAAACTACACACCCTGTTTCTTTTGTGGCTGACCAATACAACAAATGACCAGCCACTCGGGTGAGGTTTAATGAATCATCAGTAAAGGTGTGGAGCGTGGATAACGTCATCCTCCATAGGGCTTGGAAATACTGTATCTCCCTTGTCACTGATACCATCCGCCCCACTCCCTCCACTTCTCTCCTCACTTGGCTTTGATGTTGTCATCACTTCCACAGATAGAAAACTAGAGTGGCACTCAGCCGAGCCCTTACATCCGCCAAGGCCCAACAGTCCCCTCAAATTGAATCAAGCTGTGCCAAATTTGACACACTCAAAAATCTATGTGTCTGATTTTTTTCATCAAGATCCATGAATAATTCTCTCGGGTAACAACTGTTTTAGTGTGATTCACTGACCATGTAGTTTAAACTTATATTCAAGCAATGAAGAATGATAATCAAGGTGCTGAAGAGGATTATTGTCAACACTTGACATCCTTTTCAGCACACAAACACTTTGGCGATCCTAAACTCCACATTCTGAGTGACTCAGTGACTGGGAGACTCACCACAGACACGCCCTCATGGCTCCTCAGCCTCTCTTTCACACCAGCTCTCTGCCAGGACCGCGTTGGAACATTTACATTTACATTTTTCATTTAGCTGATGCTTTTATCAAAAGGGACTTACAATAAGTGCATTCAACCATGAGGGTACAAGATTTGTAAAGATTTTTTAAACTTTCAGATGTCCGGATGTCATTGGGGAGCTCATTCCACCATTAAGGAGCCCGAACAGCAAACAGTTGTGATTTTGTTGAGTGTTCAGCTCGCAGTGAGGGAGCAACGAGCCGATTGGCCAAAGCAGAGCAGAGTGAATGGGCTGGGGTGTAACCCTGTTGCCATGGTGTTAGTTGAGTCGGTGTCTAAGGAAAACAATCGTAACTTTAGTTGTGGAAACCAAAGTGCAGAAGTCTTCACTGTGAGACGTGACATGTATGAAGTTGTCTGGCTAAACATCGCAGGTGCACACTCCTACAGGCGCGTCCGTATTTTAAACATGATTTCAAGTGTTAGTGTCAGTAGTGACTGAGCCTGTTGTCTTTGCACCCACTGGTAAACTCATATCCCCAGATGACGTGCCTCGGTTATATAACTCAAACTGGGGAGGAGACTGCTGTGAGATAGTTGACTGTACAAGTCAGACTGCACCGCTTTTCTCTTTTCAGACAATCCTCAAACACAATGTGTTGCCAGGCCTAAACAATCAGGCAGTTTTTCAAATAGGGACTCAATGTTGAGCTGACCTGCCCCATTTCTGCAAAAAAATGCTTTGACATCTCCTTCACCTCATTTCTACAGTTAGTTCACCTCTTCCTTGCAGCTTAATTCATCATTATTCATCTCTTTCATTCATAAAAGCTTCACTGTTTGCTCTTTTCCTGTGATATACTTGAGCTCTCTGCAGCTGTTTTTAATCTTTTATGTTGTTTTTCATATGGAGGAAACCTCTATGCCAAGCACTGTCTTCAGTTTTCTCTTCAACATTTCAGCCCTACAGGCTTGTATTTTCTACCAGGAAGTTATGGACTGGCTCATTTAACTGCCTTCAAATTTCCAGAGGCTAAAAAAGCCAAGATGGAAAAAAAGCTCTCTCCAACAGAGTCATATCAGAGACAATAGAAATGACATCATCGTGGTGTGTAGGGACAGCAGTTCTTTTCTCTCCTTCTAACCTCTCTTTTTGTCTCAGGACATGAGGATTTGAGGACATTCTATTTTGGTTGGTCCCTGTGCTGCAGTCAGATCCCTTTAGATTGACTGTGTCTCTCTAGTGACAGTAGGATTACTGAGATAGGACACACTGTCTTCTAAATATCTTCAAACTGTTTGACACTGACTCGTAGCTGGGGTCATGTAACCACACTCATTAGTGGGACCCAACAGCCAGTACAAACTGTCTTTAAAGGAGGATTTTCCTAACACACATGTAGAGATAATTCTATAGTTTGTAAAGCACTCACAGAAATATGTCATTATGTTTGTCAGTGGTATAAATGCATAACAGCTATTCTTAATCCACAAGAACACACAGGAGCAATCAATCAACAAATATAGCCAATATTCTACTCTGTCTTGCTTAAAACCTTTTGCGGCATGCATAACAGATATAAGCCCACAGTACTAAACTACAAACAAGACCAATGTGGAACTGACAATTATTAATTGCTTAAAAGCCACTTTTGTCCTACTGTTATTATGCGTTCTGTAAGTCTGAACCTGAATGTACCTGCTCAACCCGCAGTGACAGAGGGTCTACAAGCACCTTGCTTTGAGTTTATCTCTGTACACTCTGCTTGGCTGTGGGAAAGAATATGAATACCTTCTGTCTCTGCCTGTAGTTTGAGAGAGAATGTGCTAAATCCAGGGTTATTTTAGATTACAGTTACTTTACCTCATCTTCAATTAAGTGGAAGTAATCCTGACACTCTGCTACTCTTTCATATCTTCAGGTCTTAAATTAGATTTATTATGGTCTTAAAAAGGCTTACATGTAACTTGTTGAAACCTGCAGTAACCATGGATATGTTTCTGAATACTTATTTTTCCAAATTACTATTGAGCTTGACAATTATAGTTAATTTCAGCAGGTGAACTGCTCAATCTGTTGTCATGAAACGGAAAACAAAGTGTAACTCTGCTACATGTTGGACTGTCTTCTCAGCAGCTGATGTGTGCAGTGTGGACATGATGTTATTTCCTCAATAATGCAAGAAGACTGAGTGCAGAGCACCAGGAGGAGGAGACAGTGTAGGGAGAAGTGTGGAAAGAGGAGGTAGCTGATCTCAATAGACACTTTCCAGTCACCACTCGGCTTTAACCACATTCAGTCAGAGAGAGGAGAGAAAGCAGAGGGATGGGAAGACGAGTGCACAGGGACACAGCAAACTATCCCAGTAACCAGCAGCTTGTCTGTGCAGGGTCGGATCTGATGATCGAGACCAAGGACTATAGACTGGAGCCTTTGACTGCTGCTGCGCTGGATCTCACAGAGAATAGCATTGTGCGCTCGTTTACTCTGTGTACAGAATCAATGGAGTGGATTGTTAAGTGTTTTTCCCAGCTAATGTTGTAGGAACTCTCTGTTAGTCCCACAGCCAGCGTATGGTCTAAGAACCTCAAGCAGACCGGCAGCACAGTGTAGAGCTTTCATTAAGGGTCTGCTATCTGCACACACTGCTGCTGTTGTAGTGAACTGTTGAAGTATGTTAGCATACTGTAGCTATTCACTTTGTCTGGGTCTTGAATGAGCTGCAGTGAATGGATGCAGCATAGATAATGTATGTTAACATATTACTGCACAAGAAGTTCCTCCTCACAAACGCAGCTTCCCGACTTCCTCACTTCATCTCTGTTCTTCTGCTGACATCTTGTAGGCTGTATATTTTGAATTGATATTTACACTAATCAATTACTAACACAATTGTTCTTGTTTGATACATTTAAAGATAATTCGTTTTTTCATAGTATTCAATTTTTTTTTTTACATGGTGGACTGTTTTTTATTAGTTCTTATGAATAATAACATTATGTATAGCACTTATCTAAACAAGGTTACAAAGTGCTTTTACACAAAAGTCCATGGCAAAAATTAAGAATCGATTGTAATAAAATATATTCTCTTTAGTCTAGTTTAAGGTCAAGACCTTAAGTTTGTAGAGAAAACCCAACAGTTCCCACTGAAGGGAAGACTATCCTAAGATCTATCCAGGAAAGATGCGACGGATTTTTCAATAACTAATCCCTTAGTCATAGATTCCAATTGTGGCAGCGTGACACTTGAAACGTCTCTTTACTCAATATTACGCTGATCTGTTTCAGAGGTAAAGCAGATTTTTGGGGGCTGATGCCAACACCAAATTTGTTTCTTTTCTTATATATTTGGGGATTACTCAGTAAATTAAAACTTTTGGTATTGGAAATTATCTTTAAACATAAACACTGATACCAATGTCTGTGAAAGCCTCATGTCAGCCTTTATTATCATGTTTAAGTCAGGCTCTAGTAAAATCAGCTGGTCATAGTTCAAAGTTCAAAAACGACTACCAGTTTCTATCTCTTTTCACACAGGTGTGGTTGTGGCTCCTCAGACTAAACACTGTTCTTTTGTCTTCACTGGAGTTTTATTGAAGAGGTATTAAGTGATTGCAGGTTCCAAAAGTGGCTGATAACATGTGGACAGGGACTTTTTACTTCTTTCGAATTCATTGTTCTTGTTCTCTCCTGATCTTCTAATTTGTGACTCTACAGCCAACAAGCGCAGAAGCCTGTATGGAAGCCCCTACAACCAGCAGGGCTATGGAAGCCCGTATAGCACAAACGCAGCCAACAGCCCTTACAGCAGTGGCTTCAACTCCCCCTCCTCAACTCCCAGCAGAGTGCCCATAGTCAGACAGCAACTCATGCCTGGGAACGCAGGTATGAGGCTCTCAATAGTTCAGTTACTACTACAGAAGACCTCTATTCTAGTGCCATTGAATAAATGTCACTAAATTGATTATTTCCTCACCAGCCCACCAGAGAAACGCAGCGGCCGAGAGGAATCCTCCGGCAATTAGTCCACAGTCGTCTGTGGACAGTGAGCTGAGCACGTCAGAAATGGACGACGACTCCGTGGGCTCCTCAACTACTTACAAACTCAACGACGTCACTGATGTGCAGATACTGGCTCGCATGCAGGAGGAGAGTATGTAACTTTAGCTCTTACAGGAGTTTCTTTCTAGTTTTCTGTGTTAAGACCACATCTTTACAATACAGCTGTCTGTCGTCAGGTTTGAGGCAGGACTATGCCGCAACAGCATCCAGACGAAGCTCGGGTTCTTCCTGCCACTCGCTACGGCGCAGCACCTTCAGCGACCAGGAGTTAGATACACACAGTCTGGAGGACGATGAGGAGGCGGTGCACCCGGCCTTCCACCTGCCCTCCAACCGCTTCAGCCCCTCCCCCCGGCACTCTCCACGCGCCTCTCCCAGGAATTCGCCTCGCTCACGCTCCCCTGCTCGTTCTATTGAGTACAGCCACGGCCGCGGCTCGCCACAGCCCAGCATCAGCCGCCTGCAGCAGCCTCGCCACTCGCTGCAGGGCCACGACATGCAGACCAGCGTGGTGAAGAATGAAGGTAAAAAGACCCAGCAGGAGATGGACTAAGTGGGGGACATCAGTGGTTCCCTGTAAGATTCCGGGCAATATGAGCTAATTCTCTTCTGTGCTGCTGTTGCAGAAAAGCTGCGTCGCAGTCTCCCCAACCTCACGCGCTCCTCAGCAGCGACCCAGCCGCCGGCACAAGAGCCTGTCAAGAACAGCCGCAGCTGCGAGTCCAACCTGCAGGTTGCAAATGGAGGCTCTCCTCGACACCAGAACCAGTCTGCTAGTGAGTATTGTGACACACACACACAACATACCTTATATTATGATTTAGCTGCAAAAACCCAAACCTTCTAAAGTTATGAGTACATCTGTTGCTACAGTAATCACAAACTCAGATGATCAGATTAATTATTGATAAGACTGTGTCATAATAATATTTGTAATGCTCTCACAGTAAACTGATCACTCAGCAACATAACAGGCTGTGTAATCTCTTGTTTGTCATTGTTAGTGTGAGTTCTCTTCCTCTCTCTGGCTCCTCCTACAGCATCAGGCCTGTGTTGCTTTGTTGGGCTATGGCTTTGGTGTTTGGGAAACCTCTTTGTCTTCGATAATTTTCAGCTCTAATATCTTTTTATTGACACACATTTTTCCTCTTATTCTCCCAGCCCAAACTCTCACTTCAAACAATCACCCTCCTCCTACAGAGCTAGTGCATGGCGTCAGTAGCACTGAGAATCCCGAAGCAACTCCTGGTATCAGTGACACTAATGTTCTTTTACATATTGTCCATAAGGGTTTTACATCTTTTAAAGAGCTTAGCATCCCACCTCTGTGAGTTAAAATTATCTGTCTGATTTAATCCTGTAATGGCAGATAGAGGTAATGGATTTTTCCTGAATCCAGAAAGGCTAATCTCTCTGTGGCTATAGGCAGAGAGGGATGAGGTCAAAGGGCATGCATCAGTTGGTCAAACATGTAGTGACTGCATTAATCCTGTCTCAACCAGACCTCTCAGTGACACCGAGTCCACGTGGCCTGTTCCTCTTGGCCTTTTATACACTAGAGCACATATTCCTTTTTCAGCTCAGTCTTTATTTGTTCATTGAGGTTTAAAAAAGGGTAACAGCTGTGAGGTTTCCCCTCAGGATAGTTGTGTTGAGTCTATCTGACCTCTGGCTGTACAGGGCATGTGAGACACATACATTCCTGCCTCTCTCCCTGACTTCTCTCTGAGTACGTTTACATGGACAGCTATATTCCGACTATTGACAGTATTTTGTTTATGTTTACATGATTTGCTAAGAGATTGAATATTGTATTTATATTCCTGTTTACATGTTACAGATCATAGTCCGATTATGACATGTCAACAATATGTCCTACTTGTTAACATTCAAACACAAGACATGCGTTATCAAAAGGGTTGGTAACTGCTGGACGTAGATAAAATGTAATGTAATTAATGGATTGACATCAGAAAACTCCACATGTCTTATTTGATTATTGTTTATTCAGAGTATGACCTTATTCAGGTTAAGGTCATAAGTAAGAACTGTTCAGACTATTGTCAAAATAGGGTTATTATCAGAATATTGTTGTCCATGTAAACATTTCTACTATAAAGCATGTGTAACACACACCAGCCTCTGTTTCCCTGTCACCGGTGGATCGTCTGTCAAGCTGACAGTGGCCCCTGGGGATCCTCCACCTGAATGAAGCTGCTTATTAATGTTTGGCTGTGGAGCCCTCTAGTGGCCTCAGTCTGGCTTCTTTGGCTTTCAGAGCCCCTCTTTCGCTCTTGTCATGCTGTGAATCTCCAGCAGAATCAAGACTGACTCCCGTACTGAAATGTCCCTGTTTTCCAGCAGCAGCTCAACTCCCGAGATACTCGACCCCCTCTCGCTCCTCCCCGAAACCCAAACAGCACCTCCAAAGCCCAACGGCCCTGCGAGGTAACGGCTCCTAAACCAGCTGGAGGCTGTGAGATCACTCACTCGCAGACACATGCCCCATTTATGATGAGTAATATACAGTCAGCCACCTGTCCCGCAGGTATGGACGACTGATGCACAGGAATTGTAAACCTGAAAAGAGCTGATGTGGATTTGAGGAAGGTGCCGTAGTTGCCAGCGTTTTCATTTGAGACTCTCAAGACTGAGGAAACGTTAAGAGCAGAGTCGGCTGCAAGAACCCAGCAGAGAGGGAGAGGGAGCGGGGTGGTTGTTGACAGAGAGTTTCTAACTAAATCCCACATGTATTCCTTCATACAGAGATACAGAGAGCTGATTCACTTAAGGACTGCATTAGAATATATCATAAGTGATGTTGTGTTTTAAGATTACTTTGTTCATTTACCAATTAAACAGCCGCTTTAGATTTGTCATCATGTTTTCAGAAAAGCATTCAGTCGACATTTTCAGCAACATTGTTCAGTCATATGATGCGATGATTTACATGACTGAGAAACTAGGTGGAGGAGTTCATCAATAAAATTTTCTTCTAGACAATTTTAATGTTTAGATGAATTCATTTGCTAAGTGTTAAGCATTGTCCCTAAAAGACGAGAGAGAAGTCTACAGGTCTTTGACAAAGGCTACGTTAGCATTCCAGCAGCAGACAGGCTTGACATGCTAATGTCTCCCTTACCGTCTCATCACTATCTACAGCCACACTCACTGGGCTGTACACATTACCTCCAGTGAGGTAGATGATGAAATGTTCATGCCACATGGCAACTAGCATCTGAGGTCCTATTGATCAAGACTCGTGTGGCATCGCAGTTTGTTGAGATAACAAACGGTCAGTACAAAACCCTGTGCTGGGCCCAATCCTCCCAGCTCTGAATAAACAGCCTGTCTCTGTTGTCTTCATCTTTGTCTAGTCCCACTCTCCTGTTGCTTTGGAGAAGAAGGTGATTTCAGTGAGTATTCACTGAGGATTTCCACCTTTTTTAAATATTGTGATTGTTGTTCCGCGCCGTGGTTGTGTTGATGTTGTGCTATGGTATGTGCTGCTGGTTTGCACTAGTATATGCTCTGTGCGTGTGTCGAGTCAACTCATTCTGTTAAAACATCAGGAGTTTCTGTTCATGTTTTAAAATGTTCTCAACCTTCATGATAGAAGGTCTGACTTCATCTTTAAATTTGTGATGGATGTGGTTAGTTTCGACATATTTGTATGTAGGCATCTTATTTGCAGTTTATTAGATACACCTAATAAAAGCTAATGATACAACAGTCTGCAGTAAATTCTCCTTCATGAAGGTTTCAGTATTTTTCAGTTGATTTCACTTTATTATCATGTTGGAGTTTGCAGGCTGTGATGCGGATGATATCTTCTGCATTATAAAGATGATTATATTAATTAGCATAAATGTACGGACCAAATAATTGAAACAACCGTCCTTATAACACAATACAATTCAAAAACACAACAAACTGTAGCCTCCAAAACATGTCTCTAAAACTGATCATTACAACCATCAAGAAGGAGGATTTACTGCTGGACTGTTCTATTAGTCTGTTTTAGTTTTATCTAAATGTACCAATATTGTGCCACCTGAGTGTATGTCTACCTCACACCATTGTGCTCTGGATCATAACTTCATTCTTCAACTACTGATAAGACTGAAATCTCTGAAAGTGCATTAAGATCAACAAAAGCCAGTGATACCTGACTGTGTTCCTGCTCTGCTTGTCTCCAGTCCCCTCTCCCAGTAAGCTGCGAACTCCTGCCACCCCGTCCCCTCTGGCCTTGAGGCAGCCTGTAAAGGCCACACCCAACCCTGGTTCTGCCACCTCCACCCCCACCCGCTCCCTGGCTCCTCCACGCAGTGGCCTGCCCCGTCCGAATGCTTCTGCGGGAGGCGGCATCCCTCTGCCTCGCAGCAAACTGGCTCAGCCTGTGCGCAGGTATTTACACCATAGACAAAAGTCACATCTTGTACTTCTGTGATGAGAATTAAACATACTCATTTACATTTAAATGTGTTTTTTAAACTACAAACTTAATTGTATGACTATTATTATAAGTTAATTAATCAAATACAATAATGCCTGTTTTAATATCACATTTAATACCAAATATGTAAAACATTTTATCGTCTTATAACGCCACCTAGTGATTCAAACTGTATTAGACCTTGCAGGATTTATGCTTACATAGAATGACCTGTTAGGGATGTGTCAACGTCATAACACTTAATAGAGGATCAAATGTGGGAGGCCGACCCGCCTCCAGCAACTGCTTGTGAATGGGAATCTGTAAAGCTGTACTCATTTTCAGATCTATGCTGAAAACTAAACCCCTAAACCATCACATCACCCAAACACACCCACCACGCTCTCATCCTCACATACCCCTCAGCTGTCTCACACTCACACACACACTTACTTACATGCACACACATACACCGCTTGTACTTCTGCCTGAGCCTGTTGAACTTCTACTTGTACTTGAACTGTTAAACTTGTACTAGTTCCTGTAGCCTGTGAAACATAGAAA
Source organism: Platichthys flesus (assembly GCF_949316205.1). NCBI lineage: Eukaryota > Metazoa > Chordata > Actinopteri > Pleuronectiformes > Pleuronectidae > Platichthys > Platichthys flesus. Next base: position 20,324,916 of record NC_084953.1, on the reverse strand, counting down.
ATGCATCATTTGTGTATAACTCAATTTCCAACCAGGTAACTCTGAAGGCGAGAAGCCTCTACTTCATACGACATTTCAGTGTGTGTGCTGCTACTGGAGTCCTTAACAACCTAGATAACAACTTTAGCAAGCTAATTGGTATGTCAAGTGTGTGTGTGTGTGTGTGTGTGTGTGTGTGTGTGTGTGTGTGTGTGTGTGTGTGTGTGTGTGTGTGTGTGTGTGTGTCTGTGTGTCTGTGTGGTTGGGGGTTGGGGTAGCACTGTTTTCTAAAGGCATTTTTTGAATTTCAGGTAGAGGGACTTCAGCCAAAACTAAAGGGGTGAAGTTACACTTTGATTGAAGGCTTTGGTTTTAAATGGTATGAGTAGTTATTCATTTAATCAGCATTAAACCTTCTGTCTCCTCCTCTTCAGATCTCTTCCTGCTCCTCGGAACTACGGCGGCTTGGGTGAAAACTGGAGAGAAGGTTGTTACTGAGGCAGGCCAGCAGGGGGCTCTCACGTCAAACTATCAACATTAGGAGGCAGACATTACAACATGGCACTTTATCTACCTAGATAACTTTTACAGTGGAGAAAGAAAATAAGAGACAATGTCCCAGAAATATAAATAATTAAGAAATTAAAAAAGGGGAAGACTGTGTCAAACACACGCGGTGTCAAAGAGGACGTCCGGCATGTTTCTGTGTGGGGATTGGCACTGGAGGAGTCAGGCATGTCACGCAAACAGCCCATTAAATGCCAAAGAAACCAGGCCGACTCCAGCTCCGCCAGCAGAAGACACGTCACCTGCCTTGGTTTGACTGCATTCATATGCCTGAGTGTCACATCAGCCCATGGCCCTGCTCTCCTCCCACTCCTCTGCTCTGTTCTTTCATCTCCCTCAGGTTGAAATGTTTCCGCACATTTCTCTCTTTATGCTCTGTGTTCAACACGTGTTGCACAGCAATCGATCTCTCTGACGACGCTGTGCAGCTGAACTGTCCCGTGATGTTTGATTTTCGGTGGTGTCTTGCAACAGTGAAAGCACCTGTGTGGGTATGACTCTGAAAAGAATCTTAACTCTTGTAAAATCAGCCAGAATGTATGCACAAGTTTGTTTTGGAAAAATTATTTATTCAAATTATTTAAGAAGCGTATGTCCAAACATCCATATCAGTATTTTGTTTGAAGATTTCAGCTGTTTGAAATGTACATTTTGAACCTCAGTTGCAAGCTAAATCTCCAAAGCCTTTATTATGTTTTCAGAGCGTCCAATCAGGATTCGTGATGAAGCCGGGTGATTAATGACCACTCGGCAAAAGCATCAGTTCTGAATTGAACCACACTTTGCCAAGTTATATTTTCCCCCTTAAGTGCTCCGATTGGTCAGTTTCAGTTCAAGCATGACTTATCTAATATCTCAAATATATATATTCGTCCAGCATTCAGCCGATTAAACCAAGAAAATCGTTTATGTTCTTGAAATCCCGCAACAGATTTGTCCGTGTATATCAAATGATGTACTGAAAAAAATGATCACATATCTCGAGTAAGATGAGATGACGAGTTGAATACATTTCGGCTGGCTCTGACCTCTTGTGCTATGAATCAAAAGGTGTGCCGGTGTAAGCGGAGGTGTTCCAGTAAATGGTGTGGTGGCTGTTCTTCAACTAGTGCCTATAATTTAATGATTCACTTGAGTTTGAACATCATGTTTTCTATGATTTATAAGTTTGTGCTAACTTTCTTGCTTTGCCAATATTATTTGCGATTTTGCATCTCTGCTTGACTGATTTTCTTGCCTGTTTGATTTTTTGTAATCGATACATTTATAATTGCTTTAAAAAAAATAAGGTTTATTATGCGCCTTCATATTTATAACTAGTTACGCATTCTGTAAATGAAACTATTTATTAAAGAGAGAGGTGCCTCTGTCAAAGCTCAGATTCGGGAAGTCAGAACGAATGGTGCAAATAGACAAACCACACCTTTTGTGTGAAAGTTTTTGTTATTGAACTTTTTTTTATATCCACAAACATGACATTCTGTTTCCCTGTGTAAAGCCACATTTCAAATAAAAACTAAAAAAAGTTGTTATTGGTCTCCTGACTATTTTCATTTTCTACTTAACATCATTTACCGACTTCTATATAAACCAGGCTCATTGAAAGGTTAGAAAAGTGAAAGAAAATATATTCTAGGTCTGTGTCAGTGTCTCATCCAGCCACTAACAGGCAAGTCACACATTGTGTAATCTGTGCACGGGCAGTCGCTGCATTACGTACCTGGAGTCACCCATTGGTTAACGGGGGACACAGTGTGTCTCCGGGAAGGGGAGGAGACCGACGACAGCCTGAGTAACTGACTGGTGCAGACTGTCCCATCCCATTCCGGACTCGGTGCCCTGAAGACCTGTGACGTCAGTACTTTTATTTTCTCTGGGCGCTCAGCTTCCTCTGTGTGAGGCACCAAGGAGTTTCTCTCTGAGGGTCTCAGTCTGTGGGCTGCACACGCAAAGGACACACGTGGGTCGAGTCACATCCAGAAGAGCAAGGTTAATAAACACAGGAAAGACGATGCTGCGCTGAAAACGATGAATTACTTTGAGGAGTCAGCTGTCCAAGCAGCAGAAAGTAATATTTCACAAACACTGCTCAAGCTGTTTGACCTTCACCAGAGAAAAAGAGACAATATTAATAAAAATAAGGACAATGTTCAGCAAATTGAAATTAGATTAGAAAACTAGAAAAATAGGTTATTGAGTCTGTTAGACAACAGGATCAGCTCTAAGAGTTAACTATGGTTAATGAAACATTCCTCCTGTACCTCTCTGAATGAAGTGTTGTACATTGTCATCAAGTCAGGTGTAGTCACTTTGCACCTGTTTAATACAGCTCCTATAAGTCTTCTTTGTTCCACAAACTTACATATTCACAAGGGTTGTCATGAACAAATTCCACTGATGGGCTTTAAATGGCTGAGATATAGCTCCACACCTTCATTTCAGTAATGGGGTTTATGGATATGCTAATGTGACTCCACCACTGCCCCACGTCTCTCCAGCCTCACATCTCCCCTGCACTTCAGGAGCTTTTTCCAGCCACTGAGCCCCATGAATTGGATTGGTTTCTAGATAGATAGATAGATAGATAGATTACTTTATTCATCCCCGAAGGGAAATTAAGTCGTCATAGCAGCCGGTACATTTGAATACAATAAAATACAATACAATAGAATAAAATATAAAATATAAAATATAAAATATTGCGGTAGAAAGAATAAAAACAGAAACACAAGATAAATAAGTAGATAAGGTGCAGTGGCAGATGATGGTAATAGTACTGATGATATGATGGTTATGTTATTGTTAGACAGTATATCAAAAATAGTACAGTATATATAGTATATAATATATATTTATATATGATAGAAATTATACAAAAATATTAGCAGTATATAGTAATAATTGCAGCAACAGTATATATAATAATAATAATAGTAAAATATAATAATAATAACATGTACACATGTATAAATATGTGTATATAGACTTATATATACAAAGAATATAAAAAGAGTATGATATAATATATGATATATAGTATGGGTATAAATATAAGTATTTGGCGATACATTAGATAATATAATATACTATGAGTGTAAGAATATGTAGACAGAGTGTGCAAAAGACAATATTATTGTATAAAATGATGAATTGAGACAGGTATATTAAGTGCAGTTCTGTGATGGTGGCTCTGACAGAGGAAGATGCATTGTACAGTCTTATTGCGGTTGGGAGGAACGATTTCCTGTATCGTTCCTTAGAGCAGCGGGGTTGAATGAGTCTGTGGCTGAAGCTGCTCCTTAGCTTGTCCAGTGTTTTGTGGAGGGGGTGAGAGGGATTGTCCATGATTGCCAGCAGTTTTGCCAGCATCCTGTCCTCCACCACCTCCTCCAGGGTGACAAGCTTAGAGCCAACCACAGACTCTGCTTCTGTTTCTGAGGTTTGTGACATCACAAACTCTGGCTGTTCAAGGGCCCTGGAACACACGCCAATGTTACTGTGGCGAACCTTCACCTCCCGTTAACTTCCAATCTATGAAACAATGGGGCGGATAAAAGAGTCACTTCCTTTGGCTAATCAATTTACCTGGAATTCAACTTTGGTGAACGGTGACACACGATATACGCTCTACACAAATCCACATATAAAAGGCACAATTGGAACATTTTAAAACTATTTTTTCACCAGAAACATTATTTTATTCTAACATTATTACTTGTTCTAATGAACTCAAGTTAACACATATCACGATGCCCACAGAGACGGTCTCCCTCATGGGCAACGTAGACCGGGAAGGCCTAACTGAAATGAGACGGTCTGGTCCTCAAAGGATTTCTGTGATCGGCGTCACCAGCTCGTAAACGCAACTGACATTGGACTCCACAAGAAACGTTTTGATGCCCTTTGATTGTGTTAACATGTTTATTGTTAGCTGTTCTATTGAGCTGAAGCATGATACTTAGGCATTGGATGTCTCATTGCTTCCCATTGCCATTAACTCTTTGGAAAACAGAACATGCAACCTCTCAGCATCTCCATTAATGTGTTTTTTTCTATTTTTCTATTTTCTATTTCCAGAAGTCATGACAACCCTCTCAGGTTTATCTACAATCAGTCATGGATGTTACTCAGACTGATCATTTATGAATTCTACGTGCATTGTCCAGTTGTAGATGATTTAGAGGAAGACTCGTGCATCATGCGCACACTTCATGGTGAAGCCAACAAAAGAGGAAGGAGGCAGAATTTCATAGTTTGCTGCACAAGTATAAAGATCAGCACAGTTTTCACTCATGCAGGCTGTGCTTACTCAAGCTCAACAAACAGCTGTCTTCACTACAGACTCATCTCCCAGGATTCACTTCTTCCAGCTCTTCACCTCCAGCTTAAAGGACAAATCCACCACATTGTTCCTGATCAAGAATCTGTCTTTTTTGGACCACTGATATACTCTACTGACGTCTGTTAGGGGTTAGGTGTTAGGGCCCCGCCACTTACAGTTAAAGGGTAAAAATTGTTATATCATCAGAAATCAAATGTCCTTAAATGAAACTATGGGAGTGTGGAGGACCGGCTATATGGACCAACAACGCAGTGGGCCTTAGGTCCCAGAAACGTCCTCATGACTACCCAAGTGAATTAACTAATAGGAACAGACTCAAGGTCAATTTCAATAGAAACCATATAAACTGTGCCAGGATGATGAGGACTGCTGCAGCTCAAATGGAGGAGGGAGACAAAGAACTTCTACTCCAGCCTCCTTTAAAATCCCCTTCCATGTTATCCCTCGTCAGGTACACCAGGGCGGGAGGAAAAAGAGGAGAAAAACACAAGGGGAAATGCGTGACACGCCCACCCTAAATAAGTGATCCTCTCTTTTTGTAACCACCATACATACACATAAATAAATGATACAAAATGTCGGGTAAAGACCTTGAAGCCTTGGATCAGCTGTCGATAGGTTGTGGTCAGTGTAGATGATCACATTGTTTAACTTGCTGGAATCAGGAGGAAAGGTTTATCAGGCTGGTCAACTAAGAGCCGGTAGAAACTCCACAAGCTCACAGTGGGTCTCATTGTCCAATCACTGACAACCATGAGCATCCAGCATGGCAGCCGTCGATTCTGTTAAGCTCTCTGTGGAGCTGTCCGGTGCTTATACTGGACCTGAAGTTGTACATGTAGCCTGTGAAACATAGAAAATGCATTCATTTATATGTTTAAAACTCAATCTTTGACAAGCGAGTTTTAACCCAGTGAGCCTCTGTAACTGAAGTTACGTCTGTAACAGGAAAGAAGACATATGCCCTGAGGATCCATTTTTTCAATCTTACATAAATCAACCCCACCCCTGAGGTTTGTAGCTGTAGCTTCGGGGTTACACGACAAAACAAAATTGTGAGTCCATCTCTCAAACTTTGTGAAACCTCACTTTTGAAAATGGTTCGGCACAAATTTGAATTACACATGTACAAAATAAACAGCTACCAAACTTTTTGCAGGCACACAGAAGGTCTACGTGATCTCCTTCATACAGCTTCAAAGATATTGGAGGTTCAATAGCCGTTGATGGGCTTTGTGTAATTTAGAAAATTGAAAACTGTCAATATATAATAATTAGATTGATATTTTGTGGACCTTTCTCCTTCCAGTGGGCGACGTTACGCATAAAAGGGCAGCCTGGGCGTTATTGATTGGCCCGTTATATGGCTGAAGCTTGAGACCGTTTGCACACTCCCCTCCAGCGATGTGCGTCTATCGGTGAACCAATCCGTGGCACCAGTCGGAATCAGTGAGTCACGTTAAGACTGTCAGTGCCATGGCACCATCACATCCTCTGTCCACTGAATCCTCTGCACTTTGTGAGAAGTGACAGTGCGCCACTAGGGGAATCACTTTTACGCACGGGCTCCTACGGGCACAGACTGACGGTGGAGCCTCTCTGTCCTCCTCTTCCAACATGGAGAACTCCAGTCGGATCGGTGGCGACGTGCAAAGAGCTGGTTTGATAGATTTTCCATTGCTGGACACTTTGAAGCGGGTTTTAGATGGAGCCGCGGTTGGATCAGGAGGAGCCGGTGGTGCCATGATTCTTGAAGGCAGCACATTGAGGACAGCCGCTGGAGCTGGATTGAACTTTATGGCCGCTCCGCCGACGGAATCCCCAAACCTGATGCCCGCCTTTTGGGATTCCCCGCTCAGTCACGGAATCAATGTAATCGTGGGACTCGTCCTTTGCTTCACTATGCTGGGATTGGGCTGTACGGTGGATGTGAGCCAGCTTGGTGAACATATCCGCAGACCCATCGGGGTGCTGCTGGCACTGGTGTGTCAGTTTGTTATCATGCCCTTGGTGGCCTTTCTGTTGGCTCTTGCCTTCTCTCTGGATGATGTGGCAGCGATGGCTGTTCTCCTCTGCGGCTGCTGTCCGGGAGGAAACTTGTCAAACATCATGTCCCTTCTGGTGCACGGGGAGATGAACCTGAGGTAGAGCTGCTGTACTCATTTCACTTTTACGCATAGTAGGCTGTTCAGCCGATGGCACACTGGCGCGTAAAGTAAAACACGAGCGATTTTCAGCCACTTGACAATGATCCAACACTTTGACCGGTGATCACATCCATCCTTTGCATTGTCTTTGCTCTTCTCTCCACAGCATCATCATGACTATATCGTCCACGCTGCTGGCGCTCGTGCTGATGCCGCTGTGTCTCTGGATCTACAGCCGCGCGTGGATCAACACACCTGTGGTCAACCTCATGCCTTTCGGGGCCATCATCCTGACCCTGTGCAGCACGCTCATCCCCATTGGTCTAGGAGTCATGCTGAGGTACCGCTACACGCGTGTGGCCGACATTGTTTTAAAGGTAATTGAAAGCAATTTGTCAAAGTTACTTTCCAATTGTTGAACATGTTTAAATCAGTTAAAGTCGTAATTTGTTTTGTGTCGCTTATGTCTGAGTCATTTACCTTTGCGCAAAAGCGCAGTGCGTAATTCTCTGTGCCTGACGCACGTAGAGGGGGATGCTGACCGCAGGGACAGTGACATCAGAGGCTCTGTGTCAGGAAGAGCTCCTCCCTCTCTCTTCTGATAAAAGCCACACGTAATAGACAATTACTTTAAACAGCCCAGTCCATTTCAAGTCACTTTTATTGTTATTAACTCAAAAAACTCAAAAGTCTTAACAACACGTGACATCCCCCTTTTTCTTTTAATCCCTAATCAAAAACACACAAAGTACTTTAAAAAACAGGAGAGAAATCCGAGGGAGACCAAGAGAGTGATTCTGTTTTCTGGACGCCCAGTAAAATGTGTCCTATACTAGAAAACAGCAGCATGTGAAGAATCACCTTCTTCCTGACTTCCTGTTTCTCCAGGCCTCCCTCTGGTCCCTGCTCGTCACCCTTATAATGCTTTTCATCCTAACTGGAGCGATGCTGGGGCCGGACCTGCTGTCCACCATCCCGCCTTCCGTCTACGTGGTGGCTATCCTGATGCCTATGTGTGGCTATGCCGCAGGTTACGGCCTGGCCAAGCTCTTCTCCCTGCCGCCCAGCAGCTGCAGGTCCGTCTCCATGGAGACCGGCTGCCAGAACGTGCAGCTGTGCACGGCCATCCTGAAGCTGGCCTTCCCCCCGCAGCTGATGGGAGGGATGTACATGTTCCCTCTGCTGTACGCCTTGTTCCAAGCAGCTGAGGCCGGCATCTTCATCCTGGCCTACAGGATGTACAGGAAGGAGGTCCTGCACAAACCCGATCCCACGGCAGACGGCGGGGATATAACATACCAGAGGTTTGAGGATGACGAGGACTTTGACTCGTCTTATGGTGCTGTGACAGTGAGTGACCCCAACACCATCATGTTGGACCCCTGCCCTCCTCATCCAACCCCTGTTTAATTTACTAATACATCATTAGATTAACACTCCACAGATGGAATGGAGCAGAACAGGATCTGCTGGTGGATTTATCGCCGTCAATCACAGAGATAATACTGGGGCGGGGGGGAACGAGACTCTGCTGAGAAAAAAAAAATTGCTTTATGTTAAAAGCTTCCTTCATTTCAACTTTGACATGTTACATGTGTGATAAACTGATAAAAACCACAAAACGTGGCTGTGATACCTGTAAAGTGAAAGTGACATTAATCATCACTCATCAATGCAATGTAGCAGCTTGAAAAACTGTGTGTGTGTGTGTGTGTGAACTAAACCACTCAGAACTCTTCGTGTTCAGATTTCAGTGTGACCATGTGCATGTGCATCATCATCATAATAATATAAGCACGTGTTTAGGAGTAAATAAAGATTGAACAGAGAAACGTGTTTACCTTGTCACGTGACATCACTTCCTCACCTGTCCGTGATTAGACCTGATAGAGAAGGCGCGCGTGAGTCCTTCTACTTAAATGGCGGCACCTCGCAGCCGGGGTTGGTTGAACAAAATGGCGACGTATGGTGACGAGCCATTCGACAGCTACTTCTACTCACCTTATAACCCGTACACGGGCAGATATCCCAGGGCTAAAGAGGCGGGCTGGAAATATAAAAGTTACTTGTCCCACTACAGCGACGCGTCCGACGCCTTCAACAACCAGCAGCGCGCCCAACTCAAGTCCATCCTCTCCCAGATCAACCCCAAGCTCACCCCGAGGCTCCGCAAGGCCAACACCAAGGATGTGTCGGTGCAGGTGAACCCGAAGCGGGACGCCTCGGTGCAGTGCTCCATCGGCCCGCGGACGCTTCTCTCCATGAAGCGGGACTTCCGGCGCATGGGTCAGCAGGAGCCCGCGGCGGCACCTGGCGGCGGCAGCCCCAGGGCGGCGGCCGGGGTCCGGTACCCCCGCACCCTCGCCGTGTACTCGCCCGTCGCCTACAGGAGCGTCACCTCCTTCCTGGTGGATGAGAACAACAACAGCAGCGAGGCCTCCTGCGGTGAGCCGCCCGGGGAGCCGCCCGAGGCCGCGGCGGAGGGCGACGGCACCAAGAGCGAGTCGAGCCGGGAGGGGGAGGGCGGGAGGAAGGGCGAGGTCCCGGAGCAGTGTCAGAAGATCCGACAGGTGAAGGGTGAGGAGGTGCAGACAGCTACTGAGGGGTCAAAGGTCAAGGCGAGGGTCCGGTTCCAGGTGAGTTTGTTTCAAAAGGGAGGAAACTCTGACCCCCCCCATTTATGACTGACATACCCTAGTTTCCCCAAGTAAACATTAATTACTTTTTAGTGTTCTCAAACCCTTTAACTTTAGCCATTAATGTCTTCCTACCTGCACTGGCATCATGATTAATTAATCCTAATTAATACCTGCTCAAATATCATATTTCAAAACAAAACCAGAAATAAAATTTCCCTGAAGTGGTAGTAAACAGTTATGAGTGCCATTCGGGTGGGATGGTTCCCCCATAAAAATGGCGTTAACACTTGAGTGCCTGACCCTTTTGCCTCCTCAGTTCCTGGAACAGAAGTATGGATATTATCACTGCAGAGGGTGTAACCTGCGTTGGGAGAGTGCCTACGTGTGGTGCGTTCAGGGCACCAACAAGGTGAGCACTCATAACCCCCCCCCCTGTTACCGGTCACACCAAGTCGAGCTTGTTGTAACAGCATGACTTGTGGTTTTAGGACATACTCTTTGTGCCTTCTCAGATTTGTGGTACTGGTGCCCATCTATAATTTGAATTGGCTATGACAACATTGTTTTAAAGCTTCAGTACGAGATGGCGTTCTAACTGAGGTCCTGTGTGTTCCAGGTTTACTTCAAGCAGTACTGTAGGAAATGCCAAAAGGAGTTCAACCCGTATCGAGTGGAGGACATCACATGTCACGTAAGCCGCCCTCCTCCTCGTTCTGTAAAATGAAACGGCTCACGAGTCTCTGCTAAATGCAAGCTAACCTAACTTTTGTTTTTCACCCAGACCTGCAACAAAGCGCGTTGCTGCTGTGCATTAACACAGCGCCACGTCGACCCCAAGCGGCCCCACAGACAGGACTTGTGCGGCAGATGCAAAGGCAAGCGTCTCTCCTGCGACAGCACGTTCAGCTTCAAGTACATCATCTGACCGCCCCACCGAACTCTGCCTTTCTGCATCAGAACCACGTCCAGTGTGGGGCCGACGTCTTCAGCCCAGTGCCACGTTTACAAGATGCAATGACAGCATCTTGAATGTAAAGCATATGTTACAGTACTTTATTTCATGCGTTTTGTTGTTGAAATCAATGGTAAGAACACACTTTAAAATGTAATAAAAGGCAACCGTGCACTCTGTACTAAAGCTGTGTTCACTCAAACCACTCAGGACCTGACTGAGAAACTAGAGCTGGAGGCATTAACCTGCAAGAGATGGAACAGATTAAAGGATGCTTGGTAATCGCAATCCAACTCATTTAGGGAATAATGTAAAGAGAAGATTAACCTAAACTATGGGACTAAGACTGAAGCCCTCTGTCAGTGAGTGTTTGATGCAGGTGTCTGTAAAGGACAAGTTGATCTCTACCTAGTTGGTCTCTACCTATTCCCTCAAACGCAGGATTATGCAAACAATTTGGGGGGGGCTGTAAGGTGCCGTAAAGAACAACTCATTTAATTTTGGTTGGACTTTTCCAAATATATTTCTCAATGTATCTTGATGCCAACATGTATACATTTGGAGGCGTGACATTTAGGTGCAGCACCAAGCAAAAATTCCAACCTAGTGAATTTAAATGTTTTCATAACTGAGGGCCTTTTGGTTGAGGCATGTGCCCTGAGCTTTTGGTAGATACAAAAACCACTAAACCAATTTGGCAGGACTGTAAATGGGTCAATTTCTCGCTAACATTGTGCTACAGGGTGTTTTTAAAGTCCCAGGGAACAAATCTTAGCTCTCATTGTAAATTAGCATTTAACTGTACAATTTGGTGCAGCTCGATAATTTAAGGCTGTTGGACCTTAGCGGAGGAATGAGTGGTACTCTATCAAAGCCCTGTGTATTAATCAAACTTAATGAACACATTTTTATAGTCATGTTTCCACAATTGGAACAACATACAACCATGTCAAACTGTAGGATTAGATTTTTATTTTTCCAGAGAGAAGGCTGGTATGTGAGTGAACAAGAAAAAAGTATAATGCACCCCTACATTAAAACATCTTCCAGGTAAATAATATATTCATTAAATAATTAAGAACAGCATTAAAATGTACCAGACAAGCAGGGAGGAGGGGGGAAAAAAAAGCTCTGAGGAATGAGTACAGTGACTGTTACAATGTGCCATGACAAGATTTCCAGAAAGCATTCAGGTAATGATTCATGTCCTGCAGTAGCAGCAAGATGGGGCCGTTCCTGAAAGCGTAGCGCAGCTTCAGTGACGGCTGGAGATCAGATTGTGGCGGGTGAGCGCTGCTTTGCTAAGCGATCAAACTCAAATCTTCATCTCCCTTCATGAGGCGTTAAGCAGGGGGCGCTGTGCGGGCAGATCACAGTAGAGATCAGGAATGCTTATGAGGGGGCTTGGCTGGATCGGTGCGGTCAAACAGGAGATGAAGGCTACATTAGATCTCCCACGCCATCCCCCGTCAGCAAGGCAGAGGTGGCCTGTCCCAAATGAGCCCTGACCCTCTTTTAGCAGACCACCACAACCACCAACCAACGCAGCCTTTGGGAAATTTTGAAGTTTGTGTGACTGGGTAACAAAAAGGCAGAGCGGATCATTAATGACTCAAATCTGGTCGTGGCTTTCTCTCATCACATTAGCTTTATACATACATCCTACTCGGATGAACAGTGCATTACACAAAAGTACAAGGGAAAAATACTGGTTTTACACTATACATTTTCTAAAATATATACAGAGTAAAATAAGTTATGTTTCCATAATGAGTTGTAGCCAGTCTGCACCTGTGTGCAAGTATATGCATTTGTGTGTGAGCGTATACCAGAATATCCAATATATATCACACAGTCAAAGAGTCTCTAAAGGCAGCTACTTATTTGGTTTAAGAGTGAGTTTTGCGTGACGACCTGTTGAAGGGGACTCTCCTCTCAAAGCAGATCAATAAACAGATATATATTTCTCTTTTTACACACCCTGAAGGCTAACGTCTCCCGCAGGGTTACAATCACATGTTAAATACCCTAACATTTACAACCTAGGATGTTAGCTCTAATAGAAAATACATTTTTCAAAAAAATAATTCTTGCAGTGCTTTTCTCTTTCAAGCATGCTTTGGAAAATCTTTTTTTTTTCAAACAAGATTTTTCTGTTTTTGCTTATGAATCTAGAAGGTGTGTACGCACACATACAAGACCTCCTCTAGACTCAGGTCTTACATGCTGACATACACCATCTCCCGGCGCCGGGCCCCCGGAGAGGCCGGCGGTCGGTACGATATGCTCGTCATGTTAGATCCAGCAAAAGAAAAACAAACAAAGAAAATCAAAAAAACTGAAAAAAGATTATCATCCCACTGCGTCCTCTCCTATTCTTTCCCAGGCACACCACCACATGACTTATTGCAACTGAATTTTGCAAGTTGGCTTAGTCTGGGGAAAAAGATATTAGCTTTAAGCATTCATACATATATATATTTAGAGTCACAGTTATTCCCACACATCCTTTAGCCCTTTAAAGGTGGAGTCTCTCTCTCGTCCTCCTCCTCCCAAGCCCCTCGCTGTCGGTGCTCTCTCTCTACAGCTGAGGCGAGAGAGTGAGGGGGGGACCTTAGTCCAGTCTAGTCTGCAGTGCCACAGAATCACAGTCCAGTGCTGACCATGGTGGTATGGGGCTGGCAGGCCTGGGCCTGACTCAGAGCCTCACGGATCTGCAGGTTGAGCTCCATGAGGCGGGTGCTTGCCTGAGACTGGTCCCTGCTAGGGCCCACGACAGCCAGGCAGCCCGTCTGGCCCAGCGTCTGGTGACGGAAGTAGATGTGCAGAAGGGTCTGAATTGCATTATCGCTCTCGTTGCCAAAGATGTCATTGGGCCACATAGACCTGAGGACACAGGGGGTGTGGTTAGAAAGTGCAGGAGGATTTGGTAGAACACAAGATGCTATTATATTTAAGGACTTCCAGCACCTCCACCAGGGGGTTCTGTTTTCACCCTGGCCCGTTTTATCGTCGCAAGATTACAAAATAACTACTGGATGGATTACCATGAAACTTATTGAAGGGATATAGTATAGACCTATATGAAACTCAATAGGTCCTTTATTTAGATTACTTTATGCACAGTTACCAACATTATAGTTCTAAACAGCATCTGATATGTGATCTTCAGTTGGCTAATGGCATTAGTTATGTTAGCATGTGATTGACAGCAGCTGACTTGAAACATCAGAACAAAGTTTCTGGTTCTTGCGATGGCTTCAGGGGCAACAGCAATGCTTCTATTATTTATAAATCTATTCAGTGTGACAGGGATCTGAAAACAACTCATTCGTTTGATGATCAACATACAGATATTGCAATTAGCTGCACACAGTGATATTCTGGCCCTGTGACTAATCATTTAAACTACTTCAGGACTGACAACTCTAAGTCTGACTCTGGTCTTCATTAGTGTCTTGTCATTAGTGAGTTGTTGTTTCTTACCTAAAGATTTTGACCTGTGTGAGAGCAGACGTGAAGTCTCTGGCTCTCAGAGATTCGATGAGGGACTGGATGGCCGTCTCTGTGTTGGTCTGAGCCGTGTCCGACATACACACATCCTCCTCAGTTTCATGTCTCGTTTCTGCCTCCTTCAAACAGCTCTCAAGGATGGTGAGCTCTTCAGACATGTTGGTCACCTAAAAAAAGAACCCAGTTTAAATTTGGACAAAAGAGCTGACCACATCAGTCAGAAGTTATTTCATTAAGATCTTTGATCTAATTAAAGCTCCATCGAGATGCAGCACAGACAGAGATGGGCTGCAGAGAAGATTCAGCAGATTGTTTAAAAAAAAAATCTGAACTGGATTTTACAATACAACTTATTGACTTGTTCATCATTCAAACTGGGTTTGGTTTGCAAGTTGAATAAAAAAAACATGTAAGACCATGATGAATTATATTTAAGACCTACGACAAGTATCATTGATATGAAGATCAGAGTGCCAGAATAATTTAAACTTCCCCATAACTGAAGATAAAGTTGAGGTAGTATCTTAGATAATATAATTTAAATATATTTAAATGTATTTAAAACAATATTTATACATATTTAAGACTTTTTTATGACTACTCTTTTTTTTATTTTAAGACACAAAATAAACTCTGTTGAATGTGAAGTCAAATGTTCAAACCGTCTTTTATGTAAAAGAGACAGTGAGGCAGGGGAAAACAAGTCTTTATCAGCTGGATGCAGTGTAATGCAATTTGTCTGTTCTTGTTTCTCTGACAACAGAGATGAGACTGATAAGTCGTCAGTTTCACATTTCCTTTTCTAAGGCAAACTTAAACTCCATCTAAACGTACAATGGACTTCAGATACTAAATATAATTGATGCACATCCAGATCATTTTCATACATCACCCAACCAAATTTGTTTTTTCTCACCTCTGCCTCCCTCTTGATAGTATCCACCCTGCTGATGAGCTTACAGTAGGACTGGAAGAGCAGCAGCAGCTGGAAGTGTAGCTTATACAGCCGGCGGCATAACTCCAGCTCCTAGAGAGAGAAAAGAAAAAAGCTAATCAAAATCCCAAGCTGGTTGATAATCTCCTGGGCTGCACTGAAAATGATTCTGATGATCAAATGATTAGACAGATGGATATCCTGGGTTAGAGACGTGGGAGTAGATGAAAGGGTTAACACAGCCTAGAGCGAGGTGTCGTCTGATTCAGACCACGAAGCGAGAGGTGACACTACTAGAATTAGTCAATTAGAAAAGTGTTCGTGTCACCATGACTTGTAATGCTCCCTGAGGGCCACCGGGACTGAGTGACTGACCCAGAGAGGTGGGTGATTACTAAACCAGGAGAACATGGAGGGAGAAAAAAAACAAAAAAAAAACAGGATAATTTGTACAGATATAAGAGTGGAACCTACAACATGCAAACGGAAAGTTATCTCCACCTGGATCCCTCCACCCATCCCGTGCTACTGCCTAGGCGGCACCCCCTGATTTCATCATCGAAATAGCTGTGAGCAGACATGCAGGGAACTCTGAATATTCTGAAATTATCTGGAGGGGCGGTATGTGAGATCGCGAATGTAGGAGTCTGTTGCTCCTGCCAGAATAAAACTCTGGATATTGTCCAAATTTGTCGATGTGAGAATACAGCAGGAGAGTGAGAGGAGTGGTTGGGCGTGCTGATGTCGTTTCTCACACGTGACAGACGTAGAAGTGAAAAACAAAGAGAATACAAATATCTCGGAAATAGAAGTTCCGTACGAAATATGAAATAGAAGTCCCATACGCGTAGAACACAGACCAAGATGTCAACATTGTAAAGACAATATGATTCGAGAGCTTTAGGCGACGAGAACCGACGCCAGTGTTGATGCGCTGTAAACAAAAACACATGATCCCTGCAGCGGCGTTGATGCATTACATCGTTCCCCTGCCGGCTGAACGCTCAGGGGCTTTGTGTGTCAGGCTGGTGAATTCTCTGTTCTACACATGTTAAACGCAAACTCCGGAGAAAGTCCGCACCCCATTGTGTGGACATTCTCTGGAGTTGATGTCTGAAAACCGCTCAACTCTACACTGAATACAAGTTTACACATTTTCATCTGTCAGCAGAGAGAATCAGAGTGCAGTAAAGAGACGTAAGACAATGATTATCCAAAAGGCCAATTTTAGAAACAGAAAAAAACATGTATTACAATAGAGGACAAAATTATGATTGGGATGATGGGGGGAGTTGAGCTGGGTTGCATGACGGACCAAAGCAGAGACAGATACAGATGGGGGATGATTGCAGTGTGCTTGTCTGTGGATGTCAACAGCACAGGTGTGTACAGAGAGATGAGATGGTCAGTGTTTCGTCTGAATTATTATGGAGTCTATAATATGAGAACCACTTACTGCTAGATTTTCCATTTGCTAAGCAAGAAGGTGAGCAGGTCACACACACACACACACACACACACACACACACACAGACAGACAGACAGACAGACACACACACAAAACATCAACAAACAAAACAGAAGGGGAGAAAGACCAAGAATTAGTGAGCTGTAACATGGCAGCCGAGACACAGTGACCTGACGGGCAAGGAGCAGCAGTTTATCACCTCCCTCTCACACAGGTCTGGAAACGCTCAGGGAACTGAAACACTCACATGTGAGCTCACTTCAGTGCTAACGGAAACCTTCTACTAGCAGAAACTGAGCATGTATGATGAGGGAGAGAGAGAGAAAGAGACATGGTACAGTAGAGGCAACAGAGAAGAAAGAGTGTTGCCCTTGAGACTAGAAGAGCACATCAGTTTTTAACCTGAGGAAAACACAGAGGGCAGCTGTGATCTGTGCGGGGAGCTCAAGCTGAGTGACAGTGTCAACACGTCTAGGATGGGGAGTGAGAGACCATGCAAAGGCTACAAGACACTGCGGAAAGTGACGTGCAAGTGGAAAATCTGTTTTAATTCTCATCTCTCTTCATTCTGTCTAATTTAATTATCTCTATGGCATCTGAGGCAAACAAATATAAACGTGCTGCATAACAATGACAAAAAACCTTGCGAGACAATCCTTTAAAGTCCAACTGAAATCATTTTCATTTCTCCCTTTTTGCAGCCAAAGATGATGTCAATGTCCTGTCTTCTTTTACGTTACTCAATAGTTATTGTATATAATTAAAAGGAAGGACAAAAGGTCAGAACAAATATGAGAAAAGTTCCTCTTTTCTCCCAGCGGTCTGAGGGACGCTTGTTCTGTCTGTGTGTGACTGACAGCCGCTGAGAGACAAAGTAAAGGAGCCGTAACTTCACATCATGCTTTTTAATGAACTGAAGCTGATGATCTAATTATCCTAACGGTCTTTGTTTGGTCATTCAACAAGTTAACGTGCATAGTGAGACGTCTTCATCGTTTGTTATAGGAAGAGTATAGCAGGAAAGGCGTTGTGTGTTGTTCAAAGTCTGTGCCTGTTTTCTAGCCCTGATTCTATGTGACCGTTTGCCCATGAGAGAAGGCTGATGTTTGCTTAATGCAAACATGGTCTACAGAGGTTGGCTACATGGAAACAAGTTCTCCATCTATCTATGTCTTAATTCTATAAATTTTTGTCTATGGAACTCATATCTACAAAACTGTTGAGCTAATCGGCTTCCCACTTGTCACGTGTGTTTTCAAAGGCCCAGGGAATTGCAGTGTTGAATTTGGTGCGATTTGGACACATGATGCGTTCAATATTAATAAACTTTGAAGGACGACAACGTCAATGACAACTGATTCTCCAGTTAGGGGTTCAGCGTTCAGTTCAAACTGAGTGGAGCTTCACTCAACTTTGAATAAACAGGTGAGCAGCTCTTTGTGCAGCAGCGGCAGCTTCAGGGTTCAGTGGACAGACTCCTAAGGTCTGTCTGCTGGCTCAATTACTGCAGGTCACTTTTAACCTTTCAGAAACAAAACTGCAACCAGCATCACCACAGACCAAACAAACTGCCCCTTCCAAACAGACAGAACAGGCACTGCTTTATGTCAATGGAGATCGAACTATACTCCAACAAATCAAACAGAGGATGTTTGGTTTCTATTATTTTCCCCACAAAGCCGAACAGGGATAGCAATTTACACATTATATTATGCTGCAGCGAAAACTTCGATTGTAGTTTAATTTCAGTTAGACTTAAAGTCTCACCTCACTAGTTAAAAAAGTCACTCATCATTTAGTTGCAATATTTTCCTACGGAAATCCGTATTGATCAACGCAAATAATAAAATCACATGAAAGGAGTAAACTGGTCATTCTTACCTGTGCATGAGTATTTGGTCGTTGGTCATCTTTGTCCCCAAATGTTTTCCTGCAGTTATCCAGCCACTACAGGAAGGAGAAGGAGGACAGGAACAGGTGAGAGACAAGACAGGAAGTGGAGGAGAAAAACAGATCAGGGAAAGGAGAGGAATTTATTTCTCCTTTGGACATACAGAATTTCCTAGCTGGTCTATGCATCTTCATGTGTGTTTGTATATGATAAAGGTTGGTTTGGAAGGAGATTTAATATGATTGTTGTACTTAGCGAATTAAACAAGGCCTGTTCCAGAGAACAGGATAGTATCTGGCCCTCCAGGGACCAATGCCGTCTCATTCAATTAGCACCCCCGCATCCCAGAACCCTCTCCAATCTCATCTCTTCTTTCCCCTCCCCCCATCCGCCGTTCCTCCCATCCCTCACAGTTTATCCTGCCCGGCCCTCTGTAACTGATTTAGGAGCACCGAGGGTTATTTTTGTCTCTTCAGCAGGGGATGTCACGAGTGATGCAGACACTAACGGCAGCTAAATCTACTCATACCTAACACTGATTTGATGTCTGTACCGCTGATGAGACACACAGGGGCTTATCTTGTACAGCATCAGCTACTTGTCTTTATATCCTCTTGGCCCTCCATAGTGCAGTGGCATATGGATAAATGCTTCCTAAGCTCATCTCTTGAGATGAGATGCCATTATGAGGTAGTTCCTTATAGTCCCACACATGCACATCCTGACACAGCAGCTAAAACTGTAGTTGTGGCAATTTGTGATTCTCACAGAGGATGTTAGGGGGAAAAGATTCAAATAGAATGGAAAAGCAGAAGTGGTTAGTGTGGAAGATGTGCGCAGACTTACGAGCTCTGCTGCTTCCCTCTTGGCGTTGTAGGTGTCCAGGTGTTCCTGCAACTCCAGCACACTAAACTTCAGAGTCTCCAACAGTCCACAAGAGACGAGCTACAACAGCAGGACAGGACAACACATACATTAACCCACAACAATGGCCCGATGCATACACAGTACATGACACAAAAATATCGACAGCAGGACACGCACATTCAGGAATATGCAGAACGTGCAGCACAGCTTTAGCAAAACGACAGGTAAGTGTTACTCACAAAACATGATCGTATTATAGCTTTTATCAGTTTTAATGAAATGATTACAGACGACCATGCAGAACAGCCTCACCGTCTCAGCATCCAGCAGCACAGTGGGACACTGGGAGCGAGACGTCATGACTTCCAGGGAGCTGAGGAACTGATTTCCCATTCGCTGGAGCCTCTCCCCAAGAAAGCGAACAGATGAATGTGTGATGGAGCCAAATTTCCTCTGAATACTCTGCATTAAACAAGTAGAAATGTAGAAAAAGGGAAATAAATGGTGGCTTGTGAACCAGAGTGCAACCAAATAACCAGATAGAACTTTAAGTGGGCATTTACCTCAAAAAGTCTGGAGAACACGTGGAATGTGTAAACAGCAGAGGAGCCATCTGTATCTGACAACATTTGGTTCACATGGCAACGCCAGGCCTCCTCTTCATTGTCATAGGCAACAGGCTGGAACGCTGCCAGGATGGCAGAGAGGAAGGGCGAAGGGGGCGGAGAGGCCTGAATCTCTGGGAAGCCGTCTGCGTCACCTTCATCTTGACTGAAACACACGCAGGGCCAATAAGCTACAGTCCGACATGTTCCCCACTCCCCTCAGTCTTCACTGAAGGACAAATGTAAACACACACACATGCTCGTTGCCCCGACTGCAAGTAAACAAGCTCACATCGCAGTATCGCTGCTCCCTCAGTGCTGATTTTGCTGCAGCATATTAAGAGCTCTAATCAACTGCAGTGCTCTCACACAATAACAACATTTGAGCTAATAGCATTTTAGCATCATGCAAACATCTCTCTCTCTCTCTCTCCCCCACGCACACACACACACAAGCCCAGCAGATACTTACAGGCCAGTTGGACCAAACAATCTGAAGAAGCAGACAGAATATAAATATCTAAAGCCTGCGCTGCCAAGCGCTGCAGCGGACACAGTCTCTGTCCTCATCCTAACCCCAACTATCGCTTCTCTTTCCCTCACTCTCTCCCCGTGTCTGCAGCACGAATGAGCTGCAGCTGCTAACAGCACTATTGCACTGCACTCCCATCCCACACAGGACTGCAGAGAGCTGTGTACAAGCTCGGCATCGACACACTGACACATACACACATTTCAGCCAAACAGAGCCAGCTCCCGACCTCACAGTGTTTGAACGCTGCCGAATTGTTTTTGTGTTTCTTTCTCCCACTCAAAGCCTCATACAGAGAAAAAACTGAACTTCCCAGTGGCCTGCTGTTTGACAATCACTTAGAGTACACTCCAATCACACAGTTACCCATCAATCATGTGTGTGACTCAGCTCAGTGACAGACCTTGAGCACAGTGATGCATGCTAATGGGACTGTACATGTGCGTAGTTGCATGTATCTTTGTTTAGCATCTCTTCCTCATGTTGGCTGGGTGCAAAAAAAACTGACTTTGAAACTGTCCTCCAGTTTGAATTGGCCCACCTTGAAAAAATGAAATGTTTCCAAGTGGATTAGTGCTAGCCCACCATGGCCCAGCTCCATAGTGCCAGCCCACAAGTGATCCATGCATGGGAAAAATTGCCCATCATACCATTTTAAAAGTCTGAAGCTCACAATAGCTAGAGCAGTAATATATTTGAATCCATGGGCCTTAACAAACAACCATACCTAAATAATTCCTTGGTACATACATATAACTTTTTCATGAAAATGATGATGTTAAATCATATAGTTTGATTTAGATACATAGTTTAATCTGGTGGACAACTGCACTGAGGGTTTCATGCAGGGAGTTAGTTAGCAGAGGTTGTAAAGTCCTGACCTGGGGAACTTTTTAATTTTTCCCTCAGACACTGCCAGGAATCACAAGGTGAACATACAAAGTGATCAACCAATCAGAAATCAGTTACTGGCAGTGCGAAATCACCTCCTCCCTCATTAAAAATGTGGAATCAGCTGTTTGATTTAGACCTACTGCACCTTTTCTCCAATACATAATAAGCTTATTATAGAATTTCATAAAAATGATGTATTGTCAATTTAAGTTAATGGAGATGCTCTCAATCCCTTTTTGAGGGATTGGTGAAACATTACCCAACATGATATGAGCTTAATTAATTTTCTGGCTCAAAGTTCAGGTGTGTAAAGTAAAAAAAAGTTAAAATTCTCATAGATGACTGAAAATAGAAAATATGAACCTGAACTCATATCATATGATACTAGGCCGAAAGTCATCACATTTACAAAAAGTTTTAACTCACTACACTAGGGGTTATCGGTTTGATATGAGGTAGTATAAAAACACAGATCACTGATGGGGACAGTTAATATGACATGCATGCATTCAGCTTTTGCCAGATCCTCAAAACTTGTGGTAAGAAATAAAAATCTGCCCCCATTACCTGGACATGTCAGAGTAGTCGGCCTCCTCCTCCTCACAGCGCTCGTCCAGCTCCTTCAGGGCTTGTGTCACATCTTCCTCCCACATAGAGCCACAGGTGCTGTCCGGGTCTGGATCTGGATCTTGATCTGGCTTGGTCTCTGGTGGCATGGGCAGAGGCAGGGAGTCCTCTTCACAGAGGGACCCCGGTGGAGTGTCTATGACCAGCAGGGGAGGGGGGGCTGGGTCCAGGTCCTCGTGAGGGTCCTGGGTCTCTTGGGGGTCCTGAGCATACTGGGGGTCCTGAGGATAGTGTGTATCCCGGAGGTCACAAAGCTCTTGTGGGTCAGAGGGAAGGGGTGGTGCGCTGCAAAACCCCGTGTCCTCGCTCACACTGCTGCTCAGCTCATCGGCTGCTGTCATGCTGACTGCGTCCTGTAACACAAAGCCAGAAGGGGGGGGTCTCAGGTGCAGCTTGACAGGTGAGATCACATATAAATACAACATAGATTCATAGTTTAACCTTTATATAGCCTGAATTAACACTGTTACAGCCTATACTTTGGAATATAAATCAGTTTCAATGAATCTATACTATACATGAGGCACTTTAAAGTCCACATTTTTAAAATGTTCTCATCCTCGTCTATTTATGTCACTCTTTAAGCTAACATCTCTCAAGAGAAATTAAAGAAAAAGAATCGATTAACAGGAACCAATATCAATCTATCAGTGAAACACCTGACCTCAGTGCATCGTGGCAAATTGACACTGACAGAGGCAGCCGATGAATGAAACGCTCCGACACACATCGCATCTGACTGGATTGAATTATTGACTGTCACTCTTTCACTACCCATTAAGGATGGACTGTATTTCGTGACACAACAAATTCACCACACATCACTCAAAAAGGTTGTGCACACACTAATAGAGGCCACGTTAAAAAAAAAAAAAAATCCAATCGTCTGACTCAGACATGGGAAACTCCAAATAAATTATATTTGTAAACAGTCCACGGTGATGTAAAGCAAGCACCCGGCAGAGAGGATGTGCTGGGAGACGTCACCGAGGAGGGGTTATATTTAAGAGCACTTGGTTTTTCTCTGTCTTGTTTTTTTTTTTATCTAAAAGTCTAATGCATTAGGAAAGCAGCGTGTGGCAGTCAGCCAGTACATCACATAGACAGCAGCTATATTACAGAAAGCTTTTAGAAGTAGTCGTTGCCATCCTGAAGGGAATGAGCAAGAGTATTGATGGTTTTATCTGGGGCTCATTACACTAAGAGCCAGGGCTGTGATGGGGGAGATGCCCTTGGAATAACATTGAGCCCACTGACCACATGGACTTCCTAGAAAGTTACATTCAGTTCTGTGTGTAGAGAACTGTCATTTAAGGGGTAGAAACACCAATATATAAATATATGTATGCGCAAATACTATTCCTATATTTGAAGGTCGGAAATATTATCTAAACACTGCAATTCCTAAACTGTGCACTCAAATGTAAATAATACTCACCATTGTTAGTACTGAGTCAGTAATAAATGTCAGTAGCAGTAGATAGCAAAGCCGTTTATCACAAAAAAAACCATGGCTTGTTAATATGGTTACAGATTAAAGGAGCCTCATTGGCTCGAACACCATAGGAGCCCCGCTCAGACCTGGTGTTAACATTTGTTCTGAGATATCCGATCACAAGAGGGCAGCATTAAGTATGTCTGTTCACACCTGCTTTTAAAATGCATCCTGAATTGAAAACCAATTTTTGTGTAATTTCATGTTGGCCAGTGTTGAAATTGTGGGAGTGGATACAAACAAATCGGCACATGAACACACATCACCTCTTGAGATAGAGTGGGTCATCCTCTAACCAGAGGGTCGGCGGTTCAATCCCAGTCTCCCCCTTTCTGGGTGCCAAAGTGTCCTAGGCCAAGATATTTCACCCCAAATTGATCTTGATGGTTGTGCTGATAAAGTGTGAGTGATGTGTGATGGAGAAAGTGCTGCACATGGATGCACTGAGTAAATGTCAAAACTGTTCTGTAAAGACCTGTAGTGAATCTGCTATATAAATACAGACATTACACATGATCACAAGATCTTTGCTGAATAGGCTTTTCTTCATATGTGGCCCAGGATGCATTTGGGATCACACAGTGAAAAGAACGTGGCCACATGTGTCCCAGGCTACCTGTGGTGTGGTTTGTGCGATCGGCTATTAGGACACATTTAGGAACGTTCAGACATACTTAGCACTGACCACTTGTGAATGGATCACCCAGGTCTGACACCAGGTTAACACCAGGTCTGGTTTACAGTTACTGCAATGGAAGTGAACATCCCCCGTGTAATGGACTCATACTCACACGTGTCTGCCGAAGATAAAGGAGCTGGTGGAGTTTTACATGGTGGATTTAGTTGGAATAGTCAGTTGTTGTGTTATTAAAGGGGAGCAGTAACAGCTGACCTGAGGTGAGCTATAGATTTCATCTCTCCCGAATCGAACAAGCAAGCCCCAAAACATAGTGTAGCTTTGAAGGGGGCAAGAGCTAGCACACCTCAGCACCCACGCCCAGAGCAGAGCAAAAAAGCAAGCAATGGTAGAAGGAGTAAGAAGCAGCGATTGAATGCAATTAATGCACAATTAGAGTACCAGCAGTTTTACCCCATCAGAAACTCCCTGCTGATCCTCTGTCTCAAAGACAGACAAGCAAATGAAGTACAGCAAAGCAGATAAAGGCCTAACAGAAGGGTGAAACACAAGCTAGAAAGAACCCGAGCACCACAGATTATTGCTGCGCCCAATTGATCGCACCTCAGGCAGCTGGCTGCTGGCGCTGTCTGACTGGGCCATCTCCAAAAGGGCGCTATCCAGTCGGGGGAGGGAGGGTAGAGAGGAAGGGACAGTGGCCTCCTGGGCACTGCTGGACGATTCTTGAGACTGCAGTAGAGAGTCCACGTTGTTGGAGGCGGTGTCGTCTGTGGCAGAATCACTGTTGAGCTGAGGAAATACATAAGGAGCGATTAGCTGCACTTCTGAGACACAGTATTAACCCGATAGAATGCAGCTGATTTTGTCACTTCCACTGTCGCCATGTTTGTTGTTGACAGAAACAGGTTTGCTTAACAACCATGTCAAAGTAAATGAAGCACGGACGAATGTGGGCAGTCCTGGTTAAATCTTTTTTAGCGAAGGGATCTCCTTTCGTAAATAACGGCAGCATAAATTAACTTTTAGACTCCATTAGACCTTCCTGTTGGTATCACATTCTCTGATGTGCAGTGGGAATATGTTGGGACACATTTAACTCCTAATATTAATTGTACTCAATTAAATATGCTAGAGCTGATAATTTGTTTAGAGACAGCTTCCAAATTTGTTCAGAATATGCTAGTATATCTGTGGAACTGGTGGAAAACTGAATTAACTATAAGTAATATACACTGTTTCCAGGTTCGGTGTTTTAACAGTATGATTTTTGCCACTTTTTAATGAGTTAAACACCAAAAAAACTACATTATCCATGTTTCTGTATCAAGCAGAGCAAGTTTAGTCATTTTAGTTTTCCATTCAATTAATTCAGGACTTTAAAATAGCTTCAGGCAAAAAGTAAGATCATGCCAACATCAATGATATTTCTTATTGTTTATATATTACACTACTTACTAAATTGTCTTTAAATGACACATAAATGTTGCATGCTGAGGTTTCTCACATTTCATTATAATAACAAGAAACATTTTGGGGGCAAATGTCCAATAGAGGCAAAAGCTCATTCTCTCACCATGCACTACCAAGACCAAGAAAGTCAGAAGAAGAGAGAAAGAAAATATCTCCATTAGATTGAAGGAACGCAATTTCAATTAATGTCATTGTTATTATTAGCAGCTCTGGATAAGATCTTAAGGTAAAGCGCAAGAAAGCAAAGGAGAATGAGAGAGAGGCAGCCAATGAGTTAGAAAATGCAAAAAAGAAGATGCTGTTAATCTGAATTCTAACACGTTTTATTTAATACTTGAAAAATATTCAAATTGGAACTGTACCATTAATTTAGAAATATATTTTAACAAAAACTACAAATTATCAATGATTTAGCTTGTATCATATGTGAAGTGAACTTTTAATTGTTTTTCCTACACTGTACTTACCTTTAGTAAAAAAAAAAAAAAAAAAAGTAAGACAGAGCAGTCGCATTACTCAGAGGTGAAGGGGCTAGGCTAAGGTTTGAGGGAGGCATCTACCACCAGCGAAGAAGCAAGCATCTAGCCTCTGTCCACGACAGCAGCAGGTCCAGCTCACATACACACGCACACCATGCCAGCGGGCTGTGTGGGGGGCATGGTGGGTTGGGTTTATTTTTTGGGGGGGCCCTGATTAGAGTAAGACTTACAAGGCCAGAGCGGGTGAGAATCTGGCTAGCACTCAGTACCTCCTCCTCAGACGATTCATCTGTGTCTTCATGGTTGGTGAGGTTGAGGCTCGGCGTGCTGCCCGCAAACTGGCACTCCTGCAAAGTCGGCGTGTCCCCTTTGTCCATGCTCTCCAGGGAGCGACGACGCACCCCCCAGTTGAAGTTGTCCATGCTCTCCCCCTGCAGGACAATCAGGACAAGAGCAAAGTAAGACAGTGTACACACCAGCAGGATTCACGACAGATTTAGCTGAACAAGGAAACAAAGCAAAAAACACAAAGAAAATTCCACGACTTGGAAAAATATTGAATAGACTGTATATAAAGGCGATGACATCTTCACTTCCTCCTAATATCCACAAATGAAGACAAACTACCCCAGATAGGAGAACTGCCATCTAATTAATAATAAATAATAAAGTTTATTTCCATAGCCCCTTTCAAACTAGAGGTACAAGGAGCTTCACAAAATAAAATAAGTGCAAAGATCAAGTCATATAAAAGCCAGATCATTCTCAGTAATGCAATAAAAATAAAACTGATTAAAGAAACAAACTATAAAAATGCCTAAACAGGTGGGTCTATTGACCAAAAATAAAGAACAACCAGGTGGCGATCAAGACGTTTGGCTTCACTTTTGGGGAGCGGTCATGTTATCCATCTTTATACACAGTCTATGATATAAATGCATGAGAGTGGGTGAGATGCGGTTTCTCCACATATTGGGATGGTATATGATGCAATGTTCTAAAACTATAAAAGTAAAAGGGGTTCACAGCCACAGTGATTTCAAATCAAGCAGGACTACAGCACTTAATCTGTGACAACACAGAGACACCAGGACACTGCAGAGAACTGTGCCTCTAAGAAGCTCTTCGGCTCTCAGACTTACCTGTAACTCCTTGTGGCAAGAGAAGAGAAGGAATAAGTGTGTTAGTGGACCAATGACAGTTACACAACAGGACACAAGTTAGACAAACAAGACACACATGTTGTTAAACTGGAATAAGATTTCATCTAATATGGTAGAGAGAAGTGATGAAGAGTGACAACTGAGTGTGCAAGTCGATTGGAAAATGAATCTTTTGTTCGATAATTTAGCCATTTAGACCCGATGCAACATTTGCTTGCTTCTCCCATTAGAACCAGATGAGACTTGTGACGTGTTTTATGATGCTCAGTTGGTGAGAGCCATGTTTGAAGAGCAGGATAAAGAAAAGGGGGATCTCGACAAGTCATGTTTGATGGTTTGTAAAAAATAAAATGTTCATCAACTTTAGGAAAAGATTTACAATGAAAGCCAAATGTCGCAGTTAAACGCAGATAAATTAAAGCTTTTGTAAAAGTTGGCAATTCTGTCAGCTCTACAGAAAACTTTACAGGGTTGTTTTCAAACAACACTAAGGTTTAAGCTTAAATATTTATTTGGCGCCTTATGTCTTGTCTTATGGGATAAAATAAGCATTTATACTATCCACCCACTATTGGCTCCTTAATATTTCCTTAAATTGCTTCACTTTATTCCTATTCATAACCAGATAATCACAACTTAGCTACAGTTATCAACTTTCCAGGCCTGTGGCTGCAGCCTTGTTTTTTGTGAGTGAAATCTATTGAAAATTCTCACCTCGGCATCCTCCAGCTCCACATCTAAGAAGTCAAAGTCCTTGAAGACCCCAAACTGCTGCTCACTGCCTGTATCCTCTCCCTGCAAGTCCTCCTCTCGGACCACCTCCTCCACTGTGGGTATGAGACTGGTCTGCTGGTCAGCGGAGTCCAGATCCTCATTCGAAGAGAACACCACCTGCACAGGAAGGAAGGAAACGTAAGTCTCTGTCGTCAAATACTAAAATAAAATTGTTATATTTTTTATAAAAAAGCCTGTCTAAACAAACATCTAAATCCAAATGAACAACCACACGAAGAAAACACAGGAACACACCACATGCAGGAGTATTCTGAACAGTGAATTTACAGAGACCTTGTCTGACGCTTTAGAGTAGGAGAGGAGTCTTACAGATGGATTTTTGGGAATGCCAGACTCCGGGCCACATAAAGACAGGACATTCATCAGCCTCTCTCTGGTTCGTCTCTGCAACGAGAAAAGATACACAAGATGACATCAAGAAATAAATGTCTCAGAGTGTTCGACTGGCTGTACATCTGAGACGCACTCTACTTTGTGCAAAGCATTAAAGTCCAACACCACAAAGTCCACAAGTATAACATAGTGAAAGTGTCAGAGAATAAATAAAAATGATAAATAAATAGATAAAGACATTTGGATCACATTTTAAGGATTGAGCGCACTTACGGCTTTTGTTTGCACACTGGACAAAATAATATATATAACTGTATGGTTCACCTGTCTAACTGCCTGTGGTCCATGAAAAAATAAAGAGTAGCAGATACTTATATTCATCTTCTTGATAAATTAGAATATTAAAAACCATAATGTACTATTTTGGAAGAGTAGTATCTTTAAATCCGTGTGTTTTTATGCTTGGCACAAACTACAATGCGCCAGGTGATAAAAGGAAAAAATAATTCATTTGTATTCTGATAGCTCAGTATGTTGTTCAGATTGTCACTCTGTTTGAGATCGACCAAGTTAAGAGAGCTAGTTAAGCTGGCTGTATTGGTTATTTTTGCAACAGATCCAAATATCAGCCATCTAGTTGGAGCCGAGCTGGATCTCGTGAAACTTGACCTTGAGTGAGTTCTGCCTCCTATCTTCTGGTTTGAGTTAGTACAGTGTTGTGTCAGGTGTCTGTTTGAATAGGTACCTGGGAGAGCTGAGGCCTTTTCCAGCTGACCGGCACAAGACCGTTGGAGTTGGAGCCGGAAGATGTGGAGGAAGTGCTCCTAGTCACAGCAATCACCTGTGGCTTTCCGTTTCGGCCTGCTGCGGTACGCTGATCACCATATTTATGCCCTATGATTGGGGTCTATCAAGACAGAGAACACCAGTTAACAAAACATTATTAAAAACAATATGCTTTAAGTGAAAACAATGAGACACTGTTGCGTGAGAGCAGACAAAGAGCCACAAACTGACCTCTGAGATGTCAAAGTGGAAGTCGAGAGTCTTGCCAGGCAGCTCCTTGGAGGAGTTGTTGAATATACGCGTGAAAGCAATCTCTGGAGAGCCACAGGATTCTGTGCTGTAAGAGCGCTGCACATCATCTGGGACAACAAGGCTGGCTGAGCGAGACACCACCAACTTCAATATGTTTTGGGCCTCCTTCCAATGTGGGCTCTGTAAAGAAACAAAACAGAAATAATTAGTCCATTGTGAGATATCGGGCTGTGTAGGCGTTTCTGTAGAACATCTGAATGGACATATCTGCCCTCAGACAAACAAATTATCTCCTTCTCACAGCAACTAAAGCCTCAGACTCTAGAAATATGTGTCTTTCATGCTGTTTTTTACGATGTATGGTCAACATCCTGTCATAGCTTAAAAAGCCTCCTAACAAATAAGACTCAGTGCGCATGCAATGGAACACAGAATATGCACAAATACAATGCCTTCTACACAATGCAACACAGAAAGTAAGCCAGTAAACAATTGGCCTTAGGCATTAACAATAATGGTATAACAGCTGTCACAGGCAGTTGTGAGGGAGAAGCATATAGTGGCCTGGTTCAGGGCTGGTAAAAGGCTTCCATAAAGAGCAGAGGCTGCATTAAAGAACCTATAAGACATGGGTTTCTTTCTTCTTCTAAATTGTGTTTCTATTTATAGACCAGACCATCCCAGTTCTGACATACATCAGGCTATAGGCTTTGTCCGGTAAACATGCATAAGGCAAACTGCCCCCAAGTGGTGAATGACTAAAGTTCTCAACCTCCACTGCAGGGACTCTGAGTTTGGTTCTATTATTATTATTATATTATGTTCTATTAGTTAAAATGAATGAAAAACCTGTACTTGAAATTTAAATACACTGTCAATTATATCATAACCTTACATACAGATCTTTCTGTAAAATGTCTTGATGCAGAAGGTTTTGATTCATTTGATAAGTCAGATTTAGGTTGGTGTTCACAAGTGTTTCGCAACTAACAGGACAGGAAAGTGTTTTTAGTTTGATGTGCAAAGGGCACAGTCAATATTAAAGTTAGGATTCTTGCTTTGGTTTATGTCAACATATTCTTGACATTGATTGGTTTGTAAACAAGCATGAGTCAGATGTCAGCGTGTCAATTCAGTTATAGAAATCAGGGCAGTGCATAGAAAAAAGTAGTCTTTTAATTATGTCTCAACTTCCTTGGATAGGTCTGAAAGTCAGAACTATTAAAATGTTTTCACACTGCAAAAGAACCAAACCATGGGACGAGATCATCTCTTGTAGTCAATCTAAATTTCGATCCCAGGCACAAGTCCAGACAAAACAAGGTAGATATGAAAGTGCCCTCATCGTCATCCGCTTATCCGGGGTCGGGTCGCGGGGGGAGCAGCTCAAGCAGGGGGCCCCAGACTTCCCTTTCCCGGGCCACATTGACCAGCTCTGACGGGGGGATCCCGAGGCGTTCCCAGGCCAGTGTTGAGATATAATCTCTCCACCTAGTCCTGGGTCTTCCCCGAGGTCTCCTCCCCATTGGACGTGCCTGAAAAACCTCCCAAGGGAGGCGCCCAGTGGGCATCCTTACCAGATGCCCGAACCACCTCAGCTGACTCCTTTCTAAGTAAAGGAGCAGCGGCTCTAATCCGAGTTCCTCACGGATGACTGAGCTTCTCACCCTATCCCTAAGGGAGACGCGGTAAAGCGTTCGCTTTACCGCACCGTTGTAACGAAAAGAGAGCTGAGCCGCAAGGCAAAGCTCTCTATCTACCGGTCGATCTTCGTTCCTATCCTCACCTATGGTCATGAGGGCTGGGTGATGACCAAAAGGACGAGATCGCGGGTACAAGCGGCCGAGATGAGTTTTCTCAGAAGGGTGGCTGGCGTGAAAGTGCCCCAATTTACATATTAAGTTACTGAGAAAATAAGTTGGTGTGACACTGGATTAGATGGAAGAGTGGTCAAGGCTCACCTGAACGTATTTGCCAATGATCTTCATGATCTCCAGGTTGAACTGTTTGACAGGAGCGGCTGATAGATCAATATGACTCAGCAGGCTGTAAATGATCTGCAACAAGGACTGCTGCATGCTGGGAAGTCCCTTTTCCAGCAGCTGAGAGATAAAGATGGGCACATTACTGGTTGCATCTTACCTCCCTAAGAGCGGTATCTTTTATCTTGATCTTACATACCTCAGCCAAGTAAGTGACCAGGTTCAATGTTATATCAGCAAAGGCATCGTGGAGGTAGCGACACACCACATTGATCCAGTTGGTGCAGTCGCGGGAGTAGCTGTGTGTGCTGTACAGGCTCATCATGTGGGCAAGATTAGAGAGGGTGGCCGACTTCTCTTCGGCGCAAACCTTTGCTATTTTATCAGCCGTCTCCTTACAGAAAGGAGTCGGACTGTCAAAGTGCTGGATGAGGTGCGGGAGGAGGCACAGGATGTTCAGAGGAAAACCTGCAAATATGTCAGAGAGCATCAAGATTCATATTGTTAGAAATGAAATCTGACAGTAAATCCTTTGCAGTTTTTAAACAATTGATGACAGAAAAACAATAATCTCAACCCAGAAAAGAAAGGTTTGGATGTGAATGTATCCGTATTATTTTTATTATGCCATGTCGAAAGAATAAAAGAAAACAAATGAGTTGTCATTGTTTTGCATGATTAATATTAACATTTAAACAAAATAAAGACAAGCTGTAAAGAAAACACAAAAACAAATCCATAACCAAATCAGCAGTGGACACATTCCTTAGCACGTACCTGCCACTTGTGAAGGGTCTATCAGCGTGTGTCTGGAGACACTGATGAGTTTGCTGAGCAGGTGGATGGTGAGCTCCTGAGTAGAAGCAGAGGTGAAGCCCTTCAGGAAGAGCTGCAGCAGACCAGGAAAGCTGTACCACTTCAACTTAGCCTGGACCTTCTCCAGACGTTCCCGGCTGTCTGCACGATCCAGAGGCAGCTGGCCCAGAAGCTTGTTCAGCAGCCGCAGGGCCAGCAGGTACTCAAACTCATAGTCCGACTCCAGCAGCGAGGCGGCGATCCAGAACACAGTGGCCATCAAGCTCGAAGGGTCCACGGGGGGGATGGCTTCCCCACCTGGACCCCCTCCTCCGCCGAGTGATGATAAGCTCCGCGTTCGGGCCAGGTTTCCATGGCTGCCACCAAGTCGGTCAGCTACGTCTAGTGTGTTACTCCTGCGTCTGTCTCCTTTTCGTTCACCCACCTGGCTCGCTCGCAGAGAGTTGCTACGGTTGTGGACATAATGGAACAGGCCGCCGCTGTTCAAGTTCAGTTGGCCTGTGCTTTTCCTGTTGGAAGCAAGCTTGGCCCCCAACAACAGATCACGCGGAGAAGTTCTGTTTGTATAAAAAAAAGCTTGTAAATGACAGTAGGGATGATATAGTGGAGTAATTAGTGAGGGTATGAAGAGAAGGACTTACTGAGCTAAGGCAGTGAGGAGGTCATAGTTTTTGACTGTGTCTGCTAATGTGTCGATGCCTGACTCCAGTGTCAGGAGAAGTTCAATGACAAAGCCCTAAAGGACAAAACACACCAGAAGTCAGCTTTTCAATAAGAAACAAACAGATGACTCCTTTGAGCTTCTCAGTTTTTATTCCCTCTAAAATATCTGCAGCCATGGACAGCCTGTCTACTGTAAACCTTTTCAAGTACAAAAACCAAATTTGAAACACGGTTTCATATTAGGATGAAACTGCATGGAACTAGATAAGGGGGATTTTAGTGGCAACTAAATATTTTATTTCCCAAACTTCTAAATTAACAAAATACATTGACCAGTGTTGTTTAATGTTGCATATTCTAAAACTATTTGTCTGACCTGAGCCTCCTCTCCTGGGTCCCCCACGGTCTCTACCAGTCGAGACAGAATGTCAGACAGCGTGGCAGGAGTCAGAGGTTGTTTGAGTGCCCTGAAAATCTGGAATGAGCGTCCAGCGTAGTGGCGAGAAGGACAAGACAGAGCAGTTTGTAGAGCCACTTCACTCAGCAATGAATCCAGCTGGAAACCTGAAGAGATGCACACACACAGACGGATGAATATGTTGAAGCTTTCCGCTTTATACCTGTGACCCAAGCTGAAATAAACAGAATCAGACAATGAGCCACCAGACCTAATGGGGAATGTTTGAAGACGGTCACGACGTGTCGCACAAAGACACTCAGCTGGTCAGCGCTCTTTATGTTGGGGTTCTTGGGTGATACATCCTCATGGTTCCAGAGGGGACCCTTCTTTCTACAAGGCAAGAGCAAACACAAATCAGGAAATGTGACCTGTTACAGCTAAAGGATTTACTCCATAAAGCATCACATTATTCGGTATCTAAGTATTTAAATGTTATCAAACCAGGGGGAAAAAGGCAGTCACGCCAACCCAAAAATCAAAACCATGCAAAAATTAAGATACCCAATCCTCTCAGACACTGCTGGAAGCATGAAAGCAAATACAGTAATTGAACATAATGAGTAACCTGCTGCATCTCAATGGTTAATACCGATTCATGTTAGATAAGACATCAGACTAAGTTAGAAGCAGTGATACAAGTTGTAACCAGCTTAAATCCAAAGTTATTTGTCTGTGATTTTCTTTCACTGAAACTAACCTTGATGTAATGAACTCAATGAGAGCTTTGGCCTTCTCGTCCTGTTCAGCAGTGGCATCCACCTCACTGAGGAGTGAAGGGGAGAGGTGGGACAGAGCAGTGCCCCCTGCCCCGACACTTATGCTGGAAGATGTGGAGCTGGAGCTGAGGCCAGAGTCCGTCATAGGTGATGGCTGACCATCTGGCAATAAGTCTTGCACTCCTACATAAACAAAAAAAATTCACATTGAGCTGCATGGTACACATCTCTCGTCTTCATGATATAATATCACCACCATCTTTAAGAATCTCTATATTTTAGGAACACATTCATGTAGTGTTTAATTATGATGCTGTTCTTTTGCCATTATAATAAAGATAAAACTGTTATATTCATGGACAGAGAACCCTGCTTCTTTGGGACTTGATCACAGCTTCCAGCCAGTGACCGACTTTGACAACAAGAAAGATGAGCATTTGTCTTGTTTCTGTTACTTTCCCTCCAGCTGGAAGGGCTTCAGTTCAAATTCCTTAAATTAATTGACAGTTCTTTTACTACGTATAGAGAAAACGCTGTCTTTTCTAGGCTTAGCAGCAGAACTGACCGGTTAGGTTGAACTCTGGAGCGACTGGCTTCACAGTCAGGACCCTAGGATCGTTGTAGTCTCTGTTGCGTAGGAGCACCATAGCTACAGACTGAACGTTGCTATTTGCTCCCTGGACCACGAGCAGGTGAAGAAGTAGACGTTTACAGTGCTCGTAGACCTCTGGGTGCTGGTGATCAAACCCTGGGAGAAAAGATAGAAGACCAGAAGAGATTAGATCAGGTGATTTTAGCAGGGGGAGCTTTTATGAAAGCTTGGAAAATCATTTGAACTCAGTCATACACTATATACTGTGCTGTTATAATATTCAGGAAGTAACTAACCTATAAAAATTGCATGTAACAACAGGGGCAGGTAGGCACTCCACTCCACTTTGACCCCATGGTCCACAATGAGGTCTGTCAGTAGGATGACAGCAATGTTACATCTGTAAAAACAGAAAACAAGGCTTGACTTAGACAAAGAACACAACACTATAATAGAGAGGGGGTTAGCCGTGGTGGGTTTTTGGTGTACCTGTGGAGAGGTACACCAGGGGCATTGGTCTCTGGCAAATAGTCCACTAGCGGAGACCAGCAGCCTCCTGTTGGAGGGAAGGGGAGGGGCTCTGGCCGGTTGTGATCCATCACTTTCAAACGCCAGTTAGCGTAAAGTGGCATGGAGTCACCTGGAGAAGGGATAAGAAAGATGATCAGTAGTGTACTGTAAATGTAAGTGGGAGACAAGAGGGCTAAAGAGTTTGTTCTTACTCTTCTCCTCTTCATAGGAGCCTCCAGAACTGCTGCTGTAACGAGACTCCAGACGGTGGTGCTGACGGTTCAGGTTGCTGTTCAGACCACTGTAGATGTCCAGGTGGGTGTAACTGCAGAACAGACAGAGTTGATTTAAAAGGATTTTGCCAGCAGTAGGTATTTTGCCCACAGTAAACTTATTTTAAGTTATATTGCATCAGCATTTTCAATTTATATGTATCTCAGCTCCTAGATATCAGTCTCCCTAAGATGTTTCCAAAATAGAGCTCTAAAACGTAATTCTTTATCTTAATTAATGCTAAATCCAATAAAAATTCAATCAGGCATTTCAAGTTTTACTTTAAGCGTACGAGAAATAAAGACACAAATACCAATGTTTGCTTGCTGTAGGAACTATTGAGTTCTGTATAATTTGTAAGGTCTTGACCTTATTATGTCAAGTGCCTGTTAAGTGGCACTACCCAAATTAAACTGTTACTTATTAAAACTGAGATTTCTGCAATATATTCTAAAACAAAATAGCTATGAGGCAAGGTCAAGGAAAGCATCAACATCGACATTCTTTTGTCAATAAGCACAAACTGTAAAGGAGAAGAGATATATTTAAATCTACATTTTGGTCATTGCCATAAACTGCCTGCAATATGTTGTAGAATGTCAATATTTAGCACCATTAAGGATTACTTTCATTAGAGCACTGGCTGAAGACATGATGTCTCACATTTTATTGTTTGCACTTGGGGCAGCAGTTTAAGCACCTACCGTCAGTTCAGAGCCATTAAAGATATTATCAGGGAGGATGTGAATTAAATTATAACAATAGAAGCTTTGTGCTGTGGTTTATCTGGTACCTGTCCTCCATGTTCGAGTCTTTAATCTTGCCTTCATGATGAACATCATTTCCTGGCACCATGGTATTGCTGCTGGAAGTTGTTCCTGAGAAAAAAGACAAAACTTTGACCATCGTGTAACAACAATACTTTATTTAGTATTGGCAGCCAGGTTTAATCTGTGAACTAGTGAATAAGTCGTGCTCATTAACCTGAGGTGACTGAGGGGATCTTGTAACTGGAGCTGATGCGGTAGTAAGGCGGGTTGTCCATGTGAGTAACAGCTGAGCTTACAGGATCAGTCAGGTCAAGCTCACACATCAACTCCTCCAGCAGCTGCATAGTCTTATCTCTGCCTAAGTAAACCACCACTCGTTTCACCTGCGGACACAAATGAAACCCTCAGAAACAAGAGGAATAAATGGCAGACGCTGCACATGGTGATGTGGTGGATGAGCTGCATGATAGCAATGGGCCGTGACTCACATAGGGCAAAAGGCTTGGGTCACTGTTGACTCCTGACATACTGATGAGGAAGTGCAGAATGATTTTGAGGTTCTTTGGCCAACTGTCTGCTAATGTGGTCCACACGTTCTCGATCTCCGACCAAGCAAACTCATCCCCGTACTGTCAAAGAAAAACCAGTTAATTCTCCTCAATCAACATTAATATAACCCTCTTACACATATAATCTGAATATGTTCACATGGTGAATTAGCAGCATCACCTTAGCGGTCATGAACATGAGGTTGTTTAACACCATGGTCGTAGCACGAGGCGAGCCCCAGCCCTCTCCATGGAGCCAGCGCCTGCTGTTCACCATCATGACCTCCCGCTCGTGTACGTCCTCGTCCTCCTCAACACTGCCACACTCCTCCGGTCGCCTTACAGTTGGTTTAAAGTCGACCAGCTCCACATTGTTCATCCAAGGCAGGAGGTAATGCAGCATTACTTGACGACCACCAGGATGCGCTGTCTGGATGCGCTGGCTCACCTCTGCAGGGGGGACAGTCGGGAGAAAGTTTGTAACTGAGGCTGATTCAAGTCATTTACACAATAATTTATGTTGTTTAAGTTTTTATTTTCTACCTTTAATCACAACAGTATCATTACATCAAATTTTTTTTACAGAGTACATCAGATCTAATGCCAGTATATTGTTTAAATGGTTTTGCATTGTAGGAAACTGTTGGGTTTCTCGATAATATTGTACGGTCTTGACCTTACTATGTTAAGTGCCTTGAGATAAAGCATGTTGGGATTAAGCAATATACAGATACAATTTAATTGAGCCATCCATCGATCAACATTACATTAGTGATGTTCAGAAGTGTTTGGATGTGTTGGCATGGAGGCCTCATAATGTCAGAGTAGTGAGTAAATATGAGCCAATTAAACTCAAGTTTGAATCTCACTTTGAAAAATAAATAAAATATCCACCTCATATATTATGCAGCTAAACAATAATGTTTGGTTGGTTCTTGAAACAAGTCTGCAATGAGGCTTTGGTGAAGAAACATGTAATCGTGGCACAGCTACACTTGTATTTGCTGTTAAGCATTTGAAAAATCTTTTTGCTTTGCTCATATACACAAAATCAAATCTCTGGTTTCACAGGCAAATTACATTACAGCAACCTGCTTTTCAAACAGCAGCTGAAAAATTGTTGGAATGTAGCAAACCTGAGAAGATGGGGAGGGTCAGTTCTGGGTAAGTTCGTGCAAGCTCCTCAGACAGCTGGTAGTAAGACACAGAGTAGAGG
The DNA here is from genome assembly GCF_949316205.1 of Platichthys flesus. Taxonomy (NCBI): domain Eukaryota; kingdom Metazoa; phylum Chordata; class Actinopteri; order Pleuronectiformes; family Pleuronectidae; genus Platichthys; species Platichthys flesus. Next base: position 20,287,003 of record NC_084953.1, on the reverse strand, counting down.
TGTGGCAGCGGTGAGGGAGGGGTCAAAATGCCATCTATTCGTTGGATCTCCAATTTGTGGGCGTAGCGGAAGAGCTTGGGTTCCAGTATCTATTAGTTAAATAAATAATTGAAACTTAATCAACAACTAAATTGAACACAAAGTTGTAAACAGCAGTGTTATGTAGAGCAGATGTATAAACAATTTATTTTTATGTGACAGAAATTCTGACCTGTAACAGCTGCATGGCTGCTTCATAGATGTCCCTGGAAGAATCAGCCGCCTTGAACAGAATCAGGTTCAGCAGCACCACAGTGTCAAATTGGTAATCCCTGAAAGAAAAACATCAAACATATCCACGTGGCTCCAAAAAAGACCAACAAATTCAAAAAATGTTGTCAAGTTGATGCTGCTAATATGAGGTACCTGTTGTGAAAGACATTAGCGATAGCCCTGAAGCAGCCGGCTGCCACACGGCGGGAGCCTGTGTAGCAGCGGTCCACAGCCCAAAACATGAGGTTGCTCTGGTCAGGATTCAGCTCCAACAGCAGCATCACAGCCTCACAACCCAGCTGGTGAACCTGGAGGAGACACACACTGTTAGAGCCTGGGGCTCCTAAGCCTAACCCTATGACATTTTGAAAGAATACGACACATGAAGATTTTCCCTCCTATTACAATGTTCGGGTTATTCTAACCTCAACTACTTTCTGTAAATAATAATGCTTTTATCTGAATGAACATTTTATAGTGTTAACCTCTTGCAGTACCTCTGAGCACCACTAAGTGGCACTAGCGTCAAGGTATATGAAGCTGTGCTGCATATTGATGACCTGTCTCACAGTTCAGCTGGACTGAAACATCTGTTCCTCTTTTAAAAATTAAATATTGATGCTTCCTCTGCCTGCGTCACCAGTATTATATTATAATTATACACTGTTCTTGTGTTGATTGCCACTATTACATTCTTCCACTTAACTGATTACCCAGTTATTATCTTTTGACTGTTCAATTTGCTTTCATTACAACAGACCTTTTACACAGCAGCTATTTGACAAGGAGTGGCAGGTTAACCCATGTGTTAACATTTATCAAAAATAATTAAGACAATTTATAAAGAACAGAACCTTCATCGGTGTGATGAGCGATACCTGTGTTCACCTACTATTTCATGTCAAATTGGCTGCGATGATGAGCTATATTGAAACATGTAAGAACTGTAACGTGTGCAAGTCAATATATCCCAGCAAACAACTGAGTACTTCAAGTCAAATCTGTGGATGTCTTACTTTCCTCTGATCAATCAAGTATTTTCTTTGACAGTGGATGCTCCTACCTCAACCCAATATCCTGTGATCATCCATTACTGATGGTTCACTCCCTAGCCAGCTATCAAAAGTAGAACCCAACCAATACAGGTCTTTGGGGTGGGGTGCCGATAATGATATTAGGAAGTAAAAAACTTCAGATACAGATGCATCAGTCAATGTTTATATAAAATTAACAAAGGATTCCTAAGTTTGATGTTATATTTTTATTTAACTTTATTTTACCAGGTTAATCCCATTGAGATTATAAATCTCTTTTATGATTGCAAAGAAATTAAACTGTGGCTTGACATTTTGAAGGTTAACCATAAAATCTAACTATATATAAATAAACAAATATATAGAACTTAAATCAAGAAAACTAAATTTTTTCCTAAAATAAACATCTTTTCTGCATTGTTTATTTTGTAAAATAAAAAAATTCAGCAAACGCAGACACCTACATGTTTGTGAAAGGCTCACATCTGTCAGTTCCTATTGGCCAAAAAATAAATCTGTCAGACTCAGGTAATATAGGAAATAGGCCGACATGATAACATTCTCTTACTTTCTTATCCTGAGAATCCAGGATGTTGTCCAGCCACTTGTAGAGGTAGCCATCGGAGGAGAGGCCAACATTGTCGGCTACAGGTCCACAACACAACACTGCAGACATGGCCTAGAACATTAAACAAGTTAGTTGATTAGTAACCATTAAGTATAGATTTCAAAATTTTGATATTTGTATGAGTGTGTGTACCTTTAGTGCACAGTACTGATGGCGGTTGATCTGCATATTTCTGTCACTGTAGCGGTCCAGGGGAGTGAACATGATGCTGAAGGGCCCGGCCCAGTGACTGAACAGCATGAACAGACTGTGTCTGAGTGACTGCTGGGGAAAGATGGTCCTCCGCTGGTGCACTGAACACGACAAGTAACCCAAAACACACACTTTAGACAAAGAATCAGTGCAAATAATAAATAAGTTTGAGAAATAAAATATATATATACAGTACCTGGGACATTCTGTATAATATTAGCCACGAGTGCACTGAAGTGACAGCGAATGTCCTTCAGTGTATCAGAGTCCTTGTCATTTTCAGCCTCAAGCAGCTGCCTGGTCAGATCAACATACTCCAGCAGCGAACTGTTCAGGGAGTGGCTCTCACCATCTAACCCTCCACTGGTTCTTTAAAACAAAAGTAAAGGAGAAAAATTATAAGAATGTACACATTTATTCATAATTATACTGTAAATATAAGCTGTGGATTACATACATCTGACTGATGACACCAGCATCTGCCAGTAACTCAAATATCCGGACAAGCTGAACCCTGAGGATGTCACGACGCCTGCGCCGCTTCATGTTCTGCAGAGAAAGGATAGAATCATTTTAACTAAGTAAATTGTTATTCTCCAATGACACAACTGTGACAAAAGCTTTAAAGTTCCTAATGAACAGCACTTACTTCAGGTCTTCTTTCCAGAGCTTCTTTTATGATGGGATTCAGCTCCTCTAACAACTCTCTGAAGAATATAAAAGTTAGATGTAAGTTACTAAATGGTTTAGGTACAGTAATGTTTATATGCTGCATACAGATCATGTCGAGTGTGGATTACCTGAAGGCCACGGGGTTGGTCCTGCCAAGCCCCAACACAAGAGACTCTGTGATGTCCATGCTCTCAGAGCGCATCATTGGAACGATGTGTTTGAAGAGGGTGGAGGGGGACGGAGTGCCAACAATCTATTAACAGACAAGGAGAAAAGCAATGTCATGGCTGAAGCATTATAACTAAATCAAGTCTTCTGACTGTTCCTTGTTAGTTTCAACTAAAAGCACTTAATACAGGTATGTTGTCATATTAAATTGCATTTCCCAAAATGGTGTTGTCTGTGCAGGTGCTCCTGACCTTTGAATCATAACTGTAGCCGCTGTCCGGCGTAGACGCCAGCGTCTCAGGCGGGGAGCAGCGGACGGAGCCAGAGGTGGAGGATGAAGAGCACATAGAGGAAGAGGAGGAAGCTGAGCTACAGCAGAGGATCAGGTAGTTCCTCCAAAGACCGATGTACGAGTCACTGCTGTTCAGACTGTTCACTTTCTTGGCATTGATGGGGCTGCTGCAGGAGGTCATTCGAGACAGATTAATAACATGACATCAAAAGTGTTGAGTAACACTGAGCGAACCCAGAAAAGAAAGATGCTGCCTTCTGTCATATAGTTCTTTGTAATTAAAAGTCTTGATAACAGTATCCTAGCATATAATGTCCTCCAAAAGAACAGTATAACTTGATCTTTTCAGTGTGAAGGTTTACAGTAAAAACATCCACACTGACAAACACATTAAATCACACAAAGAGGGTTAAAGAAACGTACTTGATGTCCACTTGGGGAGACAATAACTGCAGGCGGGTGTAGGCGAACATCCAGGCGTAGTTGAGTGCAGTTGGACAATGTTTGGGCAAGTGCTCCTGCCGCAGGTAGCTTGAGAAGCTGATGACCCAGGGATCCTGGCCCTGAGTAACGTGAGCAAACACCCAGATGTGCGAGGGGCTCACCACATCAAACTGGTGGCTGATGGGGGATGAGCTCCATTCTGCTAGTGTCTGAAGATCAATCCCACTGGGACAGTACAGCAGGTTGGTCTACAGAGAAAACCCCAGAGAGATGAGCATAGTCTCAGAGTATGTATGCAAGTTTTTGGATTCTGGAAATAAGACAGGTCATTTATACCTGGTCAGCTCCTGTGAGATGAATGAAACTTTCCAACACTGATGCACTTAGTCTATCCATTACGTCAATGGCCAACTCTTCATCGCCCTGAAAGGTTGAGGCAGATGGAGCAGATGTCAGGAAAGGAGTACTTGCAGTAAAGACTCTCTACAGTATCATTCACATTTGACTGTTACTTAGCAGTCACAACAAAGTGCTCTGTAATTACCTTTCCGATGCCCAGTGCAGTGTGCAGAGCACGGACCTCCTTGAGGACGTTAACAGCCAGCCTACGTGTGGCTGGGCGGCAGCTGCAAAGCACCACCACAGCTAAGCCCTCCACTACATGCAGCACACCAAGTGGAGGAACACGTTCCAGGGGCAGAGAATGGCCGCTGCTTGAGCCCTGTTGAAGAAGACATGCGATTAAAATGGTCACTTATAACGCTGATACACATTTGTCACTTCACACTTCATAATACCTGACCACATAAGGAAGGAACTTCCTCGACCAACCTGTGCATCATGGCTCTTATTGCTGCTCTGCACGGCCTGCCTCCATTGGCTGATAAGCTGTAGCAGCATCTTGACTGCGTTGTCCAACAGCGTGGGGTGGACATCGGTCACCTCTCTGACAATGAAGTAGACAAAGCCGGAGAGCACGTCCTCACGCCACTCTGGGAAATCAACCATCAGGGCCTGAAGAGTGGTAAAGGCAAGGCCCCGCAGCTCCTCGTCCATGTGGATGGTCAGCCTGAAGGAGCAGAGAGACAAAGACATTAGAGGACAAAAGGGGCAACTACAGTATGCAGTTATGCTACAGTATGTTGTATAGTGATGTGTCTGCAGTAAAACTTACTTGGCTAGAAGCTCTATTAGGTCTTGTCTGCTCATGCCATCTGGTATCAGTCTTGGGATGGCAGCCACACACGTGCGGAACAGATCAATCTTTGGCTTCCTCTCTCCCCTAAAGCACAAACAATGACATGCTGTTATAGATCAGTGACACACCGATTAACTGTATGGATCCAGGGTGTGGCTACATTACATACGTGATCATGTCCTCAGGCTCCTTGTTGGACATCTGCACGTTGGTCATGCTCATGGAGCGTCCAACCTCCTTGTCCAGGTGTCGTAGGATGTTATCTAAGGCCTTTCTTACTTGGGGGTAGTACACAGACATGCCTGAAAAAAAACAAAACAGCAGTAGTTACACTGACAGCAAAAAAAAACATATTGTATCACTTTTCATGAAAAGTTTCAATAATTAAACTCACCTATGCCCTTGGCTTCTTCATCAGTGAGTGTGGTGTTGAGGAAGATCTTCTTGACGCGTAAGGTGTTGCCAGAGGGCATGATGATTCCAGTCGTAGGCATGGGAGGCTCTCCATCTTTCTGCTGTAGGCTGTCAGCGATCACCAAGAAGGATCGCAAACCGATATTCATCCTCTGGTGGAGGAGCAGAAAGAGGGGAGAGGATGAGAGATATTCCACCAGCCCTCCAGTAACATAATCGCCACAAGTCTGATCTACTTTACCTCTGGATTAATGGTGAAGGTTTTGTGTGACTTGCCCACACACAGGAGGTCATAGATTATTTCCTTCATAGCAAAGTCCAGTCTTTCCTGTGGCGAAGATCCGCAAAAGCAAACACAGAGTCACGACATTGCACATTTTGTTTTAGCTCTGAAAGCAATACGGTCAACTCAAGCTTAAAGCCCACCTGAGCTATGAACTGGATGATCTTGACGAAGATGTTGAGAGGCGTGTCCCTTGGCACTACACTGCGGGAACCTTTGGGGAAAAGTGCTGAAACGATGCTCAGTAGCCGACTAGGAGGGAAAACAGGGAGAATTTTGTCAGCAAATTCAAGTCCTTAATTTCTAAACTAACTATTTGGGTTTGCTATTGTATATAAGAGTTTGCAGCTCGAGGGTCAACTCAGAGATGAGCCCGGCTACTGACCTCTGTGTGACAGTGTTACTCTCGCACTTGATCCGGATAATGTAGACCCAGAGCAGTCTGTAGAGCGACTCCAGCGCAACACGGGACATTTTGGGATCTTTGTTCTGTGAATGTAAAAAGACAAATGTGAGCCACTCGATTGAATCATGACAATTTCATTACACCGCTGTTCAGGTTGTTTTTGTCTGGAGAAACTCAGATCCTCCGCATTAAAGCTGTGCGACAATGTGCTCAAACTAACAACACAACGTTTCAGTCTGCGGCCATGATTTCTGTTGACGTTAGAGATCTGAGGATGGAAAGGCAATGGTAAATAGTCTTTATTTATTTAGAGCTTTTCTAGTCTTGATGATCACTCAAAGTGCTTTACACAGTACATTTAATTGCCATTCATCCAGTCACACACATTTTTTGACAGTGCATCTATGTGCAGCACTTTTTTAATGCGGGGAAATTCGGGCTTCAATATCTTTACCCCCTTAGCCACAGCCACCCCAGTGACCCAGGTGATCGCTACACCTCAAGTCTATAGAGCATTGTATGTCCCGTATGTAGAAACACAGAGTGTGGAGACAGTTGTTTTCATTCTTAAAAAAGGTAACAACACCAAAAAGACTTAGTTTGATGACACCGTGAAGCAGTGTTGGATCCTGAGTTGTGGTTTTCACCATCATTGCAGATGAAACTCTACCTGATGCAGCTCAGGCCAAAATCATTTTCCTGTATAAGGTAATGTGATGCTTTTTTATTCACGTAATCCAGACAACAGCATGAAGAACCGTGATCCATTACAAGGGACAAACAGTGGAATGAAAAACCAGCCGAGTGGCTAACTGGCTAGCAGTGTGTTTTTCCTTTGTCCTATGTCATTTGCCCCTGAAGTAAAAGCAGAGATGAACAAAGCAACAAACAAAGCGATTAATTAAAGGTGTCGACAATGAAACATCTGGTTACTTTTGGGTATTGTAAGTACCTAAGTTAAATAAAATAAAATATTGACATTTAAATGAAGAATTGTTAGATATATTCTCTTTAAGTCGTTGAATTATAGGGCAAACTTTTACAGTTTACAGAGGACATTCCATTATGTCTTCTGCAATACTGAACATCCATATTTTTGAGATACACACAGAGTCATACTGGGAGCAGTCCTGCCCAGAGCATGTGATCATCATGTTGTTAGGATCTCCATATGTCAGCTTATTGAATATCCATATTCTGATGTTTCAATTAACAAGCGGATATTTAAATATGGTGCCCTCAATTTGGTTACTTCACTGTGACGCAGATAGAGCACAGTTCACTGTTACCTGGCCCTGCCCCCAGATTATCCCAGATACCTCTTACTGGGTTGACACAGAGGGAAGGCTCATGAGTACATCACGCTATGGCTTGACGTAAGCATGCTACACCATAACAGGAGCAGGCAGCAGATGATTGATCATTATTTGTATTATTATTACCATTAGCCAAGGAGGTTCTGATTTCATTTGCGTATGTTCCTGTATTATTATTTAGCAGGATTACACAAAAACTCCAGGAAGGATTATTACAAGACTTGGAAGGAAGGGAATAACGGAAAAAATGTTGGTGTGGAAATCCAAATTAACTTTATAGGGCCTTTATTTACAGTTTTATGAATTTCTCAAGAAGTAGCGCAGGGATCTGATCTCAATATGGTGATAAAGTGCAAATCACTTTTCACTCCTTGTTTGAACATTTTTAAATTAAAAGTGTAAAACAAACGGTATATTAAATAAAATTTACCTGAGAATGGAGAAAATCCACTTCTCACTACAGTACTAAGAACCACAATAACAAACAACTTAATAATGCTCAGGTATATAACGTTAACAGACGATGTGGCAGGTACTTTATTCTGCAACCAAAAATATCCCAATAGCAGCAGCGTGGCAGTTGCCAGCAGTACTGTTATCAATTCCAACAGAGAAACTGAATGCAGCATTAGCACAATACCACACTATGGGAACGCCAAAATACCAAATGCCTCTGGTAAATACTAGTAGGGATGCACAATATTTAATGTGTTTATTTAGAATATTGCCATGGTGGTTATGTTTTCATTTTGTCTGATAGTTAGTTCTACTGCAGATTAATTACTGGAGGGATGTGGTTCAGTTCATTACACAGAAATGAATCTGCAGCACAACAGGGTTCATGTAGTTCATAAACTTGTAATTACAGCTGAATCTTCTCATATCAAATATATATATATATATATCTCACATATCTTCATAATATTGTGAAGATAATGTTGGTATCAGTCCTCATACAAATATGCAACACATAAGAAAGATCCCGATCCCCCCAATAGTTGATAAATAATTTATGCATCCCTATTAAACACAGACTTGATCTAATATCTAACCAATCTCATCAACACTGCTTATGAACAAAAACCATTTCAACTAAAACAAACCTAATGCAATGTCAAAAGTCTAAAGTGGTTCAAATCAGGTCACTACTTCCACTGTGTTACACTCCAGTAGCACTATCACGACAGAGAGCGACTTGCTACCCAGTTAGCCATGCAGGCTGCACGGTTCGGTCCTCTATGTCCTGGTGAGAACCTGGAGCGTTAAAGACGGGGAGCACCAGGTGGGTCACTGACACCAGATAACTCACCTGCAGCGTCTCAATCTGCTTTCGGATGCTGTTGTTAGATGGCATCTGGAGCGAGTCCATGTGAGAGAAAAATCAAACGACAGGAAACAAAGAATGTAGGGTTTGGGGAGGGACACATGCAAGTTAAAGGCAAAAAAAACAAAAACCAGAACCTAAACAAATATGACAAGAGCAGTGCAGAGTGTCTTTACTCTTGTCAATGTGACAGTCCAAACATCTAATGTTTTACTGAAATTAAAGTCAATGGACCGTTCAACTTGTCAACTGAGGAATTATTAGTCGCATGAAAGTTATAAAATGAACAGTCCATTTGTATTTGATGCGATATAAATTAATTTTTTTTATGGAATGAGCAAAACGTGCAAAAGCAAAGCGGAGTAAGGTGTGCCTTGGAAATCAATGGAAAAGAGAAAACAGACATAAATAGAAGAGGGAAGCTGAGGGGAACACAGAAGGACGAGGAGGAAAAGGAAATTTGAAGAGGTGGATGGAACAAGAAATTAAATGCTTTTTCCCTTTTTTACTGACAAAACCGACGAGAAGCCACACCCAAATCAGCAGTTGATTCAAATCCATGTCAAGCATACTCAAAATGCAAACTGTTCTCCTATACCTAAGATCGCAATTTGAAGTGGGACTGCACAAGTATGGTAAACATTATATATGTTATTTAGTAAAATGCTTTTTACCATTTATCGGGTTTTAGATAAGACAAGCAGTGATGCTTTTTTTAGCTCTTTATTATGAATCAGGGAAAATATCTAAATAGTATTATTGTACAGTACTAACGAGTATTAGGGCATTGAACAAAAGATTATTGCGAATTTCATCGAGAATAAAAGTCTTCATTTTACAACAATAATTGTTATCTATTGAGAAAATAAAACAAATATTAAGAGAATAAATTTATTTAAGCTACTTCCCAAAGTTTTTTCCCCTAATTCTCCTAAATTTACATCCTTATTCTCATAATGTTACAACTTAATTCTTGAAATCTCCCCCCAAAAAATCTTCAACCAAGGCCTAATACTCCAGTCTAGAAGTGAGTATTTGATTGATTTTATGTAACCTCCATCTTTACTTTAAATTTGAAAAATATGTAGGTTTATTAATACGAGTATTCAAATGATTTAATTTGTTAAGCATATTATTAAGGGGTTGAATCCCACATGAGTCTTCTCGGAAACAGAGAGACTTAAGAGATGAATAACACCTTTTTAACTAACTATGGTTCAAATGAACTATTTTAACCATAAAATCAGTAATTACCAAGTTGTGAAGCCCAACCCTAAACAGAAAGACTTAACCATCACAAATGGTTTATGGAATGAATTAGTCCTCCATAAACCTTTTTTCAAAAACAGCCACCAGATTAAAATCACCCATTGGACACGAAGCCCTAAACCTCTGAAATCATCACTAGAGTGGAGCCGGCACACAAATCAGCAAATCAATCTCAATCAACAGATCGGTGGCACCACGCAAGAGACTGACTGATTGCAGTTTAAAACAATTACAAGGTTGAGAGAGAAAACTGGGATGACATCACTGAGAACGACAGACGAACATTCAGAACCATCGGATCACGATCACAGAGACGCACGGAAGTGTATTCGCCAAAAGATCACACAATCCCCCGCGGAGGGTAATCAATGCAGAATGGTTAAGACGGTCATTGAGTCATTCAGACAGTCAGTGATTGGGTCATTCAGCCTCTGGGTTTAAACTGCTCCACGTGGAGGTCAGCGGGAGAAGGAAAGTAGGTTTCATCTGCTCATGATTGGTTTACAAGGAGTCATCAACAGACCTGAGTTAAAACAGCACTTGACACTGCGCACACTTACATAATATGAAAGGTGCGTTACATTAGGATATTTCTTAGGTTGAGTTTAAACATGGTTAATTTTATTAAGATCACTGTGAAATTTGTTGTGGTTTCACTAATGGATGCAAGTGACACGTATGTTTTTTGTTTGGATTTTGTTGACTGAACATAAATTAGTTTTGGAGATTTTTTTTCCCTTTTGAAACAAAGACTCTTTTCTTTTATTATTAAATCAAGTGCTATTCCTGACCAGATCTGGTTGTTGATAATTGAGGGGAAAGTACATTATGATTTTTAGACAGAACCACAGAGCACACCCTTAATCAATCAGTGGTCTCAGGCACGTACAAACCATAGAGAATTATAACATCAATAAGACATTTCGTTTTTATTGTGGCAATGTGTCGATTTAGTGAATGCGATTTCACAAAAAATAAGTTCAGTTATGTGCTTGAATTTAAAGAAACTAGTGTCACTTCGTCCTGCTACCAAGAACACCAAAATTTAATTTGAGCTTTCATAACATGAGTCATATGGCTTGTGTGGTTTTAACTGAGTTAGGCATCACCAAGCCAATTATGGTGCCCTTAAAATACTTTTATCTGAACAATACGGTCGTTGTGTTATTCTCCAGAGCTGTGATGTAAAAACTATCTGAAGTGGAGCTGGGTGTAAAGGCTGACGGTACCTTCAGGTGAGAGAGGCAGTTCTGGAGGAAGATGTGCCAGTTGTTGAGGAAGAACTGCTTCTGACTAACACACAGCAAGCACGTCACCAGAGGATACAGAGCCTGGGGAGAGAGACAGAGTCAGTGCAAACACTTGAAGAACTGATCCAGGTCAAGAAGTACATTTCCCATAAACCTTTCCCTAAAAAGTCTTCAGCCTGGAACCAGGCCAATCAGCTGTGAGAAAAATCGTGATCTGGAGCAAAACAAATAATGGAAAAAGGAAATAATGCCAAGATACATGACTGTGTACATCTTTCTTTACGAGTGAAGGAATAACACATGCTGTACACTGTAAAAAGTAGGAATTATCCCTTTCCAACAACTTCCAGTGCACTTTTTCCTGAATTGAACCTTGTTGTCAGTTTTTATTTTCCTCATCTCTGACCACATCATGTTAGACAGAGAAAATGGGGATCTGTGGTAAATGTAATGCAACGCTGAACTATCTGATTGAAGCTGACGGGATTTTCGTGGTTGTGGTTGAAATGTTCATTGCAACAGCGAACTTCACCAATCACAGCAGTCACTATTACACCTGAGGATTCAGGGTAGTGTAGTTCTTCATGATATTTTGCATTCAACAGGTTTTTCGATTGTTTCACTATCTGGAAGCCTGTGGCAAGTGTACTTTATATGGTTAAATATTATGGCTGATAATAAAAATGAATGGGATTTCTACTTTCAGAACTCCACTATTGAGCTCTGTACAGAAAGACGGAAAAACAAAAGTAGAAGGACGTTGTGTATGAAAACAAGTGACAGGAAGGGGAAGGATGGTACTCGAGGATTCCAGAATTATTACCAAAGAGTGCTTCTTCCTGGAACTAAGCTCGAACGTTGTCTGGTACAGTATCTCCACAAAGTTCTTCAGGCACGGCACGTTGACTTCATTTTTCACCGCCTGAGGATGAACAAGTCATGACCATGGAGCACAAAATGACAAAAATATATCGGGATTTGCAGATATGGAGAGAGCAAAACAGTGCAAATGTTACTCACAGCTGCAACAGGGATGAGGATCTCAACAAAAAGGCCTGCTAGAGCATGTTTAATGTCCTTATCCTTGACTTCCAGGAAATACTGAGCACACTCCTAGGAAAAAACACAAAAGGCGCACATGTTCAGAAGAATAGACCCACAAACACAGAAAAACTTGCAGGTAATGGTACAGTTTGACATGAACAGTATTACGACATGAACAGTCTTACAACAATAACACTGCTGACCATGACCCACATGTCATACATTCCTAGAATTTGTATCCCAATTCCGGCAGGATCTGCTTCTGTGTAACTCATTTGCCTTTGTTGTGTAACATTGTGAAACTGCACAGATTTTATCTGCGGAATACAATATTAACCCATTCAGACCTTACATAATTTATGCATGTATATTAAAAGACATTTGCATGCCTTTTTACCTTCAGAAGAATGTTTTATATGATGTCACGTCTTCAAGACATGTGATTGATGAAATAAATCATCATTAGCGGAAATAATCAATTAATTTAGGCAAATGTTGTTTTTTCCTCGCTTTTAGCTAGAAAAAAGTTTTTCAAAATAGGGTTTCAGACAATGGCTGAAGATCAAGGCAAGGGGAGCGATATTGGAATCAGCCAAACACATAATAGCCAACATCTTCACTCTGAGATAAATACCCTCAATACATATTAACTTGTGATGGAAAGTTTCATAACAACAATATAGAACCAAGAGTTGCTGCTCACATGACAAGAGAAGGACCATCACAGAATCCCAGTGGCATGGCAATGCGGCTCACAAACAAGCCCCCAGAATCCCACCATTGCACTGCCCCCCCCCCCCCCCCTCTATATTGTTGTTTTTATATTGTTGTTTTATGTTCAGTGCCCCAACGAACGACACCAAGGCAATTTCTTGTATGTGCACACATACTTGGCAAATAAAAGAATTCTGATTCTAATTGTGATTATTTATCCCACAGTCTAGAGGTATAGAAACATTGTTTCGAACACATCATGACTTTTTTAAGAGACAAAATTATTTGTGATGGATTTAGTTTCTTAACCATCAATACAAAATGTAAGTATATTAAACTGCTCAGGCCCTAAAAAAAACATTGTAAGGGTAGAAACCATGATCTGTGCTAAAACGGGGTGGTGGACATAAAGCACAGCATGTTCCATTAACACATTCAGAAATCACAGTCCTATTAAGAGAGTACAGTTGGTGTGTGTAGCGGTTGGTGAAACAGCTAACGCCCGATTCACAGCTCTTGGCAAAGCCCCAAAAACACTTACAATAGCTTCTTGGCAAATGTCACCTTTGATCGTTACTCATCTAGCTTTACGAGCCATTGCTATGGAGAGCTGCTGAGTCTGAACAAAGGGGGAAGAGTTGGAAAAGGTGTCTGGTGCAATTAAGCAAATACTCATATCAGCCACATTTACTGTTGGTTACCTTATGGCAAACGTTTAGATAAAAGATTGAAGATAATTTACCTGCATGAACTGAAACGACGCCTCAAAGTCCTCCACAGGATACATTTTAACCCGGAAGAACTTCATGCCCATGATGAGGGTGATGATGCTCTGGACTACATAGGGACTCTGCTCTTTTTGCCGGAGCTCCTTTAGTTCGGTGATGAACTTTTTCCTAACGGCCTGAAACCTGAGCAAACACACAAAGAAAAGTACACATTTACATTGTGACTGAGTATGTGTAGTTGTAAACAAATGTAGCCATGGTCTAACATAAGAGACAGAATTCAGCTCACTTACTTTGACTGTGTGAGGATGCCAATGACCTCAGCATACAGGTCCGCGATGATGTGCACGTTGCCAGTGTTGGGGCCACAGTACCTGTACATTGATGGAGATCATGTGCTTATCATCATCACTGATTATGTATAACAATAACAGTGTTGGGTACAGAAATCCAACTGAACCGAAACACAGCAGAGATTTTGGTGCCTAAGCTGTGTTCTGAAATAGTTTCTCTGCTTACAGGCAAAACAAAAATCACTGCCATGTCTAGTTAACAGAACACCCAACTCTGGTGGTGACACACTCTCTTGTGGTAAGGTCACGATACCAAAAATTCAGTAGTCGGTGCCAATACCAGTAAAATAACACGATTCTCTATGCCAATTTCGGTACCACGGTAAAAAAAAGAGGATTTTCTACTATGTACTTGAACTTGAAACATGAACTTAAACTGAAAAATAGAAAAATGTCATAGGACATACAAAACATGTGCAATAGAGCATTGCACAACATAATAAAGTGCTATTAATGGTCAAAGTGCAACAACTAGTGTCCCCAGACACATTCCAGACTTCCAGGCATCTTTTCAAAAGGTACTGTGCAAAAACAACAACAGTGCAAAACAACAACAGTGCAAAACAAAACAGTGGATATAACAGTGCAGCCATTAATATCTTGAACGCGAGTGAAAGTCAGGTTCAAGTTAATTTTTTAAATCATTGTATCAGGCCATCATGAAATACCAGGAGCGGGGGAATGTGTAACAACTAGTGTGTGTGTGTGCGCGCGCTCCCAGATAGCGGACACACACAGGCCCCGGGGCTCCACCCCCGCCCCTCTCACATGCTCAGAGACTCACAAAGCGAGATCAGAGCTCGTTCACGTGAAGTAGCCGCTCACTGACTGACCAGTAGCTACGTCGGTATTTTGTTATTTTAGTATCGAAAGGTATCGTAAGTATCGGTTCTCGTGACATCTCTAGTACTAAGCACTGAAACTGTTAAATTATTGTAGTTGCTTTGGATTTTATTTATATTATGAATTTTATAATTGTATATTAAAGTTAACTATACTTTACACTATTAACAGTTAATATGTTAAGTTTCACCTTCCAATTTGCCTTAGATGCTCGACAGCCGTTTCGTTAATTTGGCTATTATTAAGAAAAAACTATGGGCTCTCTCTTCGTTTAGTCACCAGAACTGTTCTAGAAGAATCAATTTAGCTTCGATATCAAAAAAATTCCAAACGAAAGACAACACCAAACACCAAAGCAGAGAGCAGCAATTTACTGGTGCCTAACTTAAGTTGCTCAACAAGAGGCAGTTGTGGTTTAAACGTCATTTAAGATACAGTTTTCAAAATGACATAATGCCTATAGAGTCTATATAAACAAACAGACTCTCTACTGTAAAACCAAATCCAGCATATTCATCAGCACTTTTTAATAAGATGTTCATTTGTGTCAGTGTTTGTGCTCACTTACCCCTCTTTGTGTTTAAAGTGCTTGAATGCCAGGTTCAGAACTTCATGTACTAAAGCATCTGGCACTGGGTGAAGAGGAATCTGTGACGTAAACATGGAGTCATTAGCCTTATTAGAAGCACTGATAGCTTTCACTCGTTTTTCTGTGCTACTATTCATTACTCTGCCTGCAGGAGCAAAGCCAAGGACAACTAAGCTGTGGTCTCCAGAGTCTTGCTTAGGTCGAAATGTTGCTTAGATCTGGATGTTTTACTTTAAAAACACACTGAGTTGGGAGTTGGTACGAAGCTATTTGTTTGTTTACTTAATACTCCACATGTCTTAGTTTGGTATTGTTTATTCCTGAGATTAAGATAACCAGAAACTACTGTTTCCATTACAGTGTCTTTTCCAGACAAACATTTTAAAAGGATTAATATCAGAGTATTGCTTTCCATGTTTACGTAGTCATTGTTATGTACAGTGAAACAGACCCGCAAATCCAAATTTGTCACGAGGAAAGTTCAGCAGATATAAGACAAGGCTTGAAAGGAACTAATCACATGCACGTAGATAAGATATTGTCCATATCAGGTCAAGCAGATGAATTGATTTTGCCCTTCAACATGTAAACATTAACACATTCACATGACCCAACCAACCTGAGTCTATGTGTATTAAATCAGCATTTACTGAAAGAGTGATGTGTGAAGTAGCTTACCTGTTTGAGAACTTCCACTGAAACTAAACAGAAAATGAAATCTATGGATAAGTCCCTCCGTTCCAGAAGGTAATCTTTATCACGGTGCTGTTCATCTCTACAGAGAAAGGGGAAAAGTGTTAACAAAAGATTTGTGCAGCATTCATGTTAAAACTGAATAAATAAATGAAGGGCGTCTCACCCTTTGGACTTTGTACTAGAGCGAGGCCTGTACTCATAAGACTCGTCTTCGGTGCCGCTCTGCCGCCGGTACCAGTCAAACAGTGTGCGCAGTAGGGAGGGCAAACAGTGTTCTGCTATTGAGCTCATAGAGCTTATTAACTGAAAAAAAATGACATGCAAACATTAGACTCACCCATTATTTCAGACAAACGTCATATTCTACATTTGGTTCCTGTACACTAAAATTGGGCATTCATTAACTGAGTTGCATACAGGGAGAGTATAGATCAGATATATTCTAACTAGCGAGTGGCATAGTGTAGCTATTGATTGCAATTTGTGTGAGTGTGATGCATACACTATTGAGCAACACACATGGTTCTGTGGTCTTTATTTGTCCTCTGAACACCTCAGTGGCTTTTTGATTGGATCAGTGATGAAGTCAGACAGTGCTCTGATTAACAGACTTCACAGATCAACTGTTTACAAGGAACTGTAGTCGGTTTATGTTGCTGTACATTTTCTTTTTTCAACAACAGCCACAATGGGCAACTGTAGAAACACAGAGGAACTTAAGCAATACACTACATTTAAATGTATTCCCATCAAATAAAAATAGATCTGAACGAAACAGTGAGAAAATAAATAATCAAACAAAAAAATGTTTAAAGTGCAAATTGCAATGTCAACACAGGGGTTCAGGGACATAGCAATATGGATATTTTTTCAGGAATTCCAAATACAGGTAAATTTCACATAAAAGGGCTGTTATCTTCATTTTGGATTCAAGGGCTTTTAATGGGACATACGGTTGCATTCTTACGAGACAGCAGTAAATTCTGTGATAATATAGAAAACTTCAGTGGGTCGAGATTACAGTGGATAGTTTTCAGACAAAACATGAGATGACGTGGTCAGTATGCATAAACAATTTTTTTGTGAGTGTGGTTTTGTGCGTGTATGTATATGTATATATATATATGGGCCAGTGCAGCGTAATGAGGGAGGTGGATGATGGATGCTAGGTAGGAGAGTTATGCAACTGCTCCCCCTGCCCTTATGGCACCAGGCAGATACACTCCAGCACCCGATTCTGATTTACTGCCCAGGATGACACAGCGATTCTACACTCTCGTTTTCTATACCCATTTTCTCTCCCTCACTCACAATGGGGACAGCTGGATCTATAGCGCCATATCCTCATTGGCTTTGTGTTGTGCTGAACAAAGCATTCTGCAGCAGGCAAGCCCATTGTATAGAGTTCTGCAGCAGCTACAGATGAGGGACAGACGGGCCATTGAGTGGGGGATTGATTGGGGATTCAAATATTGCGCACACATAAAGAGTTGAGAGAGAGTGTGCTTCTTGCTGATGGAAAATGATTGTGATACATCCACACAGTGCACAGATTTCACCCCCTGGTCATTGCCGTGGCAGGACTGACCTGGTCAAATTGTGCATCTTCCCCTCTTTGCAGGGATCGGGATAGGGGCTTCTCCTGTGAAAGAGAAGGATTAAGAATAGGTTTAACAAGAGGACATACTGGTGTTATTTGTATAATATTAAAATGCTGAAAGACAAGCAGCAGGCCTGATACGAGAAATCAGGACAGAAAGAAGTATTTTTTCTGTGGCGCACAAGTTGAGAAAGGGTCTGAGGCTACATCCATCTACTAGAGATCTTTGTCCACACAAGGGTTTTGGCTCCATGTCAGTTTTAATCCACGTCCATACCTACACACCTGAAAATATATATCATGCGACCATGCAGTTTGCATGAATAGCAGCTTGTCTCCTACGTATTTAATCAGTATCATCGTAAAATGCAGAATTTAACCCTACAACAGCTGTTAGCAAAGACAAAAGGGTCAGCAACACATGTAATTGATTTCCGATGGTGTGTTGTACACTGGTAGCCGAGGTGATTTCTTGTGAAAGGGTCATGTGATGGGAGCCCGACAAACCAGCAAAGGCTACACTGTGACTGTTTGTCTACGTCATCGTTTCTGAACATCTGTGTGTCTGCCCAGCCTGACTCAAATGAAGACCTGGTATTTTCAAACTAAAGGTAGGGTGGTGTGAACGCCAGGTGTATCCTAAGCTGAATCAATGTGTTTTCAAATGCAAACCAAGTAGTGTGGATTTAGCCTGAATGGGAGAGAGGTTAAACTTGAGTCAGACCCTGTCAAAATACCCTCATGTAAAGGAAAGGAACAGGAGAGAACAAATGGGGGAACAGGGCCACAAACAGGCTAATGACAATTTTCTATTTGATCATATAAATAAAGATTATGTGCCTCTCAAGCCAGTTTCCTCACATCTATCAGTTAAATCTGAAGCGGCTAAAGGGATGGCAGTTGGTTGCAAAAGAGGGAGGATGTCTCAGCAGTATGTGTGCCACATCACGTGTTGTGTATTGAATTTCATTTCCTGTGTTGCTTGACACCAGCATTCACCCCCCTGTGGACTCACCAGCGGCTCAGCCATCACCATCTCGATCTTCTTCTCAGCCAGCACAGCGAACTCTGCAAATAGACTCTTGATGACAAACTCCCCGGGCTTGAGCTCGGGGTCGATGGTGATGCTCGACATGGCAGCGATGTTGTGTCTCTCCCACGAGAGGGGAGTCACAGAGGAGGGGGCACGTCGTCTACTCACACTGCTGCTGACTGGTGCAGAAGCTGCAGAGAGAGGCCAGAGGGTGGAGTTAGGACATAATACAGTGGGAGTCAAAGCAGCAGGGTCACACCAAGAACAGCACTCATGTAAAAGCATGACATCGCTTGAACATATTCTACTCCAAACAGGGGCACAGACATTTCCTAAAGAGGCTAAATAACTGAGTGGATGAGGGAGGTCAAGAAAAAAAAACATTCCATGGTGATGGAGCAAAAATACATTTTCAATCCGATTCCAAAGTATATGGATAATATAAAGTCCAAATAGAACCTCAATCGAAAGCTTACATAAAATAATTAATATCTATTTGTTTTTTTTAATTATGTTCATCTGAAGGAAAATATACTGTCCTTGGAAACTGATTAAGAGGAAAAGCAGGAGTAAATAGAGTTTCCTGTTTCCCACCTCTGTGTCACTTGTTCTGGTGTATCAGATCAAATATCAAAAGTAATGTGGTTTTTCCGTAATATGAATTGGTTCAAAAGCAATAAATATATTACAGCCCAATGTATCAGTTGATACTAATATATGATTCATTATTATCATTACCATTAGTACCCTATCGAATATTTGTACATGTGTACATGATATTTGATATGTGCAGTTATGAAAACTGTAACAGTTCAATATTGCAGGGACTAAATATGTACACAGACTGGTCTCACACAAAGAGTTGCTTTGTACCAAATTTAGCTATTTAGCTATGTCATCCCCTTCCCAGGGACAGCGAACAGAAACAATAACAGACAGAAAATAACTATTATCTCCACCACAAATAGACCAACAACCTACATTGTATAGACTGATAACAGACTCCCTAAAATAAACATTGGCCCCAAAACGGCTCTGTTAAAAAAAAAAAAAAAAAAAAAAACATTTCGTTGTGTTGACGTCATTTTGTCTTCTAAAGTTGGGTCTGATAGGTCAAATAATCACCACTGGTTTATTTTCTTGATCAGTGAAGAGCCCTGAAGTATTCAGCATATTTTAAAACACACAGAATAGCTTCCTCTGATGAATATGAACATTTTTCTAAACTGAAAAACTCCTTACTGGTATTCACAACACAGGGCACGAGTGTTTCTGTGACAACCAGGAAGAAACAGTACAAGTCCTTTCCTGGGAGGGAACGAGGTAAAGGGTCAGTTTACTATTGGCCTCCTCTTGGCTGGACTACAACCATTGTGGTCTGGAATATGGGTGGTATCCTGTCTGCAGCATACATTGTAAGAACATTAATGAATTTTATGAGGTAATGTAGATAGAGTCTGTGACAAGTGTTTCAAGATGCATATTTAATTTTACTGTGGCAAATTATATGCAGCTGGAAATTGAATAAAAACACTTAGAACATGACTTGTGTTCTTTAAGTGTCAATTTCAAAGATTTTCGTGTTTAATCTATAAAACACGGTCACTGTGAACATGTCGCAGCAAAACTGGCCCACTAACCCTTTCAATTGGAATGAGATTCTACTTTTTGTTACCAGTTGTGTTTGAGTTGGTTTCCTGTTTTCATAAATTGCCTTTTGTGGCCATATCAAACTGAGCTTCATGTCCTCCACATCTGCTTTTTATAGTGCACCCCCAATTCAAGAGAGCTTATTATATCAGGTAAACTTCAATAACAATTATTTAAATTGTATTTGTCATCATAAATGACTAATTGTAATCGCGAAACACTGCTTCTAGTCCGACTAGTTGTGAAAACACAAGCAGTGATACTTTCTATGACGTTATTTTGTCTAATCTCCTTCAATAGCTCTCTGCATATGAATGCAGATACATTTAAAGAGCAGATTGATGCATTTCAGTCAAAATGTCCAGCTTCTTTTGCTCTCCACACTGTACATTTGCATTGAACCACCAAAGCCCTCAAACATGAAATGGAAACCAAATCAAAAATATTTCCCCTCCACCTCAAAATTTTATTGATTACATTATGCAAACCTAAGGCCCAGAAATCGTTTTAACTCTAACCATAAGTGTTTCCATCAATAATGTATTGAATCAAAGAAAGATGAAGACCATAAGAGTATTTTCAATCAAATTTGGAATGATCATTTAGATATTGATTAATTAAAATTAAATGTAAATCACTAGAAATTATGTAATTACAATTATACATTATAAATGTCAAACATCTCTTGTATATGCCTCAGGCAAAATAAAAGGAGAAAAAATCCATAAATGTACAGAAATGTAACTGCTATGATTTAATCAGTGTTTTCTATCGAGCAAGTAAAGTGGGGACGAGGCAGGGGCAGTGTTGTATCAAGGGTTGGCTGTGTTGTGGTCATGTTGTCCAGCAGCACAGAGGGTCTTTCAAGCATTTCTCCCTTTGTTTACTGTGCTTTAACAACACCCCCAATGATGTCACATAGCCAGTTCCTCACATCCAATCACTGCTGTGTGTTCGACCCCCCGCCATCCGTCTCTTGTCTCACACCCTAGGCCAGCTGGATTGATGAATGGTTCACACAGATTAATACCCCAACACTGTACTTTGTCCCGTGACAATTATTTATATAAATTAATAAAACACACAGGGCATCTTTTTCTGGGCCTAGTCTTTGCACTGACTCTCTCCCTTCTCTCATTTCTCACAGGCCAAACAATGATTTTCTTTCTAAACTTATCACACACACCGCTATCTTAGTAGATAGAAAAAAGAATAGAATAGGAAAATGCTTTTTCGTTTACCTTTGTCAAGGCACAAATTAGCTTTTGATTAAAAGCTTCAAAAAGTGCTATAAAACTGTATTACCTGAAACCTTTGTGTCTCATTTATTATCCTAAGGTCACCTATGGTTTCCTATCCAAATCTAAATGCAAAAGTTGAAGTGTTGACATGTAAAAACAAAGTGTGCCCCACACTTTGAAAAAATGCAAATCTGCTGCCCAAGAAAACCCTCCTATCTAAGGCATCCAGATTATTAGGATTAAGGATAAACACACTGCAAGTACAGCTCTGATAGAACTGAGAGAACTGGTGAAGTAAGTTGCAGCTTTTTGGTGCTGAATGGGAAAATGCTTATCGTGTTTTGTTGTGAGAGGCCTACAAGGCATGTTCCATGGTTGTGCATAAGAAACAGAGCACCCCGCAGGATTACACAACTGAAAGAGCAGCGACTCCACCTTGTCACAGTTAAAATAAAGCCCTCCCAAACGCCTGCTCACTTCCCCTGCCAGGACAACCAGAAACAACAGCACAAACACACATACTGTTGGAATGCAGGGCCAGCGAGTGTGCGTCCATCTTTTACACAGAGACAAAAGAATCACTGCCAGTATTTATGTGGCGTGGCAGTGCCAATTCTGTTAAGAGTGTCTCAACATGTTCACTCTCTGACAAGTTACTACTGGTTTATTATTCACCATTACCACTTCCAAGTAAAAATGAATCTAAAACATACAAGTTAAAACACAAGTTATACTAGAGGCTAAACAGACAATCAAGAGATGGATTGATAAAACAATATATCATAAATTCACGCTCAATCCTGGTTCTAAATGGAAAAGGACCAAACTATGAGTTTACTGTTTATATTCATTGTCATAATTATAACTAAGTATTATCACAGAACAAACGACAAAGTGGAACATCAAAGAAAGAAAACTTTCTGCATTCATGTGATATAAAGGAAAAGCATCACAAGCAGAAAGTAGTGGCATGAACTGAGGGGTGTCATTTAAACATACAAAGTTGCTAGCACCAGCAGCCTTCTTTGCTTGTAGAGTAACCTCTCCATGCTGAATGGGAACATATCAGTTTCACTTTCTTGATCAAAATACTGTGCTGGTTGTATGAGATGTCATCTTTCCCACTCTCCACCTTGTGTGGTTTACACCATGTAGACATAAGCACAGGGGGAGAAGGGCTGCAGCCTCAGCAAGTGTGTGGGGGGGGGGGGGGCAGGTGTGTATAGTCTTAGACGTAGATGTTAACCTGTTTTATGCAGTGATACAATTTGAATAACTAGTTTAATCAACTAGTGTTGCTGTTCCAACTGGTAAGGCAAGCACTTCTTAAACAATAAGTGCACTAATCACACACATACATTGTAACAGTTCCAGTTAAACTGGAGTTATGGGGTGAATTGACAGAAATGTTGTGATGAGACTTTTGTACTGTTTGTACTCAGTACAATCATTTTGATAAGATAGGTTTATATTTCATTTATCGATGATCTGGCAGGGTCAACAGTTACCATATTCAAAATGATGGCTTCTATGCGTTTGCCTTATCATAATATATAAATTAATCAATGTCACAGTAATTTTACACACAACTTTGAAAAGGAAAGGGAGTTAAAGCTTATCACAGCACGTACTGGCCGAGGAGCAGGGTAAACCCTGGGGAAGTCACCAATCTGTCATGAAATACAAACAAAGTTTCAAATTTACTTTCAAACCAATGAGAAATTGGTTTGAAATGAGTTTCTTATTTACCTAACCTGCATATCATTAGACCATATGAGAATCAGATGGAGCAACCTGACACAGACACCCAAAAAGGACCCAGTCTGTTCTTTTCTGCTTTAGTGAAATAGAGTGTTCACTATACCAATATACAGCATATTTATAAATAAAGTTTACAAATAATTACATTGTTAATATTGTAACTATCCCTCAGGTGTTAATATCCCATGACCCCTTTGTCAGATTTGGTTAAGGTTAATATATCTCAGTCTGACATCCACCACCCCAAAGTTGAAACTTTGTTCATTTAAATGGTGATATTGGCAAATTTCAAAACGCAAGACTGCATTAAAGACTGCTGACCAGGGTCCACTTCAAGACATTAGAGGCTCTGCAACAGTCTGACCAACAAAAAAGAGACTTTGTCTGTGAGCACATTGATATCACCAGACTAATTTCTTATTCTGGTGATATCATTTATATTTCTAATTATAATGTCTGTGGTATTTTTTGTGAGATGCAAGCCACCCACTACTTCCCTAAAGCCTAAAATATATCCTGGGAAGTGTAATTATCAGCGGAAAGACTCAAGTTTGCTAAAATGAGCTAAAGGATGGGAATATTACTTAAACTAAATATTCTACCTCCATTAACAGTCTATCAAAATCTAAAACGATTTTAAGTATGGTTCAAGACCAAACAAAATCTCAAGTCTAATCTTCTCCGATCACGACTTCTGCTGATTGTTCCCAGTTCAAAACAATCAAAATATGGGGCAGTCACTTTGATGCTTTAGATATCATAGGGCATATATCTGGAAGAAACTTCAAAAGTTCAAAAGTTCCATATCTAGAGCAGACTTGTATGTCACATTCCTAGTTGTTATCAGTAGGTCTGTGTGTGTGTGTGTGTGTGTGTGTGTGTGTGTGTGTGTGTGTGTGTGTGTGTGTGTGTGTGTGTGTGTGTGTGTGTGTGTGTGTGTGTGTGTGTGTGTGTGTGTGTGTGTGTGTGATAGAGAGAAACAGAGGGAAAGCTAATGTGATGACAATGTAATGCTCTCATCAGCATGTATCAAATGTCAGTCTGGTCTGGTCAAATGTAGGCTGAAGAAACAAGTCTTTGTGTAAATACATTTAAGTATAACTGAAGAGAGGAATCAGCAGCAGCTGATTGTTGTCGTCATCCATGACTATATTTCAATGAGACAAAAGGAGGCATGGAATATGGGTTGTACGGTAGGCTATTAATAGGAGAAAACCAGAAGACAGATCAATAGTCAGGAAACATAAGCTGCCTCAGAAGGAAGGGAAAGAAGGGTTATGGAAGTAGGGTGAAAAACAGGGGGGATGGGGATTGCTGGGTGCTGCACACGGGGAGACTGAAGGGAGAGGATTAATGTTAAAACAAACAAAAAAAGAAAAGTTCTTTATGAAAGTTCATAAATATGGAGAAAGAAACAGAAAGAAAGAGGCAACCATCGCCTTCAAAATAACAGAAGGAGCAATACAGGTCCACCTGCGTTATGAATCAGCAGATGCACATCAATAGAAACATTATCTGTGGGACAACTAGGAGCCACAGGAACGATGATGAGCAGGGGGGGGGGGGGGGACTCTGCCACCTGCATATAAATCAAACAAGCTCGGCTAAACCGGAGCTAAACATAATCTGTCATCCTGACAACTCCATTAATAACCACTTTCGTACATAGGGGTAGATAGGATGATCTCTGAGCATGAGATGCATGCAAGCATGTACTAATCTGCACAGGGTCTGTTAGCTGTGTGTGGCAGATAAGTCTGGTGGCCAATTGCGGTATATAAACAAGTGTGCAAGCTTGGCAAGGTACTCACAGCTGCTACTCCAAGACTTGAGCAGAGATTTGATGCTGATCTCAAAGAAGACTGAATCCTGCAGGCTCAGCATGGCGGCTCTCAAAAAGTTAGGCGTCACCAAAAAAGGCACAAAATGTCACAGGTCTCCCATCACGTTCATGTCATGAAGACAAACATTCCACTCTTCTTCGGAATATACAATCTTTACACCCCTTCAACTTGCACCCCCTGTCCCCTGATAGGGGCTGCGTACTACCCTCCACAGGTGCAGGTTAAAGGCATCCTTCTGAATGACAGTCGATCAGGAGAAGAAATCCAAGAAGTGCTACCGCTTTGTGTCCTCGGCTACCTAGTTCCCGGAATTGCACTAGGAGAAGAGGAGATGGTGCTTAGCCTGGCTAGTTAGAGAAGTATTCCATCCCAGCGCCTGCTGCCCCCTTGCCAGTCCACAGAGTCCCTCATCCCATTTCAGGGTAGAAAAGTCCAGCAAACCGGAGGACGAAACTGCGTGAGAACTTTTGCTCCTGATAGCAGAGAAAAAAGCAGCAGAACAGTAGACGATAGAAGTCTGAACAATGCACAGCAATATTTCTTCTCCGCTTCTCTTCCTGTGTGTGTAAGTGTGTGTACCAGTCCTAGCCCGCTAGCACTTTCAGCCACCCTCCGCCTCCCCTCAAAACTCTCTCCCTCTCCATTTGCTCGTGAGCTGCCCCTCCTCTTCCCAGCTAGCTCCTGTTCTTTTACTGATGCCTGCTTCTTTTTTTTTTTTCCTCAGAGTGAGCGAGAGCTTGTTTCAACAGCAAACAGAGGGAGGCAGGGGCATAGTGTGGGGGTGGGTGATGTCATCAAAATGCTGCGAGTGTTCCCTGGCTCTGGTTCAGCAATGCATACGCATGTCAGAGCCGCTACTGTGCTGCTTCTCCACTGGCCTATCACAACGACACTTCCTGTAAGCTCCACAGCAATACTGATGCGTCATCCCTGACTGCAGTAGGATGGAAAAGAAAGAATGGGATGATAGAAGACAGCGAGAAAGAAAAAGGGAGGATGAATTGAACATGGGATTGCACACATAAAAACAGTAGTCCTGCCCCACGGTTATAAAAATATATTAAATCTAAATATATATATATACACGACATCCCTTTGTTCAAAACAAGTAAAGCATACACCAGCTGCACTCTCAGAGGCAAGGGTGTGTTTTAAGACGTCTCACCAAAACAAACCATGGGATGTGGTAGAAAGGTGTGTTTCTGATCTCATGTCATGGCATGATAGCAATCACAGCACATCTATTTTCTAAGCTAAATGTTCACACCCAGTGGAGTCATTTGCATTACATCACTGCTCTGTCCAAAAGCTACCAGTCATAGCGACACGCAGAATGTTACACAAACGCACTACACACCGCATTAGTGAGCGTGTTAGAGAGACACAAAAGCACACACATCTGATTCTTCTGATATTTGTTTTCTGCCTCCTCGCACAGACTTTGAAAACAGATCCACATGACATCAAGTAATATGTAGTAGAGAACAGGATTAAGTTTGTTAACAAAATATTCAGAGGGGAGCAGTGGTGGGGAGGCTGCGGAAGACAAATGCTCTTTGTCTTCTTTTAGTTCAGTCTTCTCTCTCGCCCTCGGTCTCTCCCTCTGTCACATGTCCTCTGCTACACAAGTTTTGCAAAATGAGGCAGAGCTCATTGCAAACAAACAACACACAGCAGAAGCTTTGTCAAGGCCCTGGCTGGTGTTACCCTGATGCAGGCTTCCACTGTGAAACTCTGCCTCATAATAAACAAGCAAAGATTCTTTACGATCCATTACAGCAATAATTTAAAGTATGGCGCCCTTTCATTTTATGACATCTGGGAAATTTGTAAATACTTTTGCATACACAGGATACAAAACCCAACTCGCTACTTTTCTTTGAATTCAGTTTTTACGACAATGCTGCTAGTAAACTGCAGTTCCAAAGCGGAAGTAATCAGACACAGCGTTGCCTACTTAATTGCTAATAATATGATATCATGTATTTTTTAATATGGGCTTGTTAACAAGGTTAATAACTACATATGCATTGGAGAGCGTATATAAACACAGAATCAGAGTTTATATTACCATGCCTATCTTAATCAGCATAACAGTAAACATACAAACATGCAGAGACCTCTTGTATTCTGCCAACCAGCTTTATTGTTTAGGGAATGCGGAGGAGTAACAGACAGCATCATGTCTCTTGGAGCATTAGAGCTAAGAGCTTCTGTCCAACAGAGCAGATGTAAGTTGAGGACTTCAAATAAACAACATTATGACCGACTTCCTGGAAAGAAGAGCCTGCTGATCAAATAATCCCAACTAACTGCACATCCAGGGCAACTTACAGTAGCTCCATTCACAAAGTGGGAGCTGTGACTGACAGCTAGCCATCCTGACTGCAGACAGTACAGGAGAGCTGCTCCTCCCAGGAGCCCACAGGGTGGAGGATGCATTTCCTGTCCCGGCCTCTCTGAAGGGCAGTGGAAGGAACAATAATCGATAGGAACTGTAATTCAATGCCTGACCTCCCCAGTGGTGCCTGGGCTGCAGAGGACAGGCCATTTAGATCCATCACGGCAGTCTGGGTATGCAGCACAACTCTGCATCCTGCACAGCTCCTCAGCCCTCTGAGTCAGGCCCCATCTATTTCATATCACCTCAAAATTATTATCAGGATACAGTCTATGCACGTTTAGAGAGAAGATTTTAAATATAAAAAAAAAGAAGATGATTAGGCTAGATTTTGTGCAAAACTTCCATGATAATGCTCTATAGCTGTAATATACAGAGCAATCACAAACCATTTATAAATAACCTCAAGCCACAGATGGTGACCACACATTCAAACACAATGACGAACCATTTTTTCCTGAGTAAAGCAAAGTCACCACTCAGATTTGCCTGGCAAATCAAGAGAAGTAACTAACTTCAGGAAAGAGTCATTCTTAGGTCAGATTCATACGGTCTCAATGGAATGACAGAGCAGAACACTGTGCAAATCTGAATTAAACTCATCTTAACGCAGGCACAAAAAGGTCAGCACATTACTCCTTGTACTTCCTCAAATGAGCCGTCTTCAAGTTGTTCACTCAGGAGAAGTGCTTATACTGAAGGAGCTGGTTGGAGAGCAAGCACTATACTCACAGTCTTCGTCTTCACAGCTATAAAACCATATTCCCACTAAATGAACACTCTCTGGCGCCAATATGGGGTTTAATGTTACATTACAGCTGGTTAATAACTATTAAGGATGGATTGATTGTCGCCCTAGCCAATTATCGCATCCAATATTCAGCAGTTGCGATTATCGGTAACGTAATTTTTTTTTTACCGATGTATGATCAAATAAATGAATTTCTGTAATCACCATTATGCAGTTGTATTTCCGAACCTTTGTTGGTTGGTTGTTGTGTTTGTGTTAACTGATTTCTCGAAACTTGGAAGGTTTTACTGCGTGTGAAGGAAGAACACTAACAACTTTTTGAAACTAACACTTTAGTAGCACTTAAATGGCACTTACTTATAGCACTTTGTAGTTTTGCTTTATTTGAAGAAATTGTACTTTCTTGATTCTTGTCGTCCTTGGTATGAACCCTCGGGTTTGAATGCACTTATTGTAAGTCACTTTGGATAAAAGCGTCAGCTAAATTAAATGTAATGTAATGTAATGTAATGTAACCCATAACATTTCGGTTTGGAACCAAAACAGGGTACAGATACAGGTTTTATTTCCTACTCTCTTTAACATTATGAGATGGGATGTTTTGCAACATTTTCAGTTATTCAAGGATATAATTCATGGATCTTAAAGGGAAAAAACTGGCAGCTTTGGTGGAGGTATGCGATTTGAGTTTTTATTGCAAATGTAGGGATACTGATTCCAAAAATTATGTTCTTGGCTACAAATGATTAGAATCTGTATCACTCTTTAAAAAAAGCGGAAAAACATATTGGTCTAACCTTCTTAACTATTTAAGAGCCTTGAGAAGGAGTTTGTCTAGCCTGTCTGCAACACACCATATTGTTCAGACAGAAATCATTGCAGGAGTACAACGCTGTAGTTCCCACTCATGCTCAATCATATATGCTCCCAACACTCCCAATCCACAAACATGAAGCCTGCTGCACCCATTAACTAAATACTCTCTCAATCAAACCCTTCCCAAACATTCAGCTGTCAACTGGCTTATGTCACAAGGAAAGACAAATGACAGAATGAAACAGTAGCACCACCTTAAAAGACAACTTAAAGGTATGCCAGTTCTACAACTAGGGAGTGGGGCCTTTAAGTATAAAGGTATGAATACACCAAGCTACTATATCTTTACTTATCCTTACCTCAACTACTGTTAAATCACTTCTTGCAACCACACTTATGCTACAGAACTCACCATTGTGACCCCTGCCACCTCCAACATGAAGTAAAAAGGATATTTTTCTAATATGACGGATGTGTCCTAGTTGGAAAGAAAGAAAGGAATGATGTGAAAACAATTTGCCCAAGTGAGTTCCTAAAACTAAAAAGTTATCGCGGTTTAGTTTAGCATGTTGAATAGTCATATAACCTCTGAGGCTGGGTTAGTGCAGCAGAACTAAGAGCTCAGTCAAACTTTAGCCATGAACAAACAAGGTGCAAGCATGCTCCGACATGTAGCACTGCAAGAAAGCCACACAGCGAGACACAACGACAAGTCATCACGACAGTGCAGGCCCAAGCTGACTGGCCTGCACGCACACATGATTCGTATGTGTAAACACACCTATCAAACCTTTAGCTATTGTATCCATAAATACAATGGTCGACCTACTTCACAAGATTAACAGTGTCAGCGCAGCTCAGGCTTCACAGACAACATTCAAAGTTTTGCTTAGACACGCAGGTTTTTTATCTTTTTTATATGTGGTCTAGATACAAGTCTCGGATACTAAATACAGTTGTATGGGGCATACTTAGTCAGTGGAACAGCTCGTCATCACAGAAGCTGAATTAGAGCTTTCCTTAGCTGGTTTCCCATCTAATGCAAAATTATAAAGCAACAATATCACTCAGCAAATATTGTGAGGCAGGATCAGGTAAATAATAGAGTTGCACACCATAGTCAAAATAGTAACTTTCACGGTATATATGTCATGTACAGCTGAGAGGAAATCAACACCTCATGTCAAAGTGTGTTTATTAATAATCAACAATGGCAGACACACAGCTTTGATATATTATCATATTAAGATGTTAATGTGTTAGGAAACAATCATCACAGCAGATATTTAACAGGCAGAGAGCAACATAAGCTTTCAAATTGAGTTTCCTGGTCGTCTGACACGAGGAAATCTCAATTCTACTGTCAGATTAACTGTGTCTTGGCCTTAAAAAACATTGAAACTGTTTGTCGGCTGTTTGGTTGCATAAAGTAATTTAAGCAGAAAACAGCTGGTTGATGCTGCTGGCAAATGATTTAATCGGAGCAGTGAACAAAGTGTATGAACAAAAAATAAAACTCTTCACGACTGATAATTCATTTAAACTAAATAGTTTTGATCTGGCTTAATTTCTGCTTCCTTCAATCTGTTTAATTTGTCGGCTCATTAACATAACTGACAGGTCTCCCCAGCAAAACATGTTGCTGTTGAATACTGATATGAGGTCAACACCTGCCATACAATTATATGACCTGATAACGACAGCTGTGTTTTAGAAATGCTCAAAATCTGATACAAATATGAAATCATCTTGTGTCGATTTAATGACCTAACTTTTAAATCGTGTTTTCAACTTCGGCTGAACCAGGGCTGCCACTATTCTCGCTGCTTTTCCCCCAGACTTTGAGAAGCTGATGAAGGATCTTCTCATTAAACTAGTCCGTATCTCTGCATTCTGCATTGTAGAGAACAGCTCAGCACAGACCTGACTATATGACATATTGACAGTTGTGCTTTGCTAGTGCATTGATACCACACCACCCAATCATACATGGTAGAGTTGATCAAACACAACAATGATAGAAACCACATAGGCAACTTTCCAGCCCTGGCATATACTTATCTGAATGTAAACATTATGTACATATGAAAAGGGGGGTGTCGTTGGGGTGTAAAGCCAACCTTTGCTTACATGTTAATAAAGCTTAAAATAAAATATACACAAAATCAAATGAAATTGGCATTTAGTGAATGGACAGAAAGGCATTAAGACTAAATCAGTACAGATAACTGCTGCGTCCATATGCATGAGTCAGTTGTACCTTTAAAGCGGGCTCCGTTACTGCTGGCAGGCCTAGAGGAGCCGGTCCGTGGCCCTACCTCTATCACAGGGTCAACCGGAACCTCCTCAATAGTCTGCCCCATGACAAGCAGGCCCAGTCGTTTCATGCGAAGTAGCCTTGGACCCATCTCCCTGGGCAAGGCTCCCCCATGTTCACTGGGCCCCTCTCCTGAGATGGCTGTCGGAACCAGGCTCTTCAGAAACTCCATGTTTGAAAATACTTTTTTGGTTTTTCACTCTGGTGCATTGTCCGGTCGCCTGTGCCGTGCCATTGTCCCATACAAGCTATCCACTTGCTAAAGCTACCCCATTTACAGACAAGCCTGCAGATGGGGCACAGTCCCTGTGTCCAGCTACAACCTAACTGCAGGAGCTACATTCACTTACTGTCCGAGCCTGTGTGGGGGCCATTAGGTATGCCCTTACAGACCAGAGGAGACGCTACTTGTCAGGGTGTTTGAAGTCGTTTGTCTTGACTAACTAGCTGATGAGAAGCTGTCTACTGTACCTAGCCAGCATGACAAGAGTAAGAAACTTCGAATGCTGCAACATCACCTGTCTGATCAGTGAGCAAACAGACCTGGCACTTTTCATGGGCCATGATGTAATTGTGAGTGGGCAGGGCTATGACTGAGTGCCAGGCTCTATCTGGGGTGGGACTAAAACATGTTCCACAGGAGATAGCACAGCCTGGGCCAGCAGCCAATCACAACATAGACCACACCAGCCACTCCCTGCTGGTCTGTGTTGCTCACTAGTTGAAGAGAGCGAGAGGGGAGGAAGGAGATGGACAGACACTAAAAGAAGAAGGAAAGCGCTTAACTGACCACACTTGCACGCCTGCATTCACTGATAACCATTATCATTGTCAGAATGATGTTTCTTGTTTGCATTTATAAACAAACACATAAGCCTGTTTGTTTTATTGCTACTTCCTCGTGTAACAAGAACACCTCTGCTTTTGCTTTCACTTCTGATTGAATATGTTGAGCTATTATATTATTATTATAAAGAGAAGCAGAATGACTGAAGGGATGGGGTCTGTGAAACGGTGCGATGACATATTGCTGTGCGCTGCTCAGCTGGACAGATTGTACCTGCAGCAAAGCCTTTCCAAATATCCCTCGCTGAGGACTAAAAGGGACTACGCTGTGCTGACTCTCATAAAAAGCTTACTGCCTAAAGAAATCATAAATTTGCTGTTCTTTGGGACTGAGTGCAAAAATGAATAGGCCATCTAAGCAGAAAACCAACCAGTCCACCACAGCAATACAAAGCTGTAACACTCCATAAAAAGTTAGGATGACGGTGGCACCAGTGGGCTGCTGATTGTTTAAACACCTTTAAGAGATGCAGGCTCTGCTGATTGGAGAGGGGGCACTGCAACGCGCACCAGATGAATTTATATTTTATCTCACTATAATCAAGAGTCAATTCGGCTTTTGATATAAATGGGTGTCATGTTAAAGCCAATAGTGCTACAGTGATTATTTAGACTGCCATTTCACACAGGATAAGGCAGATGTATGCGGTCCGTTTTGTGCAACCCAAAATAAACAACATTCTTATGGAGGACCAAAGTAATAGTCTTCCCCAGTGACCTAATCAGAGTAAATGGACGTACATTTGTCAGCAATGAAAAATATATTAAATTGATAGTTCACTGAAAAATGATAATTCACTTATTATCTACACACCACTATGCTGAAGTGGGTGAAGTGTTTGAGTCCACAAAGTGGAGGTTCAGGGGTAAACAGTGTTTCAGACAAGGCAACCTCTTCTTCAGAAGTAATAAAACAGACAAGAAACGTAACATGACCCCGTACTTCTTGTGTGGTGTCATCCAAGTGTCCGCAACCCCCGACTTTCATGTTTATTTCAAAAGCTTGTGTTATAGAAAACTTCTTCCCAGAACATTATTACTTGTATTAGCTAAGGCAAGTGTAAGACCAGTAAAGTGTTATGAAGGAAGTGCTAACAC
This sequence comes from Platichthys flesus, assembly GCF_949316205.1. NCBI lineage: Eukaryota > Metazoa > Chordata > Actinopteri > Pleuronectiformes > Pleuronectidae > Platichthys > Platichthys flesus. Next base: position 20,253,536 of record NC_084953.1, on the reverse strand, counting down.
CCTCTACTGCAGCGTGTGAAAATGTCAGTGAGATGACAAATGTTTCCCTATACAAAACATGTCAACTGAGAGGGGAAGTACACAAAACCGTCATTCTCTCAGTTTCCCTGTGTGATTTCTCTAAATAATTTAAAAAACCCCTGCAGTTACTTGTTCATTTCAACAGCTCTTTTGTGTTATATTTATCCCGCACCAAACCAAGCCTGCAGAGTGAGAACGAAGTAGGAGAAGGAAATGCTGCATACAGGGCCACACTTTGCCCTGAACTCTGCCCTCTAGAGGCCAGCTTGCGGAAAACGTGCCAAGCGGCACAAACAAATTGTTGAAATCTAGTGACGAGCCCCAAATTGCTGAGGGGATAAAAGGAAAAAGCTCAGCAAGAACTGATGGCAAAGCACCAGAATGCTTTTAAGATCTGGAGTCTAGCTCACCATCTCATTGCAGAGAGCTGAACTATGACATCACTGCAGTTGTTGTGGCAATTCTTCTGACAAATTGAATGTACTTACTTTACTCATCATAAAATTGCGTTCATTTTGTGATAAATCCATTTTACACAACCGAAACAAAGTAGCATAATACAGGATATCATAGATTCTGACTAGGGGAGATAGTTTGAATTTGAAATGGCCATTTTGATATTTATTTACTTCCACAGCAATACTGTTAATGGATGCTTCTTCCCTTATCATTATATATATATATATATAGACATAGATAACAGAGAAAACCTGTGTGATTGGCTGACCCAATGCAGATACAGAAAATCCATTCAGGGTCAAAAAACACGAGGAAGATTTGTCTGGACAATATCATATATACTATTATTGTGTAACTGAAGACATCAAAAACATAATCCATCAGTTGCAATGGGAAAACTTTAGCTTTAAGTTGCAAGGAGGGACATTTGTTAGGATAGTGCAAGACTGAGGTAGGAGCAAAGATTCAGAGAGGCTGAGGCAGCAGATCCTAAGAATCACTAAATGAGTCAGAAGGAGGGAGAGAGAGATGACTGATGAGCCATCACTCAGTATGAGCGCAACAATGGCCAGTGGAGGCAGCTGTGGTTTGCTGGGGCCAGGTCTGTGGTGCTGGTAAGTTAGAACAATACCCCTGCACAGGAGGCCCAGATCCTATCAAGCCAGGAATGTGAAAGAGGAAGTTCTGGGAACAATGTGCAGCGTTCCTATGCCATTCTGGGTCCCACCCGCCTCTGCTTCATTCTGCTTTCAAGCACGAGAAAACAGGAAAACTGGTGGGCTGGGGCCCAGAAGTCAGAGTGTGTTCTGCAATCAGCTGGGGGGGCTAGAAAGCACACTGTTACCACTCAGCCCACTACAGTTATTTTGATCGCTCTGGGAATGTACAACTCTGAGCTGCTACCTCCACCACTGGATGTCAGTAAACATTCCGGTGTCCATATCAGGTAAGACGAATATGAAAACAATGTTGCACTGCCCCCTAATGGTGCAAATAGCCACTACACTATCAAGGCAATCCTGTGCAGGGCTCTTAAGTGTAATTAGAAATTATGCAACCATTAAAATTAAATTTTACATCCATACTTGTGCCATTGCCTCATTGCAATTTATGAATCATGTCTTCAGAGTTGTCATGAATATACAGGCTTAATTTAATCTAAGTGTGTGTTTTTTTTACAGTTAATTAAGTTAATTTACATCCCATAAAACTTGAAGGTTCAGTTCCCTCAATAAAGCTTTTAAGGTTTGGTCATTATTCTCGCTGTTCAGTTGATAACAACAAATCTATTCCATCACAAATAGACAAGTTATGAATGTTAATTAATATTTGTAAACAGTGTGAAAGTCTGTGAATCAAAAAAGACAGACTGAAAACATGAATACATTTGTCAAGAACTTAACATGGAAACATTGTCACTCAGTCTTTTGCACTATGGCACTAATAGTTGTTTATCATTAGAATAATACAACCTGTGCTGTACCTGACGGGTATAACATCTGCTTGCTTCCACACTTAGTTTTTTGCTTAGTTTTAGAGGTTTACATCAATACGGTTTACATTAAGTCTCTTTTTTTTTTAAGTCTGAGAGTTTAGGTCTCCCCTCAAATAAGGTTTGGAAGAGGCACACCCTCACACAGCCTTAGTTCACTTGATCCCATGGACAGACACTTCCCCCTGGATAGGCTATATATATAAAACACATTTTGGTCAAAAGATCTGCCAAGGAATATAAATCACACAGTAACAACTTCAGTCAACGTTCAATTACAATTCTTTTAGAATTTTTTAATCTTCATTTTTGTTTGTCGAGTTGTAGAAATTGAACAACGCGCCCAGTAGCCCGCAGTGAATCCTGTGGCAGAACTCCTGCTGTGTTCTCACATGGGCTCATTTGGACATTATCATTAATAGATATTGTTTTTACTAGGGGGCCTCTTTTCAGTCTGCTCTGATTGGTCAGCTGACCCACCTTCAAGTTCTTAGTCATCTGCTTAAAGCTTTTGTCAGAAATGTCATGTGCAGTACTCAAAGGTTTCCTAAACAGCTGTAGCCAGTGACAATTGTGTTGGTTCTGTCATCCTAATTAAATCCCAACTAGTCGAGGCCCAGGCAGTTTATATGCTACCTTACTTGGGGGTAAAAAACAGAAATGCAGCACCTCAGAGGCAATGCTTTCTGTGGGAGATGAGGACTCTGCTGGGGAATTTTGTAACTATGCGTTTTTTTAGAATATAGGACAAGATGGTGAATATCCCTTGTATGCTCTACCGCACCTACTAGCAAAGGGAGGAATTTAGAATGGAAACAGGAAAGAGACATGCAAACTTCGATGTTCAGACATTCAAACAAAGAGATCAAGCCAGTTCTGCTAAGACCTGACTGACAGTTGTGAGGCAACACAGTTGGTCGTCACGGCTGAAGAATGTGACCTGACCAGACCCCGCATCAAAATTATCCCCTTTACACTCCGGACCAATTACCATCTGAGATGACACTCTTCTTCCAGAGGCTGTAATAATATGCTAAAACTGTAATTAGAGGAAGAGACCAGTGTAATACTACTTTACAAAGTTTACAGATAGATACTCAGATGCTTAAGCAAAACTGACTGAACCACATTTTTATCCTCATTATATTCAAGGGCATTGACCAGAACTAGGGCTGTAACGAAGGACTTACTTTCATTGCAGATAATCAAATGATAATTTTCTGATAATATAATAACTTTTTTTTTCAATTACCATCCTGAGAAAACCCACAAAGACACGGGGATACCATAAAAACTTCACAGAGGGAGAACCTAAATCTAGATCTGAACAGGGAAACCTCTTGCCTTGCGGTGACAGAGCTTACCTATACTCCCTACAATGTATTTTCCGTGTGTCACTACATTTGTACAACTGACAGAAATCTCCTTCAGCACCAGCTGCCACTCATCGGCTCTTGCTACTTTTTTGCTAACAAGGTTGAACAGGCAAATGTTCCATTGATAAACATGGTGTTTTTATTTTATTTGACTGCTATATATATATATACTCACAAGTCTAAAAACTTTGACACATTGTATGTCTGCTGAATACACATTATACAAACAAACAGATTAATCCAGCACATTGGTCGTTCCTACACTAATTAGCTTGCAGCTTCTGTTAAAGCTAAACCACAGTGGCCTTACAGAAATACAACCAAATTAACCCATGATGCATACCTTAAGGCCATAGAGCGGGAGCTGGGACTGGAACGACAAAGGAAGGTCCAAAGTTTCACCGCACAAAATCTGAAACAGAAGGAGCAGACATTGTGTCTTTAAGGACTGACAAGAAGACAAGGACACAAACCAGACACATAACAGTACTGCTAAATATAGTCCTTTATCATCCTCTACAGCAGATTCAATTTAGCTTTGAACCGTAACAATACATTAATATAACCATGAAAATCTACCTTCCTTAATGTCTTTCTTTAAAGATTCTTTTTTTCTTCCTGTTTTTGCAAAGAGATTTGATATGTCGTTTTTTTCCCCACTTTGCTATGACACAGAGCAACATCCTTTACACCCATTGAGTAATGAGGCCAAAGGGACGTTTGATGGTTTGTTCTTGATCAAAGCATAACAACAGGTCAACCCACTTGGCTTCAGCCTGGTTTGCCCTGTACTGGGGCTGGATTAAAACCTCCTCCTGAGCAGAGTAATTATCTGAAGATTACCTGTTACATCCAAGAGGCAGTTACATTAGTAACCAGAGCTTTCCAAAACTGTACATTATTTCCAGTTTATCATTACAGTGGCTTAAAGGGCCCTGTTTATAGTCGGGTAATCACACATGTTGTAAGTGAGTGTAACATTTACAGGCCTTTGACACGTCAACATTAGAATGACACAAATGAAGAGAGTATAGAGGAGGCATAGGCTTGTATCATTATCACACTACTGTCAAACAAAGGAAGGAAGAACAAGCCACTGAGTCACACAGCAGCCAGACAGAGAAGCTGAGGTGTGAGAACTTCCACTTTTACACAGTTGACAGATGGTGAGAACAGGTCAGCATAGATATCAAGTCAAAACAAAACCAAGCAAAAACCTTGACAGACCAAAAGAGTCATGTCACAGCTACATATCAACGCAGGTATCCCACCCACCACAAACACAGAAAAGCTAACTTCTCACACTCACAGACCTGTGAATAATACATCTGACTTCCTGCTCCAGCTCAGCGACTCCAAAAACTGTGACCAAAGAGAAAAGGGCTTAACCAAACTCTTTGCACATCCTGAGCGCTGTAGCAGATACAGCCACAAACTGAGTTCCTGCTCTATATTTAAGCACTTGCATTTCTGTGGTTTTGCTTAAGCATATCTCACATCTCAACAAGGCTCACTAATTCTTCTACCAATCAGTACTTTTCCAGATTTGGGTGAGTTTAAAAATGTATATTTCAGTGAAACTGGAACAAGGGAGATGAGGTAAAGGTCAGCATGACTGATCTTATCAATGGTTAACTTGGCATCGAATGTATTTATGTCACCCTGCAATCATCCGAGTCCAGCGTACAACATGGATGCTGCAAACCAGAGGTTTATAGTCCATCCAGGAAATAACATAACCCAGACAGAGACAATATTTTCCAGACCCATTTTGCTGTGTGTCATTCTTCTGTCACAGCTTTTCTTCAAGTTCAACTTGTAAGTAAATCACAAACTTAAAGATGTCTGATCTATTTACTGAACTCGTCCTAACGGAGCTAGCTCACAGCTCGAATCAGGCAGCATGTTACAGTAAATTGAACAAATGGTGAAATGCCTATATCTGGCTCCCTCCAGCACTAAATGACAGGCCCGGCCTGTTGTAATCACTACCTCTTCAGAGGAACCATTACTGGCTGCTTCTGACTAGAAAAGGAAGATGATTTTAAAAACACCTTTTTTTGCATGTTTGAACATACATGCCTCTTAGCATTGATATGCAATGGTCTGACACATACAGACAGGAAATATGAGGATTTAATGAAGCGTCAACAGCTCAAAATACAGAAGAAACACTTGAATCTCAGCCGAGGACGTCTTGAGGGCAAAGACAGGGTGGTTTCTTTGGCAAAGACGGACCCAAACATCAATTATGCTCCAAACCCTCTCTCCCAAAGCCAAGGATAATCTTCCTCAGCAGGGCTCAATTATAGGTTATTTCTAGCTAGACTCAGTCCTTATTGTGTGCTACATTATGTCCAGTCTTTCAGCGCAATCAAAGAAAAGAATGATGAACCCGTGTAAATTAGAGTCAGTAATGTTGTGCTTTAATCTACATTGCACTGAGAAGAAGAGACATTTGGAAGTTAATCTGAAGAAGGTCCGAGGGACAATTCTATCTATTTTCCCATACACTCAATCCTGAAAATTCTTCTTATTTCCACTTTGTGACAAGAAGCCTTCATTTGCTGTAAGCATTTGACACATAGTCAATAGTTCTCTGACTATGCAATTTAGGTTGGGTGCAATACTATTTGCAGTTCCCCAATAAGACAGCTGCTAGCATACAGAGAAGCTAGATAGAACCAATATTTAATCAAACGTCAAGGTTTAATTCCTCAGCGTGTTGTTTGTTTAGCTGCCCAGTTAATAATTTAGCCATGTGCAATTGCTGCGTCACGTGCCACCCAGATGCAACTGATCAGTCTAGGTGTGGAGGTCAGATAAGGTACGCTTGCCAAATGTATGCCTGGTGTTATATTCCATGAAGACATCGCATAAGTTGTGCAGGAGAAATATATGGACATAGAATAGAAGCTGCCCATGTGGAATGGCTGAGAGGTCAAGGGTCATTAAAGCAGGTGCCCAAGGAACTCAACGAGCCAAGATATTTGGTTTTAAACCCCACGTAAGGAACACCATCTGAGGTTTGCTCTCTTCAGACAACAGCATTACATGAATGAGAACCAAGGCAGAGGCTGGGAGGGGGGGGGGGGGGGGGGGGGAATAACTTGTTTTTGTTTTGCGAAAACTTAACGTTAAAAGGAATGTTTTATGGATGAAGATATAAAATTAAGAAACTGCTTTGTTATTTCTGCATTACATAATATTTTTGTAGTCACCACTGAAAATGATGAGTTGACAGTTAATCCTTGCAGGGGGGCAGCTTAGTGAGGGGCCACTGTGGGGGCATTTCACAGTGTGCTTTTTTCGTCCCCTGTACTCTTCGATGCAATTAATGTCTTAGCAGATTAAACCAAACCCACTTATTCACCGGAATTATGCCCCAGATAATCACAGATAGATGACTACGTGCAATCTAGGGGGATTCCCACTGATTTGTGTGTCTATATAGAGACTGCACGACACATCTGTACTGCCATCAGAAGCTTATCCTGGCAGGGATGAGGGGAGATCCGCCAGTTACAAAGGCCGATGGTCCAGTGGGCTGAGGTTAGCACAACACTGCAAACCCTTGCGTATGAAATGCTTAAACTATGTGGTGTACTTCTTCATAGCATCATTACATTGCAGCACAAGTAAACAGAGGAGTTAAATGAAGTTAGGTGTCATCTCCCTCTACTAACAACTACACACAAATTAGGGTCAATAGGATGTTGAGCTTTTAAAGTGTCGTTCACATGTTTTTTAAAAGGTTGTAGTGGTAGTTCAACCTTTGTCAAACGGTAAAATAGATCTGCTTAAGAGATGCTAGCTTGTACATGTTTAGAAAGCATGTAGTGTAAAAATAAAAAAGCAGATTGTATGAATAAAGTCTGAACAAACTGAATGAGTGGTGAAATGAGAGAAGTTTCTAGCACTGTGTGTAATGCTCAATTTAAAATTAGGAATTTTGGCTTTACATCTTAACCGGTTCGATCAACACCGGTCCAACCAGAGTCCAACCAAAGGGCAGGTGATTCTGATTCCTTTATCCAAAAGTCAGGAAAGGCATGGGCAATTCATAAGGGGAGATTCAAGGAGGTAGAGCGGGTTGTCCAACAAAACGTCAGCAGTCAGATCCCAGTGTTGCACATACCCATTCGGGCCAGATACTGAACCCCAAATTTCCACTAATGACTGTGCCGCTGGTGTGTGATTGACTTTTGACAAAGTGCTGAAAATAGGTGCACTGTATGAATGGCAAAACTGTTCTGTAAAGTGGTCTGTTCTGGGTGTTCATCAAGACTAGAAAAGGGGTGAATAAATGCAGACCACCTACCGCTTGTGACTGCTTCACTGCTGTAATCTGACTTCTACATATGCAACGCATCACAACGAAGTTCTCCTTACTACTCAAAGCGTAGTCCACCCTCATGTGGGCCCATTGGAGAACACAGACTGACTTCTCTTCTGTCAGTGGGCCTCCATCTGAACTTGTTTGGCCCTCTCCACCTCCAGCCCCAGAGCAGACTGACCAGATTCCTCTCCGACTGTCTCCAAGAGCTCGACTGTACAGTAAGTGAACAAATGGCTCATTGTGTGTGTGATGCACTGTGAACAGGCAGAATGAAGCCCTCGGAGCTGATAGTCCTCTCACTGTCATGTCAATGCAGAGGAAACACCATGCCTCGACGTGTTGGGACATTGCCCCTTCAAACTTTTACCTCCCAACGACAAACGTCCTATTTCCAGACGATAACAAACAACACTTAAGCTTCGCATCAGTGTCTTATCTCCCAGATAAATCCGGGTCATTGATTAAACCCTGAGTTAACTGGGTTAACTCTGTGTGCGTGGTGATTCTCACGCTGCGGTTAAAAACGTCAAAGCATTTACTTCTCTGTCACGGCAGTTTTTACCCATGACAAAGGCGTAACCAAAAAAGACAACTAGCTGGTGGGGTCGTTCGTGGTATCGTTTAGTTAGCAACTAGCCTGGTGTTGATGTTGTACTGTGCAAAGTGCTAATGCTGAGCAGCAGCCTAGCTAGCTAGCAGCAGGAGCAACTTGGTTTAGTTCACCAGCCATTTGTCAGATAAGTTATCGGCCACCATGCTAGCGTGATGGCAATGTAAACACCGCCGCTAGCTAAATGATTATAATAATGCCGCCCGCTGAACGATGCTTCAGATGGAAGTTGCACGGTAGCTAGGCGATTAACTCACACTAGCAGAGCAGCCAAACTCCTTGGTTAGCATGCTACGGCAGCCAATGCTGGTACCACAGTTGGGAAGCTAGCGTTAACCCCGACAGCAAAGTTAATCACGGAACTATACATAAGCCAACGTTCACTGCACCAGTCCGCAGCTGCCGTGTACTCAACTACTTGGTTATTCGTGAAGCTGGGGATACTCACAACTTTTGTCTCCTCTCCCCTCACTGGAGCTAGGCAGCTAGCTTTCGGACGCTTATTTTCATTGCCGAACAAGCACCAGAGTCCTGGCCCTCCTCCATCGGAAGGATTTGCGTAGTGATGTGATTTTTTTTCTGTCCGTCTCGCTGCTGAGAGCAGAGCTCGCCTGTCACAGCCCTGTTTGTCCCGCCTCGCTCGCTGTGATAGGCCGGGAGGTAGTACGCCCACACGAAACAAGGCTTTCTATTTGACCAAACACGTGACGTTTCCGAGAAAACGACCTGTTGATTGGATGACGTCGCGGGGTGACATTCACATGGGTCCGTTTATTTATGATACCCAGCGTACACCGACACATACTCGGGGGGGCGGGTGCACGAAGGAGGAAGAACAAGTGCTTTTATTTAACACAAAGCTTAGCCTGTTTTTAGCACAACTCCTTAACAATGGGTGATGAAGAGCAAAACACTAATCAACAACAGAATTTATTATATTTACAAATTAACAATTATGAGCATTAAAAGCAATTATTTAAAAAAACTAATTTCTAACTCGACACTTGCCACAAATAATAGTTTTGATAATGTCTGGTCTTGAATTTAGTTCTCAGGGTATACATTTAAATGTATTAAACTATAAACTAATATAGACAACCTCAGTTGTCTGTGCTGCATCCACAAAGTTCACTCATACTAGAACCAGGCAGGCTGATAAACTGGGTTGGATTGTCGGTCTTAAGTAAAAATTGGTTCAAATTCCTATTTTAAAAAGATTGGTGACATCATATTTGAGTGAACAAAAAACATGTGGATTTCCATAACAGTCAATTCAGTAACTTTTGTACCACATCTAAATACTCCCATTGGATGAAATGATGCAAACAGTTGGAACTCAGATCCCCACAATGGTTTAGCTTTGGTTCCATGGAATTGCTCAGAGGTACATTGAATGTAAATGTACCATTGTATCATACGTAACGTATGATTAAGTTGAGGAAAAAATAAACAACGTAGAATTCTTGGGGCACACCTTGTTTGGATTTTTAAGTTATAAAGTACACCCCCATAAAATCTGTCAAATGAAAAAAAAAAATTCAACAATGACATTCTACAAAGCCTTTATTTGTCAAATATGAGCATACATGGAAGCACTGTAAACATTTACTCACCAAAACATTTCATGCAGGTTGGTTCTTTGTATGATATTGTTTATTTGCTGATAAACAATTCAAAACACTCACTGATAAATAGTGTAAAAAAAATATTTTGTAAGCAAAACTGTCTTTAGTATTTATTTCATGGTTTAGAAAATGATCAAATGGAATACACTAAACAGAGCTATGATTGAAAGGTCAATTGCTCCCCCTAGTGGCAGTTTGTGGTTTGGGATTAATAACATTTTAGTAGCAATATAGCTGCTTCTGACAGGGCCATGCTGACAGTCAGTCCTCCCATGAGTCTGAAAAAGGAAAGGAAATGCATGAACATTGTTTTTTCCAGTTATTTTTACATGCGTGTGACTATATACCCAACTCTTCATTGGAAACAGGGACCAATATATAGTGTAGCATGTATCACCCTTCTTTCTCTGCTATTTTATATGTTGTGAGTATGTATACAAATTTGTAGTTAGAAAAATCAAAATTCAGGCTTCAGAGTTGTGTGCAAGATACGTTTTCATAGCTCTATATATGTTTAATTTACCTTTAACTTTTCACTTCCTCTGTCGGTGCAGCTTTAGGGGTTTTCTTACATTCTTCACAGACATGGTGGCAGGATCTGTTGGGATAACATCCCGGTCAGTGACACACACAGGTTTAAGAATATTTATTTTTCCTCATTTTATGTGTTGAATATTTTCTTCCATAATATTTTTCTTAGAAAGATGACAAAGTGAAAATATGAACTGAGAAGTATGACTCATGACAACTCTAAAGTCCATTCCAAATAACTACGTCAGACAGAGAATACTGTGGCATCTTTATTATTATTTAGCTTTTATCGACCATAACTTGAATAATAACAGAGTTATTTATTTTAATGGCTGTTTTGCAAGTCCTGTCCATAAAGAGCACAAATTCAAGAATTAAAGCAAATTCTCTGTTATAGGATTATCTTGTGCCTTTTTGTTATTTATCATTTCATCTTCTTGTCAATAAAAAAACAAAGTCCTCTTCTAATTACTGGACTTGCTCTAAACACAATTGGTGCATATTATTATTAATCGCAATTCCTCTAATACAGCATCACATTTGTGAAGATAAACGTCTGACTTGTCAACCTAATATTAAATAATATAAATTCAGTGTTTTCCTCACCTGTGTCCATGACCATGTTTATTGAAAGGTCCTCCCCATGACCCGGGTCCACGTCCTGGTCGATCCGCAAGATCAAGCTCGAGGAACTTTCCTCGACAAGTTCTAACATAAGATGCTTTCCCCACGGCGTAACCAAGGATCCCAGCAACTGAAACAAACAAAAAATAATAGTTGAAGACCAACGTTCTTTGAGGGATTACTAAAAGCACAGCTACAGATGAACTAAAGTTCAGTATACTGTATGGTACACACCTGCTAGTTTTGGAAAGGGACCAAATCGCATTGATGACTTCCAGATACCTGTATGGAAATAAAATTTGACCTTTATCACATGTGATCATTACAGAAATGACTGTTTTACATGAGGAAGATTTGATGAAAGTCAGTGCTTTACCATTATATATCAGCCCACCAGTGACAGCCATGCTGCCCAGGGACAAGGGGAGAGCTAAGGAAAGAATGAAAACAAAGTGAAAAAAGACAACAGTCAGCAGCTGATCCAAAACAAGTATTATCAGATGTCTATCTCAATCCGAATCATGTTAGATCCATTAGATTAGATTCCTCAAAAAAATAAAAGAAGGTAGAAGTCTGTGTTCAAGAAAAAAAGCAACTCTGGGAAAGTGCGTTGTCCACTGAGAAATGCACAAAGACAATATTCAGAAATTAAATCTTAAAAGGAGCTATGGAGACTTCTATAACTTCTATTCACTTGGTTTTTTGGTACATGGTTGGGTTTTGGTGTCCCTTGATTATGGCTCGAAATTCTTCAATAGACATATTTCCAAACATGTCCTGAAGGTATCTAATCAGATTCATGAGGACTGGATGAATCGTTGTTGTGTTAAGTCACGTTCATTTTGATGTTAATTTGTCAATGTCTTAAATACTAGATCAAATATGAACTAGCCAATGTAGAAGACGTACTCTGCTGTTGGAAAAATCTGCCTTCATGGCTTTCTGACTGAACTTTTAATTGCAGTTTGGTTAGGTTCAGGAAACAGAGCTTGGTTAGATCTTGGTTTGGGTTCAGGGGCGGACTGGGACAATAATTAAGGCCGGGTTTTTGACTCATTTCCAGGCTACCCTTTTCACACGAAGCCCAGACCTCTAATTTTGTAAACTAAGCCTATTTGTTGATGTAATGGTTACCAGACTAGGACACAAGTAGGTGGTGCACTAACTCCCTGGCCTCTGCCATCTTTTCAATGCAGTTATTTTTTCAAGTACCACAAGAATCTCCTTCTCTGTAGCCACAACCAAAACCTAGCTGAAGATATGAGACTCTGAGGTGTTGGTATAGCATTGTGAAGTGAAATTAGTCAGTGAAAACAGGTAGTTTCTCAATGACAGTCTGTTATTTTGTTGCTTAAATTTAAGTTTTTCTTCATAATGAAGTTTAATTGATTATTCACAGAGTGATAGTTTAGTAGTAGTTTTAGTTCTCAATTTTCACTGAACTGGTTTCACGCACACATTTTCTATATCATTAATTTTATCTTTTATTTATCGTAATTCATACAGCCCAATTAATTGAAGTATTTTAATTAATTACTTAATTTGTTAACTCATAAATTCATTCTAATTTAAAGACAGTAACAACGTCAAAACAACATTAGTATTACACATTAATAATCACTCAACCGTCAAGTAGCATTCACATCCTGATATGGATTGATTCTTGCCTTTATTGGCCTGTGCAGAGTTCAATCTGATTGAACTTTCTCCTGTATTAGGGCGAGACGCTACAATTTTTCGGCATAAATCAAGGGTCAGAATAATACTGAGTTCTAATCCAGGAAGTTGTTTGTATGAGCGCACGTTGAGAATAGAAAAGGTACTGGCAGCTGGCAGCGAGTGAAAGGACGGGAATTGAAGCTTCAGACAATTAACTGTTGACAGAAAGAGCAGGGATCTTTGTCAGTTCTTAGCTGGTTAACCCTTCTTTCTCCCGTAGCTTCTGCTTATAACCCAGACTGTTTTCTGTCCTGCACGTTGTTCCCATTGCTTCAGTATCTGCTCTGACGGTGGAGCTGTGTAGGTGTGTAGTGGCGTATCTCTGAATCTCTTGTGATTTGCTGAAGCAGGTTTTTCAAAGGATTTATTTAGAGGTGTGGGTTTAACTGACGTCAGGAAACTCGCAGCGTCGCTCAAACTAAACGAGAACCAATTCACGACAAAGGATTTAAGTCGGTTATACAGACTTGACTCAGTGAATGAACACATTTTATAGGAGTGGACAAGAGAGAGATTAACTGGTCACAGGCTGAATTCCACAGAGAAAAATGTAAACACACTTCGACATGTGGGTGTTGATAAATGAGCCCTACCCTAATGACTTACAATACGTGTGGGTGGATGTATCCAGGCCAGCCACGCAGTGTGGTAGAGGTCATCTGACAGATTTCTTAGCTTCCTGAGTTTCTACTTAATAAGAAGAAATGATATAGAGGTATGAGTGTATACTGAACAACTTAGAGTTTACCTCTGTACCAGAAGCTCTCCTCTTGGCATTCTTTCCACACCTTTCTCATATCCTCTCCATGAATATGACGATCACTCAGGGGGCACTGCAGGAAACAGCAGTCAGGTTATGTGAGGAAAGGTAGTTTGACACATTCAACACATTTCATACATGAAACCTTTTCAAAGTTATTTACACTAAAACAAATATTTAAAAAAAAAGAACAGACTATAGGTAAAAATATAGTATATGATATGATAGATATGCTATCTGGCTCTCGTGTACATCATTCTATACGAATCCTCTCACCTTCAGCTCCCTTTTCACTGCAGCTGGATTAGAACCAACAGCTGCAGCTTCCTCTGTCTTCACTGTTGTAGGTTGTGCAGAACTCATGGTGCCGGAGTTTTCAGAAACCTTCTCTGGACCTGTACGGTGAAACTTTACCAGGAAAGTGCTACTTCCTCTTGCTGAGCCTCAAGTCTTTAGCCGATGTAATTGCTCCTCCCTGGTTCATACGATTATAACTCCGCCCCACTTGAAAAAACACATGCTAGAGACGCCCTGTCCCCAAAAGGCTGTTTCAACTTGAAATAAATGAGGTTCTGGGTAAAAGCAAATGTTAAATTATAGTTTTGGGAAGAAATTAAATAATAAAGAATAGAATATTGTTTAAATTGTTAAAAGCTGTGCTCGCACAAATAAAATGGTGCGCAGTAATTCTTGCAGTTCCAGTTAAACTAACTTCGGTAGAGTTTCTGAACCTTTAAGTGAGACACACCTTTGTTTGGAGAGGTTGTTTATTTTACACTGGTTTTGTTAAACAGGTGGGTCATTTATTCACATGAGAAAACCCAAGCAGGTTGGTCATATTGCATGTATGTATCAAAGGGAATATCCATTCTAAATAAAAGTTTTCAATTAAAGATGGTGATATCAGAGCAACAGCCTCCAATACAGATCAGATTCAATGTTTTTTCAGAGGAAAATTCAGGTTTCACTGTTAATGAGAGAAAAATTATGAAAATAGATAATGTCAGCCATCAAGAGCCATGACCTCATTCAGACTGCACACAAATACATTTTAAAACAGATCAAAGATATACAAAATAAAATCATGCCAACACTATTCAAGAAATAATCTTTACTTAAGTACACATAATACTATTGAAGAAAATGCCACTATAAGTAAAACCATTAAAATGTTTACTCAAGTTCAAAAATATCAGCATAATATTATTTATCAAGAGTAATGCAGAATGACCCTGTTAAATCTATTTTGTTTAAAGATATAATAGTAGACTGTGTACTAAAAACATACCTCTTCCGACTTTACCTTGAATTAAAAAAAAAAAACTTTTTGAAACTAACACTTTAGTAGCACTTAAATGGCACTTACTTATAGCACTTTGTAGTTTTGCTTTATTTGAAGAAATTGTATTTTCTTGATTCTTGTCGTCCTTGGTATGTACCCTCGGGTTTGAATGCACTTATTGTAAGTCGCTTTGGATAAAAGCGTCAGCTAAATGAAATGTAATGTAATGTAATATCAATATGTGAGCAGCTCTGTAATGTTGTAGCTGGTCAAGGTAGTGCTAAGCCTGTACATTGTTTTGGGTCATTTAATCTATAAAAAGGCCTCTTATTTATGACAACATATTTTGTCAGATAATTGTGGATTGGAGTAAAAGGTACAATATTTCGCTGTGAAACGCAATGGAGTACAAATTCAAAAATAATGAATTATAAAAAGTATAAATAAAGTACCTCAGTACTTGCATAAATACTTTTTCTTTCCATTGTATGTCCCGTCAACACTTTGTAATATACCTGAACACTGTAAATCAGTTCATGCAGCAAGTGATGATCCTAGGAGGGTGCACTGAGCTTACTGACACTCACAATCAGAGACGTAGGTTACTGCGGACACATCTCGATTTAAATGATTTCATATCAGTGATGCTGTATGTGTGTTCGTTTCTTCTCATGAGCTGGACTTTCAGTCACTTGACAAACGGAGCTCACGGTCGAACGTGTCACTGAGCAGTATTTGGGACAGGACCTGTGGAAACACTGCTCCACCAGAGCAGCCAGCCCACAGGGAACCCGGAAGCTAACAGTTAGCTGGCTACTCTCCTCTCTTCGCACACCGTTAAAGTGACACAACTCACATCATCACCATGGTCAACTCACTCACCTGCTCCAACCCCCACCCGCCTGCCGACATCGAACGAACCCAACGAACCCAAACAGCGGTGCTCGAGGAATCAGTGAATCCACCAATCACATCGCATCGTGGGCTGGCTCCAGGCTTGCACGAGGAAACGCTGTGGATGACGTGCCCAAAAATATTATCTTGACCAATGAATCGAGAAAGCAGCAGAGCGTGTTTGGGAACTCTGACCAGTCACATTTGGGCGTAGGAGGGGCTTATTTATTTCCACCGCCCTCTTGTTGCATGGCACCTCTGAGGACCAATCAATAACGAGCAGAGGCGGAGACCGAGTGGGCTCCCTTTCAATCGCGATCAGCGGGCGTGGTTTGCGGGGACAAGGCCCGCCTATTGGCCGGTCTGCAGACTTCCAACAGACAGTTGTATGTTTCATAAAAATGCACTCTGATGCGGCAAGTAAGTAGTAACGTTGTACAGGCATTCCTCATCAAATCATACTGCTGATGGCTGCTGCACAGAAACTAGCAGGGAGGCTAACACACGCTCGGTGTTTCCCCATCTACCTCCAGCCTGTGGTGGCGTGAGCTGTGATGGAAGCGTATGAATCCCGTGTTATTCGCTGGTTTCTTTGTATTTGTCAGTGCTGTTTTGGCGACAACAAAGGAGGGATCGCTAGTGTATTATCAGCTGTTTCTGACGTGCGACTTGAGCCACTGGGGTTAGCCTTCAGTTGTTTTGTTTTGCGGTAGCCGTGCTCACTTCAGAGCCGCCGACATTAGTTAAACCGAGGAGGTTTTCGATGCTAATCGTAGCATCGTGATCTTTGCACTCATCGTTGCTCGGGGTCTACTCTGCGGGTCCACTCCAACATGGCATCACCGTGATTTCACTGTGAATCCCTGAATTTGCTGTTCAGCTGCGGAACACTACAGAGGATGACAATTGTGACGCAGTTG
This sequence comes from Platichthys flesus, assembly GCF_949316205.1. Taxonomy (NCBI): domain Eukaryota; kingdom Metazoa; phylum Chordata; class Actinopteri; order Pleuronectiformes; family Pleuronectidae; genus Platichthys; species Platichthys flesus. The sequence continues at coordinate 20,236,884 of NC_084953.1, read as the reverse complement.
TGTAAAACATCGTTCGTTGCCTGCTGCAGCGGCGCCGCGGGGCTTTGCGGCACCTACTTAAGCTGCCGCAAAACATATGCGCCACCCTTGTGTGTCAGGAAACTTGCATAGCTAGATTTAAAAATGACAAAACCATGTAAAACGCATTCAATCAGTTGAGGTAAATGTTGCGGGGTAGAGGGGTCAGAAAGAAATAGTTGTTTTGCCGAGTTTTGGGAGTTGTAGTTCAGTGTCGCGGGCACAGACGAGGTCTCGGCGGCCGCCATCGCGGAAGTGGACTACAACGCCCAAGCGCCCTGCTCTCCAGATACTTTGTAAACTCTGTGCAAGTTGCGCGTCTGCACTGCTATTTTAGGTATGCAGCTAGTGCTATCTATCCGACTGTGTGTTGCTTTGCCTGCTTGTGGCCTATAGAAATATATGAGCCACCTCGGTGTTTGATGACAGCCCCTCCACGACTATGCTTACATGACATTTGGCAACAAGGTAGTGTGCACGATCGGACGGATTTCGAGTTTGCATGTTTATGTCGAGTGGTCCCGGGGAGTCACTCCCTCAGTCGTGTCAGATCTTAGTTTCTGTCCGTTATGAAACGTAAAGCTTCTTACTAGAAATCAGTCGAGAGTCACCTGAGCCCCGCAGAGTGAGTGAGGATTGAAACCACAGGTCCTTGTTGGTGCTGTGATAATGTCACCTTCTTGTACCCTTGTATCAAGCCTGTAAGTTCGACTGGCAGGAGATTTGTGTGCTGTGCCTCCGTTTGAATTTTCATCTAATCTTTATTCTTTGTGAAAATAGATTTTCAGCTGAATTCCCACTTGAGTACACTGGCCAGCATCCATAAGATCCACCACACGTTGCACAGGCTGGTAAATGCATATCAGCAGCTTTTAAATTTGTATTTGTTTGTCTTGAGTGTGCACCATGTCAACATGTGTCCTGTTTACGAGCTTGTGTTTTTTTTACCTATGTATTTGGATAGAACCTGACAGAAAACGTTGGGCAGGATAGCCACCCCCCAGGTAAGACATGTACAACTTCTTGTTGGTTTTCCATAGGTAACTTAAAACACATATCTAGTTAAAATACTGCTGCATTGTACTCAAGCCAAACTGGTGTGTCTTTCTCAGTTGGAATGTTGAAGGAATGTTAGGACAGAGAAAGCATGCATGATCAGTGTATGTGCCAATAGGAAGCTGCCTTTCATTCTGTCATCCATTTGCTTCCCTTAGCTTGTTGCTCCAGAACCATGCCTCCTAGGAAAAAGAGGAGACCCTCTTCTGGAGATGACATGTCAGCCAAGAAAAGTCGCCAGGACAGGTGTGACATCCCTTTATCAAAGATTAAAGCAAAAATAATCCACATCAGTATCATAGTAACAGCTAAGTTATGCAGGAGTAACGTGCTCATACATTTTTTTGGAATCACACGTAATATTCTGACGTCTGCTTGCAGAACTGCTGCAGAGCTTGAGACTTAACTGTCTTATCATGTGCAGTGTTTTCAGAAAACATGAAACGTCACAAATTCGAGAGGAAGAGACGTTTTCTAGTAAAAGATGCTTGGAGTGGTTCTATGAATATGCAGGTGAGGGGTTTTATCTGAAACATCCAACCTTCTTGGTTTATTCAACATTTGGCCACTGACCAGAGGTGTTGGTTTTGGCTCAACGTGTAAAAGTGCTGTGTGTGGCTTCACACTTGTCTGTCTGAAAATAGGCTGTGACGATGTGGTGGGTCCAGAAGGCATGGAGAAGTTCTGTGAGGACATCGGAGTGGAACCAGAGAATGTAAGTAGCTTGTTCTCTGCATTTTGGGTGTTTATATATGTCTTGTAGTTTGGCTCCATCTAGTTACATTTTTGCTCAGGTTTTTCACCTTTTGGCTGCTGTCCAGGTTAATCATGCCACTTTGAGACTCCATTTTGGCTCTGATAACCTGATAGAAAAGTTTAAAGTTAGCATAATAAAAATATTAAACTCAATATTAACAAAAAAGGGCCACCCAAGTTTCACTTCAATGTTACTAATTAGTAGTTAAACTGGTGCTTTGTTTCAAAGGTTGTTCAGGTCGTTCGGTTTCTGCGTTTGACTTGAAAAAGGATTTTGTTGTTTCAGAAGATGGATAATCTGGATTGACAGGTCTTCTATTTAATGACATCTGAAGCTATACATGTTGTTGACTACTGTGTTCAGGTGGTGATGCTGGTTCTTGCTTGGAAGCTGGATGCCCAGAGTATGGGATATTTTACTCTCCAGGAGTGGCTGAGAGGCATGGGCTCACTGCAGTACGTCACATAACCTACTTTTTTGTCCTTCTATCGTGATGGTTTCAAGATTGATGGTTGATTTGCTGGGTCTCAAGAAACTGCTTCAGTGTAAAGTCTAAGGATCTTTTCTGCTGTTGTCAGGTGTGACTCTACAGAGAGGCTGAGGAACTCGCTCGATTACCTGAGATCTGTCCTAAACGACAGCACCAGTTTTAAGCTCATTTATAGATATGCTTTTGATTTCGCTCGGGTGAGTCCAGCAAAATCATATTATTATGAGTAAGCTCACAAAGTAACACCCCTAAAACAAGTCCTCTCCAGTTTAGTAGTGAAATCCAGTTGTTTGCTAAGTATGCCTGATTGAAATTCATGTTTAGTTTTATCTAAGCGAGCATACAGACCAACCTTGATATTTTGGGATGGTTAAAATCAGTTTTGGTTTTGACTTAGAGGAAAACCTCTTCAAGAGTGGAGGCTAGTTACATAATTCTCAATCGTGCATGGTATTAAATAAAGCTTGTCACACTGTTGGAGTGAATTAAAATACAAATGGTGAATGAAAAATGCTAGAGTGGCTGTGATAACAATATTATACTTTATTATCAATAATGGCAGCTGGCTGAAGAATTCAGTTATGTGGAGAGGGACTGGGGCAGACTTTCTATTTAAACTGTTATCGACATTTTGCATCAATGTCATAAAACCATGTTCCTTTTGGATTGGACAGGAAAAGGATCAGAGGAGTTTGGACTTAAACACAGCAAAGTGTATGCTGGGGCTTCTTCTGGGAAAGACGTGGCCTCTGTTTCCTGTGTTTAATCAGTTTCTAGAGGTGCGTACCACATTTGGAAATTGTCTTTACAACCTTTTACCCGATTGAGGATACAGTCACGTACCATAGCTGTATGCAATATTGTCTGAAGTCCAGTTTGACCTTGGCCAGGGTTGTTGTAACTAAAAGGTTGTGGTGCCATGTTGATGTTAAAAGGTATTCATTTATTTCCCCAGCAATCGAAGTACAAAGTCATCAACAAAGACCAGTGGTGCAATGTTTTAGAGTTCAGCAGGACAATCAACCTGGACCTCAGTAACTATGATGAGGATGGTGCCTGTAAGTCAACACATATCTACACACTAATATGACAAAAGAGCCTAATGTGCATGTTAAGAAAATGACCGTTTTCTAATCTATTCTAATCTCTATCTTATCCTTTCGTCAGGGCCGGTTTTGTTGGACGAGTTTGTGGAATGGTACAAGGAAAGACAAATGTCCTAGCCACAGAGCAAAGTGGAGAAATTGAAAAAATATACAACTGTGACAACAACGACTTTGAGAATCAACAACCAATAAGTTAACAATACAAAAATGGTAAGGCTGTGACAGTGGGAGCTTCCTAGAAAAGGAGTGGTTCGGGCTGTGGGGTGGGACCGGGGTGGGGTTGATGGGTTTGCAGCCTGGGTGCATGCTGCCCAGACTGCAGATGCGGGGGGCTGACATTGTGGAATTATGTTTCCCACCTGAGAGTTGCGTAGTGGGCAAGCTTGCAGCGGTCCCCAGGAACATTGCTCTCTCTCACTGTGACATGTCATATTGCTGTCTGTGTAAGGATAACATGGAATCATGCATGGATGATGGAGGCAAAATGGTATTGTGTGGGAGGACCACTCCTCAACCCTTGTCTGCAGCACAGAGCAATCAACACAAGTGACCATTCATGCATTGTGTCTGAGTCTTAAACAGGGTCACTTTGACCCGGGCACATTTAAATATTATGTATCTGTGCAATGAACTTGAACTTAAGCTTTTCTTTCTGGATGGATGGCACTAACTATTGTTTGTCATATTTTAAGTTAGAGTACTTTTTAATAAGCACACTGTGTCAAATGGTTGATTGCAGGTTTCTTATGCCTGTGCTGTTTACTGTTAATTTGTGCCAGTGATTTTTGTCCCCCGTCCTCTTTCTGTTCCCTGCTGCTGTTTTACTTTGGCTAACGCTAACAGGTTGCTAACCCCCTGCAAAGGCCTCAGACCTCTTAACACCAAACAAAACAGCATTGCTGCTTACTAACTCTTATTACAGTACAGCGGTGAGCCACTAGTGCTCTGATCAGCATTTATTGGTCTGGTGACCAATTTATGTATCTACGTTGTGTAGGTAAGAGTATTATTGTGCCTCAAACCTAGGAAGTAACTTTGTGTGTCCCACACATGTACCAACAAACCCAAATGTACAGTATATACACGTGTGAAGACGCTTACAACACACACACACACACACACATGCTCACGTACACACACACAGACACACATGCTCACGTACACACACACACACAGGCACACTTGAGTGGTCAGGTATATTTCAGGATTAATTCAGACTGTTTGGACTGTGTTATCAGTTGACATAGAAATAGTTGGTGTCCATTTTGTCTTTATGTGATATTTGTTTTGTCTTCCTTAGTCCAATGATAGTTTCAGGTCTCCTCTCTAGTAGGCATCTCTCTCAACACTGACAGTGTTAATGTAACTAAAGTGGATGACCAGTGACTTTCTCAGGACGAGGTCCTTAAGGCTTGAGTAGTACTGTAGGTTTGCTGAAAGCATTGCTTTGTACCACCCATAGAATCAAATCAAAACAATGGACACTGACAGTTTGGAGCTGTGTGATTATGCTATCCTCTCCTTTCGCCTAGTACAATGTTCTTGTAACACATGTATACATTTTCGTCTTTGGCTGTTGTGTGATGCTGAATCGTCTGAAGATTTAATATTTGCATGCATGCTCCAACAGAGCCTTTTGTGAATGGATGAGATTTTTTGAAAACATTTTTCAAATGCGTTTTTTTGTTTTGTACAGGAATTTGTGCAAATGTTTTGTGCTTGATTTTGATATTCCCGACCATGTTCTCCTAATACTGATGAACAACCTGGTCGCGTCTATTAAGACCTGGAACACACCTGTAACCTCACGCTGGAACAGGAGTTCCCTCCTGCATTTCCCCACCCATCCTACACATCCTTACACATGCTGCAAAGGCGGCTGCAGCCAGTTCAAAGGATCTTATTTTATTTATTAAAAGTTCAGCAATTTTTGCACCACACTGTCACAATTCACATAAAGCATATATGTGAAGATGTACATCAGCTCCCATGTCATTGAAATCCCCTGCAGCTGAAACTATATGAAAGCCTTTTATTGTCATGACAATACATCAATCATCAGCATACGTCTAAGATCAAGGTAGTTGTTACCAGAGTTTTCTCCCATGACAATGCAGGAAGATGAACTGCCTTGTCCCAACTGTATATATGTATGTAAACTATGTAAGTGTCTATATGTCTGTTTTCACTATAACCTATCTCTATATACATAAATAAAATGGTTTATTAACTTACTGGCTCTTCTGTCAATAGTTAACCAATAACAATATGTACTTTATTCTGCCATTACTGTTGATGCTATTTAGATGAGCCTAATTCTACAAATGAACACTTAACCTCACAAAGTGAGACATGGTTTGATTGAGGTGTATTAACAATACATGCATGCACGTTATGATTATATGGATTCATTGCAAAATGGATTACAGATACAACGTGGTTTAAAAATGTGATTAACAAGAACATGAACAGAAAAGAATAAACCTGCTTCTCAAACACTGTGCTCGACAACTACTCCACACAGCTTTTTTAGTTGTTACATATAATTTCAAGCTCAATTCATAATCTAATCCAAGACAAAACAACATTGACAATAATTTCTTTGTTTAAGTGGTAAGCTCTGTGTTTAACATCCCATATCTTTATGTTTGGGAAGTCAAAATGGAGTATCAGGTTTTGTAATGTGACAACAAAATCAGACTCCCTTCTGTAGCAGCGAATAACATAAAGTAGCCTGAAGCAGTTTTTTCAACTGAATAGCGGAACAGTGTATTTGTCAGTTTGGCCACAGGTTTGATGTCCTTGCAAACCCTTAAAACTGGTGTATCCTTGTGAACCACATTTCTACTTAGGAGGAGATCATCTAAACAGCATCTTTATCTTTATCGTCTGTGTCCCACTGGAGTCTTTTTGATGAGATAGCTTTTAAAGCACCAAGGCCTTTCTTTTCCTTCCTATCCTCGGACAGAGCCCTAAAAATCTCATTTTTGCTTCTGCTTGTGTTGTCAAGTTTGTCCAGAGATCTGCTGGATGCAACCGAACCCCTACTGGCAGTAGGATATGAAAATCTGTGCATCAGAGACTCGTATGCTTTCACTCTGTCGTGTTTTATTTTATCAGAGGAGTTGGAGGAGTCAGGTGGGGTGAGTTCTGGCTCTGCAGGAGGAGCCCGCTGTGGAGGAGGTACCCCTAAATCCAAACGTGTACTCAAACTGGAAAAGTCTGGTAGATTTCGACCGATGCCCATCCACCTTATCTCGGGTGACACGTCCAAGCTGCTCTGCTCTTCCATACTGGAAACTCTCCATGGGAATAGAGATGCACTTCGGTCTCCCACTCTATGGGATAGACCTGCTTGTGCAACAGGATGGTCTGAAGTGTTACTTCTGCCACTGGAAGAGAAAGAATCGCGTTGCCTTGGAGCTTTGATAATTGAACGTTTATAAGCAATCTGAGAGTAATCAACGTCTGTCATTGCTGACATATTAGAGGAACGTATGCTTTGCTTTGCAGAGTATCCTGTCACTTCATTGTCGCTCTCGCTGCTTGAGGACGAGGAAGTATTTGGCTCTGGTGATGGTGCCTTGATATTCAGACGCCTGTTAATGCGTGCTACACCAGGTTTCAGTTCAGGAACAGTGTGGTCTGTCTCATCCTCACTGTTACAGCTGGGAAACGATTCTCTTTGCAGCGGAGCTCTGATGTCCAACGCCCTTTTGACTTTAGGGATATTTGTGAGACTCAGATGAGGCCACATTGAGGCAGACCCGTCCCCCTCTTCTGATGCTTGGCCTTTGAGCTCTACCCCAGCCTTCCTCTCCACCTGAGTTCCACTGTGTGACTCATCAGCAGCATGGGTCACAAGTAAAGAGGTGTGATTCGTGGGAGCTGCCACGTCTGGGACAACCCTCAGCTGAGAGGTTCCCCTCCACGTGTAATCTGTGTATTCTGTTGAGATACCCTCACTCTCACTGCTGGATACGGAATCCGACTGATGTAAGGGTGAAGTACCATGAGCCTTTTCAGGGACCTTTGTGTCCAAGTAACCTCTAACACGTGGAGTGCCAAAACCTGTCAGCAGGATATCTTGGTTGGACTTTTCCTCAGTAACCTTTACTAAGTTCTTTTTTAATCTAGTTCTGCTAGTTTGATTTCCAGTCCCACTTTCACCCATATAAGAGGAGGGCGAGTCAGGTAAAGGTGTCGTCGGCAGGTTTGGTGGTACATTTGTACGTGATGTGATATCAAGACGCTTTCTGAAGCGGGAGACGCCAAGATTCATGTTGTTCCACCTTGACTGGAGCTCTGGGTTTATCTCTGGTGTTGGGCTGATGTTGTCATTTGTTGGTTGGTCCCTCAGGTCATCTGTAATAACTGTATACTTTTCTAATTTGATAGTGTGGTCTGTCTTTGGTTTGGGAGGAATGTTTATCAGTGGGCTTTTAGGTGACCATTTAAACTTGTTGCCACTGTTCTCATCCTCACTCTCACTTGTGGAAGAGTTTGATTCAGACCGTCCAACATCTGCAGATGTACTGTCAAGTACGAAATCTGGTTGTGGTGATGGGGCTTTAATATCCAGACGTCTTCTCGTCTTGGGGATACCCAGATTAATGTTATGCATCGCTTTTTGTTGCTCTTGAGTTGTGATCTTGTCACAATCTTTGTCCGTCTCATGTTTCAAAGTGTGATTTGAAAGTGTTCCATTAGCATTGCTTGAAAAGCTGGAGTCCGGAAATTGTGACCCTGGTTGATAATTTGTAATCCCCACAACAGTTCTGTCTCCCTCCACTTTAACAGGTAGGTATGTACTTTCATTGTCACTCTTGTCACTGCTGGAAGATGACTCAGTTGAAGGTGAGTGTGTCTTGATATCTAGATGCCTTTTGATACGAGGAGCGCTGTGAGGTCCTAGTTCAGGCCATCTTGGATCTGGTTTTATTGTCATTGATGGGTTGCTTATATATTCTATATACTTGCCTTGCTCAACTGAGCTGCTTGATGAGTAATTGGGACCGATTTTGTTGGCTTCCTTTATCTTTCCTTCCCCTTTACTCTCAACACTTAACGATTTAGGAGGTGATGATGGGGCTTTGATGTCCAAACGTCTCTTTATTCGAGTAACATGGTCAAGATTTAAAGCAGACCCCAGTGGATCATAACTTTCTGTTTTAGATTCGTGCAATGGAAAAGTTGAAAGATTGACCTTGCCCTGTTCATTTTCCTTTATCAGAAAAATGTCAACCTTCGCTGGCATCGCTTTATGATGTGTTATATCTTCCTCACTTTCACTACTAGAAGATGAACCTGAGTCTTGTTTCTTAATTAGACTAATGTCCACCTTCCCTCGTCTCTTTGTAAGATGTGTTGTTTCATCTTTACTGTCACTTCTAGAAGATGAATCAGGAGGGGGTGATGGTGCTTTGACATCTAGACGCCTCTTGATGGTAGGAATATATTCAAGATCTAGTGCAGGCCACCTTGCAGCTGGATCATAAGTTGCTGTTGGAATTTTTTGCAATGGAGGCGCAGCATTGCCCACCTTCCCAGGCCTCTCTGCAGCATGTATTGTTTCATCATCACTGTCACTGCTAGAAGATGAATCAGGACGGGTTGATGGTGCTTTAATATCCAGACGCCTCTTGATGGTAGTAATATTTTCAAGATCTAGGGCAGGCCACTTTGCATCTAGATCACGGTTTGCTGTTTGAGATTCTTTCAAAAGAAGCCCTGAATGGTGAACCTTCAGTGATCTCTTCTTCTCGATGTGACCTGTTGTTTCATCATCATTTTCACTACTAGAAGATGAACCTGAGTCTTGTTTCTTAATTTGACTAATGTCCACCTTCCCTGGTCTCTTTGTAAGATGTGTTGTTTCATCTTTACTGTCTCTACTAGAAGATGAATCAGGAGGGGGTGACGGTGCCTTGACATCAAGACGCCTCTTGATGGTAGGAATATGTTCAAGATCTAGGGCAGGCCACCTTGCAGCTGAATCATGAGTTGCTGTTGGAATTTTTTGCAATGGAAGCGTTGCATTGCCCACCTTCCCAGGCCTCTCTGCAGCATGTGTTGCTTCATCATCACTGTCACTACTAGAAGATGAATCAGGAGGAGGTGATGGTGCTTTAATATCTAGACACCTCTTAATGGTAGGGATATTTTCAAGATCTAGGGCAGGCCACCTTGCATCTAGATCACAATTTGCTGTTTGAGATTCTTTTAAAAGAAGCCCTGAATGGTGAACCTTCAGTGATCTCTTCTTCTCGGTGTGACGTGTTCTTTCATCATCACTTTCACTACTAGAAGATGAATCAGGAGGGGGTGATGGTGCTTTAATATCCAGACGCCTCTTGATGGTAGAAATATTTTCGAGATCTAGGGCAGGCCACCTTGCATCTGGACCATGATTTGCTGTTTGAGATTCTTTCAAAAGAATCCCTGAATGGTAAACCTTCTGTGGTACCGTCTTCTCTATGTGACCTGTTGTTTCATCCTCACTGTCACTACTAGAAGATGAATCAGGACGGGGTGATGGTGCTTTGACATCCAAATGTTTCTTGATGGTAGGGATATTTTCAAGATCTAGGGCAGGCCACCCTGTATGAATATTATGACCTAATGTTTGAGATTTTCTCAATGGAAGATTTACAAAATCCACCTTCCCTGGACTGTCTGTGTGATGTTTTGTTTTATCATCACTGTCACTACTTGAAGATGAATCAGGAGGAGGAGATGCTGCTTTAATATCCAGACGCCTCTTGATGGTAGGAATATTTTCAAGATCTAGGGCAGGCCACTTTGCATCTAGATCACGGTTTGCTGTTTGAGATTCTTTCAAAAGAAGCCCTGCATGGTGAACCTTCTGTGGTACCGTCTTCTCTGTTTGACCTGTTGATTCATCCTCACTGTCACTACTAGAAGATGAATCAGGACGGGGTGATGGTGCTTTGACATCCAGACGCCTCTTGATGGTAGGGATATTTTCAAGATCTAGCGCAGGCCACTTTGCATCTAGATCACGGTTTGCTGTTTGAGATTCTTTCAAAAGAAGCCCTGAATGGTGAACCTTCAGTGATCTCTTCTTCTCGGTTTGACCTGTTGCTTCATCATCATTTTCACTACTAGAAGAAGAACTCAAGTCTTGTTTCTTAATTTGACTAATGTCCACCTTCCCTGGTCTCTTTGTAAGATGTGTTGTTTCATCTTCCCTGTCACTACTAGAAGATGAATCAGGACGGGGTGATGGTGCTTTGACATCCAGACGCCTCTTGATGGTAGGGATATGTTCAAGATCTAGTGCAGGCCACTTTGCATCTGGATCATGAATTGCTGTTGGAAATTTTTGCATTGGAAGCGTTGCATTGCCCACCTTCCCAGGCCTCTCTGCAGCATGTATCGTTTCATCATCACTGTCACTACTAGAAGATGAATCAGGATGGGTTGATGGTGCTTTAATATCTAGACGCCTCTTGATGGTAGGGATATTTTCAAGATCTAGGGCAGGCCACCTTGCATCTAGATCACGGTTTGCTGTTTGAGATTCTTTCAAAAGAAGCCCTGCATGGTGAACCTTCTGTGGTACCGTCTTCTCTGTTTGACCTGTTGATTCATCCTCACTGTCACTACTAGAAGATGAATCAGGACGGGGTGATGGTGCTTTGACATCCAGACGCCTCTTGATGGTAGGGATATTTTCAAGATCTAGGGCAGGCCACCTTGCATCTAGATCACGGTTTGCTGTTTGAGATTCTTTCAAAAGAAGCCCTGAATTGTGAACCTTCAGTGATCTGTTCTTCTCTATGTGACCTGTTGTTTCATCCAAACTGTCACTACTAGAAGATGAACCTGAGTCTTGTTTCTTAATTTGACTAATGTCCACCTTCCCTCGTCTCTTTGTAAGATGTGTTGTTTCATCTTTACTGTAACTACTAGAAGATGAATCAGGACGGGGTGATGGTGCTTTAATATCCAGACGTCTCTTGATGATAGGAATATGTCCAAGATCTATGGCAGGCCACCTTGCAGCTGAATCATGAGTTGCTGTTGGAAATTTTTGCAATGGAAGCGTTGCATTGCCCACCTTCCCAGGCCTCTCTGCAGCATGTATCGTTTCATCATCACTGTCACTACTAGAAGATGAATCAGGACGGGTTGATGGTGCTTTAATATCTAGACGCCTCTTGATGGTAGGGATATTTTCAAGATCTAGGGCAGGCCACCTTTCATCTAGATCACGGTTTGCTGTTTGAGATTCTTTCAAAAGAAGCCCTGAATGGTGAACCTTCTGTGGTACCGTCTTCTCTGTTTGACCTGTTGATTCATCCTCACTGTCACTACTAGAAGATGAATCAGGACGGGGTGATGGTGCTTTGACATCCAGACGCCTCTTGATGGTAGGGATATTTTCAAGATCTAGGGCAGGCCACCTTGCATCTAGATCACGGTTTGCTGTTTGAGATTCTTTCAAAAGAAGCCCTGACTGGTGAACCTTCAGTGATCTCTTCTTCTCGATGTGACCTGTTGTTTCATCCTCACTGTCACTAGTAGAAGATGAACCTGAGTCTTGTTTCTTAATTTGACTAATGTCCACCTTCCCTGGTCTCTTTGTAAGATGTGTTGTTTCATCTTTACTGTCACTACTAGAAGATGAATCAGGACGGGGTGATGGGGCTTTAATATCCAGACGTCTCTTGATGATAGGAATATGTTCAAGATCTATGGCAGGCCACCTTGCAGCTGAATCATGAGTTGCTGTTGGAAATTTTTGCAATGGAAGCGTTGCATTGCCCACCTTCCCAGGCCTCTCTGCAGCATGTATCGTTTCATCATCACTGTCACTACTAGAAGATGAATCAGGAGGAGGTGATGGTGCTTTAATATCTAGACGCCTCTTGATGGTAGGGATATTTTCAAGATCTAGGGCAGGCCACCTTGCATCTAGATCACGATTTGCTGTTTGAGATTCTTTTAAAAGAACCCCTGAATGGTGAACCTTCAGTGATCTCTTCTTCTCGGTGTGACCTGTTCTTTCATCATCATTTTCACCACTAGAAGATGAAGCAGGAGGGGGTGATGGTGCTTTGACATCAAGACGCCTCTTGATGGTAGGGATATTTTCAAGATCTATTGCAGGCCACCCTGTATGAATATTATGACCCAATGTTTGAGATTTTCTCAATGGAAGATTTAAAATATCCACCTTCCCTGGACTGTCTGTGTGATATTTTGTGTCACCATCAATATCCAGACGCCTCTTGATGGTAGGGATATTTTCAAGATCTAGGGCAGGCCACCTTGTATGAATATTATGACCTAATGTTTGAGATTTTCTCAATGGAAGATTTATAATATCCACCTTCCCTGGACTCTCTGTGGGATATTTTGTGTCACCATCAATATCCAGACGCCTCTTGATGGTAGGGATATTTTCAAGATCTACGGCAGGCCACTTTGCATCTGGACCATGATTTGCTGTTTGAGATTTTTTCAAAAGAAGCCCTGAATGGTGAACCTTCTGTGGTCTCTTCTTCTCTCTGTGACCTTTTGTTTCATTATCACTTACACTACTAGAAGATGAATCAGGAGGGGGTGATGGTGCTTTGACATCCAGACGTCTCTTGATCCTAGGAATATCTTCAAGATCTAGGGCAGGCCATCTTGCATCTGGATCAAGATTTATGGTTTGAGATTTTTTCAAAAGAAGCCCTGAATGGTCAAACTTCTGTGGTCTCTTCTTCTCTTTTTGACCTGTTGTTTCATCCTCACTGTCACTACTAGAGGACGAATCCGGAGATGGTGATGGCGCTCTGATGTCTAGACGCCTCTTAATCCGTATTGTATTCTCAAGATCTAGGGCAGGCCAATGTGCGTCTGAATCACGACTTGGTGTTTGAGTTTCTTGAAACTGAACAATTGTCATGTGCATCTCTCTAACACCCAAACTGACCCCACGCCACCTTGGCCGTGGCGTGGCTTTAATTTTCTTTCTTGTATCTTTCTCCCCTGCAACTATCCTTTGCTCACTGTCGCTGGATTGAGAGGAAGAGGTTTGCTCTGGTCTCTCTGTAGGCCTTAGTGTGTCAAGTGGGTAATTACCCTGATTAAATCCCGCCGGAGGCCTGCTTGTATCCACACCAGAGATCTGTTGTTGAAAACTAGCATCCTGCTTAGTGTTTGTGAAGTCAGATTTATAGGGGTTGTTTTCTGCATCTTCTTCCTCCTGGTCTGGATTCACAGTGTATTGCGTAGGCTCATCCGCACTGAGAGATGAGCTGCAGCTTGACACATCATCCCTGCTTTGGATGTCTGAAGTGGGCAGAACTTTACGTTTAGAATCATTAAAAGAACCAAACAAACTGCTGGACCTCACTGAGTTGCTTCCAGCTGAATCACTAAACTCAAATTGTTCTTCATTCTCCTGCCACAAACCAGAGTCTGAAGGTCTGATATCATCCACACGTGGTGACCAATCTGCAAAGGGCACAGAAGAGAATTCAGACATTTCCCTTGTCCTCTCAATGGATAATTCTTCCACTTCTACTATTTCAGAAGTTGAGGAATCAGCTCCCTGCTGTACAGAGTCTTCTTCCCGCTGCAGAGACTTGGGTGATGTGTGGTCTCTCTTGTTCATTCGATCCTTTTTTAACTCTCGGTCAGATAGTGAAGAATCTGAGCATGAAGACAAACTTCTCTCCTCTAGCTTTTCAGAGTCTGGGATGTTGTCAAACTGCACTTTGTGTTTTCGTCTTGTATTAGTGGTGCCTGAGATGTCTCTTGCATCTCGCTGGTTATTTTCTGGATTTACCTGTCGTGATCCGTTTTCACTTCCTGATTCTCCAGCTGTGTGCTCATCCTCCTCAGTCTTTGCTGCTTCTACGCTTTGCTGATTACCACTGGCTACGGTATCATAATATTCTACATTAATATCTTCTCCAATATTGACGGTCCTAAATGTGACTCTCCTTTCTCTGTGAGTTACGATCTCTTCTGGTTCCTCACTTTCGGAGTAGGCTTCATTCTCATATTGTCTTTGTTCTGCAGATGAGACAGAGTTGGTTGCAGATGAGCTTCTCTTGTTAGTGACCTTTTTGCAAAGAACATCAATAAAAGGTCTTGCTAAGACCCCAAGGATAAAGGCTATCAGAAACGTTATGAAAACCGACAGACACACTGCCAGAGCCAGGTCAGACTGTGTAGTCCTCTGATTCCTTTCTTGACCTATCCTGTTTGTGGGGATTTGGGGGATAACTTGTCGGCTATTTCTGGGCAAACTTCTTGTTTTTCTTCTTGCATGTTCTACTCTACTGATTTGAAGGTTAAAAACAGAAACAACCTCATGGTCTTCAGTCATACACACATATAGTCCTGTGTCTTTGTCATTGACGTCACCGATGAGAAGAGAAGCCTGCGGTCCGCTCACAGATTCTTGACCACTGGGCTTCAACCACGAGGAATCTACAGAAAAGACAGCATTAACCTGTAGTCAGGTTTACCTCCATTATTATATATGTAAGCTATTACATTTATACTTTTGACTTTGTTACCTTGTTTAGAGCAAGACAGAAGTATCTCAGAGCCGCTGTAGACCGTCACATCTCGATGGAGCTCTGGACTGTTTTCAGTACCAAAACAGTTTAGGTCATCCTCCTCCAACTGTAGCAGGTCCTTGCCTGAGTGGACAGATGGGAAAGCACACACCACGCCCCAGGTCTGCAGGCCTCTGTTGCTGTCATAGGCCATACGCCTTCTTAGACTGCGCATGCTGCAGTCACACTGCCACCTGTTCCCATCCAGCCTAACATCTGACCCAATGTTATGCAGGGAGAGGTACATAGAAGCATGGAGGTTGGTCAACATGTTGAAGCTCAGATCAAGGACCTTTGAAGAGGAGAAAAACATGAACATATGGCCGATGAGACAAAATTTGATTGCTAATGCATTAATAGATTTAAGATACATTATCTTTTAAATAGAAAATACTTTCCCAAAAATGTACAGATTTGACATCACGTCATGGATAGAAGAACTAAATATTCTGTGCATTTTTGCAAGATGGATTATGAGGGAACAATATCAAATTATGGAAAAATAAAAATATGCTATATATTATTCCTCAACTTAAAAACAGTAAACTTCCATCTTACTCTGAGCTGGGCTAAATCCTGGAACATCTGTGGATGGAGATTCGTGATGAGGTTATGTTTTAGGTGGAGCTCTTTTAGCTGTCGAAGATGTCTAAGTTCTCCTGGTCGTAGAGTTGAGATCCTGTTGAAGGAGAGCTGCAGAACCCATAAGGATGCACTACGTTCCAGCCCTGGATGACAGAAAATAAGTAATATGACTTTAACAACAATGACCAAAAAGGGGCGGCTCCTGAAGGGAAAAATGTACCTTGTGTTACAGGTTTTCAGTGATAACAGGTCTCTTTATCTCTTGTCCTCTCAGTCCTGTGTTGCTCAACTTTGTCAATGTGATTTGCAAGCTGGAAACTATATTTTGAAGTATAATATTGATTTGTTTACATTTCCAAGCTGATTAAATGCTGAGATTAGGGCCTCCATGTGTGGTCTTGATAGCGAATAGTGTAAAATTCCAAAATCAATATGAATCCAAACTTGTCTGGCTTATTTTCTGTGTAAATACTTTTACTATGCGGCTGAGAATATTTAGCAAGGAGCTCATTCTGTCTTATCCTTTTCACTCGCCTGAGACAATCCCTGTTAGTCTTCTGGGCTGGAGTCAGCCGCTGTGAGTCGGGGCTTCATTAGAGAGGCACGGAGGGTTCTGTGAGCTGAATACCAAACAGGAGAGAAGTCTATGACTGTCAACACAGCTCTTACTAAGTAAATGGGCCGTCCACACATGCATTTAGAACAACCATAGTGGATATGTTTCTTTGCAACACACTCTGCTGTTGAATCAAGCTGAAGGAATGCTGTGAAGTGACATGATGCAGGGGAAAACTTAAATGTTGCATTGGATGTTTACCCCTTTCGTTGAGCCACTGGAATGTCAATAAAAGCTGTGACTGGCTGACAGCTGTACGGTGTCATTATCTTGGGAGGTTTAATCATTTCTGAGTAAAGCGCAGTACCAAAGATAAGGGATATCAACAAGAGGGTTTGTTTTAAACTGAAAATAAAATGAACAGTAACAGCAATGCACACAGCTGAGCTCACACATTTAGTCTTCCATAATGAACACATTATTAGACCTCAGCCCATGCATACTAAGATTTTAACCAGAGCTTTGTTGACAGTGTGATTGTGAGGTAAATCTATAGTTCAGGTCTTTGTCATGGACATTCCTCAATGACATTCCACAGGACAATATAAGTTGTACATTATGAACGTTGTGCAACTTCATTATCAGAGGCCCTGTTTTTTATGACCCGCAAAGAGAAATGGGCGGTCATGTGTAATTTATGTGATCAGATCTTATGAGCAAGTGATAAACAACCTGGGGTCTGGACCCATTGGTCGGAAAATGATAATGGAATAGGTAAGCACACTATAAACGTTCTGCCACATGAAGTTAAATTAATCTATTTATCTTTAAACTTTGATTTGTTTGTAAAAAGTTGATTGTTTAACTCTTCCTGCTCTGAATCTGAAAAGCTCATACATCAAGTGTGTGTGTCACTTTGGTCTACCTTTATATTACATTAGAGAGACTACAGTAAATGTATATAATGGACACACACTCAAAAAATAAACATTTAATATAACTGTTTAACCTTAGATCACACTGGGTGAGCTCTACAAGTCAAGAATAAGTTAATACACAACGTTGTGAACACTATCATACACAATCTTGTGTACTTATTCTGCTCATTAATTCATCTATTTATGTTGATTGCTAATGCATTTTTGAGATTATATATGTATATGCATACTTATAATATGTAGGAATATTACTTTCTGGATATTACTTATGTGTTGACAACAGTGGAAAGAAACTAAGTACATGTACATCTACCAAAGCTGAGAATATAATTTTATAACTTTAAAACTTACACTAAATTTCTGATGTAAAGAGTGTAGTTTTATCATAGCTACATCTGATAATAGCAATAGTTATAAACTTAGTTTTTGTATGCAAAATATCATCAGCTTATCAATACGAAGTTTATATGTAGATAAAGCTACCCCATAAAACAATCACAATTTGCCCCACCTTTAAAACGAATGCACATTAGTCATAAAGATCCAGTTATACTGAGCAACATTGTAACACTGGCAGGAGTCTTTCTAAGGAAACTTCAGTTTTGATATTTCAGGTTGTTTTCACTTTAGGAAATTGTATAAATACGTCCACACGGGTAGATCAAATTGTGAGATATCGTATCGAAGTACAGATCAGAGTATTAATGAGCGGAATAGCCTGTTTATGTGCTTAACAACTGATATGTAAATGTATGTATGGTATGTATGAAAATGATATATCACGATATGTTGGCTCACCTACAGTGTATAGGTTTGGATTGTCATACATTTGCTCTGCAGACTGGGAGCAGTGGTTATTATGCTGTTCATGTTCTGTGACAGTGGTTTAAATAAGGGTGTATGACTGTATTAGACTCACCCTCTGGGAGTTGCATCAGCTGATTCCTCTCAACAGATAGCAGCTGCAGGGCAGGGGCCCAAGACACACATCTGCGTCTGCTCGAGAGTCCCAATCCTGTTGAATGTCTACCTCTGACAGATTGGGTTCCCAGGTTTGTGTCGATGCAAAGAGACAAGTGTGTGATAGTGTTGTTTTCCAGCCATACATTCCTGAGGTAACGATATGGCCGGTGGAGTGTAACAGTATCAAGGCGATTTTGAGACAAGTCCAGCCCAGTGACAGAATCTTGGATGTGCTGCGGCACCGAGGAGAGGCCAGAGGACGAGCAGTTCAACAGGGGAGCTCTCTGACAGGTGCACGACTCGGGACATGCCGCCGGGGGAGAGGAGCAGTGGAGGCCAGGGGAGACGAGGAGCAGCACAGCAACCAAGAAGGGCACCTGTACCACTGCCATCGCTGCCGGACCCAAAAGTACACATTGATCATTAATGTCAATGAAGAGAATTGACAAAAACATAATAAAACAGTTTCCCATTAAAATGTGTTACGTAACATTATCAGTTTATACAATCCATAAATCATTAAATGCTCAACTTAAAAATTTTACAATATTACAGTCAAAAAACATCCGACTCACCCGTGTGTCCACTCTTCTCCGAGCTGACAGGAAACCTTGTGCCTCTTCTTAAACCCAGGCTGCTGTCAGGGTATGAACCTGGACCGTCTCCACTGGTTTCTGATCAAAGTCTGAACACATATTTTGCTGCGTGTAGCTTAACAAGCCGCTGCCCGAAGACACTACTCTGTGATTCATTCAATCATTTACATGTGTAGTTAATGTCTTACTGTCATTGGTTTCCGCTACAAGTTATGATAACCGATCCTGAAGATTTATGACGAAGAGAGCCGTGCCTTTGCTTTACACGTGCTATAAGATAATAAAACAGCATAGTGAGGCACTGTATAGTTTTATGGTTACTAAGGCCAATGACAACAAGTTTCACATAGCAACATGTTGCTTTATTGAAACAAACACAGCATTGAAATGTGGAACATATTTTTCCACATTGTGGTTCAAAATTACTCGATTCTTTCCAAACAGGCACCAGGTCTGCAATGCTCTGAGAACAACTACTTCATGACATCAATAACAAATGTTCTTAACATCACTACTGTTATGAAACAGACAATCCAAGGCAAAATAAAAATCTTTTATGGTATATTGCACAAAATTCAAACAACACAATATAGGCATCAAACAAGCTACTGATTGTTTCCACTCATCTGACATTCATGAACACCAAACATTTAAAGAGAAATGCATGAATCTGTATTAGAACTTAGTGCAAACACTCTTCTGTTTTCTCAATAGTGTATTTCCTCACGGTAAAAAGCTTCTGCAACAAAATTAGAATACTATACATAGATATGTCAGAGATCATCCCTTGTAAATCCATTGACACTTGCATGATGGTCAGTCATAGATGTGCAGAAAAAGGCCTGTTTAGCATTACTCGATGGGTTTTTAATGTATCACTCATGTTACAGTTCATCCCAATTCTGTGCATATCACTTGATATAATCTTAGTGTCTCACGCAAAAATAATAAAGAGAGTATCAAACACAGCTGCCAGGTACAAAGAACAGCAAATAAATTCACATATAACCCCTCCACATGGTTTTTACCCTCGGTTAGTAGTTTACGACAGACACCTAGCTAAAACTAATGTAGTTTAATACAAGTCCTGCAGTAAATTCTATTTTCATGGAAATTATAATGTTCAGTTTTAGTGAGGTGTTTATTCAGCTTTCTAGTCATTTTGAAGGTGGAAATTTGTGGTGCTGTTGATTAATATTTTGTCTAAAGCGTTTATCCGGTCCATTTATCAATTGGCCAATGAAAATCGGCCAATAAAATTGTTTAACAGACATATTGGTATTATATATTATATATAAAAACTTTCATTTAAACAGAGTAAACAAGACAAAAAGCCTTGATTAGATTTGTTTGTCACATTGGTTAAGTAACGACATCTAAGGAATCATTGACAAATTTATTTAAATATATAGATCGGCCACAAAAATCCATATGAGCCAAGCTCTACTTCTGTCCTTCCCATTTATATCATTCAGTGTAGAAAACAGAAACACTCGTCCGTTTTAAGTAATAACAGTAAAACAGCACCACAATCTATATCCTCAAAAGAATCAACACCTCTCTGAAACATTTTAAATAGGAACTGAACTTTAAAGCATTCATGGAGGAGGATTTGCTGCAGGACTGTTTTATTAGAAAGCATCAGTTTTAGCTAGATCTACCTTTTAAACTGCCAACTTAGTGTTTAATACTGGAGGGTAAGGCAAAAAATAAATACCGTAGATTTTATTTGCAACTAGCAATGTAAACCACAATACGATTTTATTTGTAGGAGTGTTAAGCGCTTTCATGGCATATTAAAGTTTTAATAAATTTGGCAACTATGCAGAACAATAAAAAATACTTCAGGATTTCTGTTAATATCTTTGGCCAAGTGGTATTGATCTCTATCATTCCTGCTCTGCAAAAAAAAATACCCAATACAGAATTTGTCAGGTGAACCACAGAGGTACAGTATTGTTATGTGCAAGTCATGATGAATTTCCTATAGAAAGTCCTGGTATGCGAAATATGTAATCTGACATGATCGGTGACTTTCCGCAGATTCCAGTCAGGTGGCCTAGTGAGCTTTTCTACATGGGTTATCTGACGTCTGGCACCCCATGTTGGGATACTTCACCTTCACGCGGAACAGAGTCCCGTCCGCACACATGCACAGCTTGTACCTCTCCATATCCTGATCGAAATACACATCTCCTGCTGAGTTAGGGATGCGTGTGGTATTGAACATGACTGATCCATTGAGGACGATGCTGTTCTCCTGCAAAGAGAATAAATCCATGATCCATGTGTCCTCTGGGTCTCATCTTCATCTTCATCTGCTTTACGCTGCGTTTATGCAATTCACATCACACACATGTCCATACTTACAGCTCTGAGCTCGATGCCTCCACCCACTTTGAACTCTACGGTCCGGCCCATGATGTTGACCCCCTCATTACCACGGATGATGGCCTTGCTGTCCCCTTTAATGTTCAGGTCAGCTGATGCGCTGCTGGTGATCTGAAACCAGAAAAAAACAGAGACATTCAAGGGCGTTCATATACAAAGATATAAGGATACTCCAGGATTTTGGGCTGTGTATGCTCAGCTGTTGCCATATTGAAACCTTGATTTCTAACAGAGTCCAAACTTCCTTCATTTTGTTTTATGATCTATTTATTCAATGTACTTTATGATTCAAGAGTTGCTGTGAATAGTAGAAGTATGTGTTGCCACACTGAAACAATTAATCAACTATGTTTTTGTAACAACTGTCAGACAGTTACTCGCAACATACACACCCTTTCTGTGGACGCCTTTTTAACGCTGAGGACTTTGACTCCTTTGGGCAAATGGAACTCATGGTTTTCAAAGTCCGTACTGAAGTACGTGGTCTGTGTTCGAGGGTCCGTGAACGTTATTCCAACATCACTGACGACCGAGGTCTTGTCCTTTTCTACACTGAGCTTAGAAGTGCCTTGCTGGAACACAACCTGGAACGACAGAAGTGAAGTAAAGAGAGGAGTTCTTCAACTACGTTACGCAAAAGCAGTGTAGAAATGTTTGAATGATTAGTCGACACTGTAAATGTGCTCTGTGTCTCACCGGGTTGTTGTTGCCGACAATGACCAGGTCCTGGTCCTTACGGCCTCCTACTGTGCTCTTGTGCAGCGGGTGAACGATGCCCATGTCCGCCTTCTGTTTGAAGCGCAGCAGGCCGCTCTCATGGAACTCCATACTGTCGCAGCCATTCGGACCAATACGGATCACAGTCCATATGACTAGTGTGATCTGAGGGACAGCATAAGACCAGGGTTCATGATTCTAGCACCAACACAGTGATTGCTCGAAGAGGATCAATTTAAAACTAATTTTGGCTCTTATTACTCACAATGAGGTTAATTAAGGCGAGGAGGAAGAGGAGGACGATGATGCAAATGGCCATGTTTCCCTTACGTCCTCTCAGCCCTGTCTTATGAAGACGCTCCTCTTCTATGGGTACATAGCCAGCTTTAAAGTTACTGTTGTGTTCCTTGTTGATGTTACGTCTTTCTATGGCCTTTTCTCGCATGGACTTCTTCACCGGCCCGTTGGAACTCTCCTGGTTGGAAAGAAATCAATCTTATAACACTAAAATCTAGACTTCGTGTGATACAATTTCCATAATGTAATTCATTTTAAGTTATGACACTTAAAAATAACCTTACATATACTTTTACAACACCATAACATGTACTACATAGAGAGACCTATTCAAATCTCAATTCTAACCACAATCTTGGATCCATTCACCTCAAAACCTGTGTATTTGTTATATGTGTGGACTGTTAACATGCTTGTCTTATGAAGATTGATCAAATGTAGGGCTTGGGCAATAAAACAATATCAATAATTATTACAATACACATGTACAACATAACAAAAGGTTCAATATATGTCTAAATACTGCCAATGCGTTGTACATAAGTGAGAGGTATAATAACACATAATTGATCAGGTTTGTCAGTGTAAATCATTTTGTGTTTAAAACCACGACCCTCACTCAGATGCAAAAAAAATCTGTCTTTAACTTAAAATAAATAGCAACGTGATAATTATTGATATTTACTGATATGAAAACATGTATCTTGATATATGTTAACCATGTGGCCTAGCCCTAGTAAAATGGTTTATATATATATACACATGAATGTCCTGATGGTCCATACACGTTACAAACTCGAGCTTAGTGAATATTTCTTCTGTCTCTTGTTGGAATGTATCTCAGTTAAATGCCCCGCGACTCCCTGTCTGTGGCCATGACTAAAAATAAACTCAACTCCTCTGAGCAGCAAAATCCCACTAAACGTAACCGTCTTATAATTAAAAATGTAACTCTTGTCTCTATATTTGCTAATTGACTTCTTTGCCAGACAGCAGGTCTGAAGTTGCTAAAATAAAACCATCTTCATTTGCCTAACGCTGCCCACAATAACACAGCGGAGGCCAGTGTTTATTACACTGACAACCGTAGGGCCCAAAACAAAGACTGAAACAATTATATTTGTTTACATCAGGTTACTCGGGACTTTACAGCACAACGCATTAACGAACATCTCAGCTAAAAACAGCGTAAAACGTCAGAATAAGAAGAAATATCGCAGATAACGGACCTGCTCGGACGCCATGTTGACTCTCCCTCTCTCCTGCTAGCGCACTGACGGGGGACAAACCACTTCTCCACAGCCGAGGTGAAACTAAATAAAAGTCTGTGGTGTGAATGATTGAATGAGCGACATTTATCCCAATATCACAAAAAGATTATGTTAAAACAAACTAGGAAAAAAATGTGTTTTTTTATCGTGGTTTAATTGGAACTGTGCGTGTTGAAAAAGACGCTGCCATCATAATAAAAGATGGTTCCTTCCATGTGCAAGCGGCCAATGACAGAAGGATCCTAAAATAGAAAAACATGTCCATTCAAAATTTCCATCTGCAAAACTGGACACAGCAGAAGGAGCTCAACACTCCCTGTACATTCATTCACAAT
Organism: Platichthys flesus; assembly: GCF_949316205.1. NCBI lineage: Eukaryota > Metazoa > Chordata > Actinopteri > Pleuronectiformes > Pleuronectidae > Platichthys > Platichthys flesus. The sequence continues at coordinate 20,213,220 of NC_084953.1, read as the reverse complement.
AACACTCATAAAGAAACTTAGTACTCAGCAATCAGGAGGGTGGGGCAATGACCTCTGGCTCTTGTTTCAGTAAATACATGCATCATGGTTGCTGTACTATGCTATGTAGTTGTACAGACGTATTATTTAGTCTGAACTTTCTTCTTGATCTCATAAAAATAATTAATAATTTAATAATAACCATCATCATCTTAATAACCATCATAATAATATCACATGAATTATTAGTGTTGATGTTTTTCTTACTACTTGTGCTACTGCTAATAATGCTATCATAATAATAATAATACAAATCACAAAAACAACAATGAAAGTAATCACAATACATGTTTTGATTAATCGTTTACTTTAATTATTCATTGCGATCGTCATGCCTGATTTCATGGTTTCATAAAAGTTAGTTATGATGTGACAACACTGCCTGCGTGTGTAACTCAGTCCACTGTGACCTGCAGTAGGATAATTGGATTTATTGCAGCACAGCAGCAGAATCACAAAGTATCAGTGTCCCTCAGGTTTACTGCGCGGGTCCTCGGTGTCGTTTGACAGTGTGACATTTCAGAGCAGACACACACACACGCCCACACACACAGACCGTGTCTGTCTTTTGTTTGGTTTTGGTTGCTCAAAATCCTCGTCTGGTCACCACAACTTAAGGCGGTGCTTGAGAGATTCGGAGATAGATAGGAAGAGAGAGAGAGAGAGAGAGGTGACATATTTCACCTTGGCAACTTTCTACGACATCAAAGATTCCCGTGATCCATGCCCACGGACACTGTTACTCTCCTTCCTTTGATGAAGGCTACCATTGGCAAAGAAGAGGTACCGCTGTGTCCTGGGACGTTTTAAACCTCTGAGGACTTATTGGACGGACATGGCGGACACGTTGAGGAGACTGACCAGCACCTCCTCGTTCAGCGTCTTACAGGACAAGCTGGAGAGCTGGCACAAAGATTACCATGTAAGTTCATCAATAACTAACGATCGACCTGAATCTGACCTCAGCTCTTAGTCAGTCAGCCTGTCTCTGGTTATATCACAGGGTTATATCAAGAACTATAAACCCAAACTTGTATGTATGTGTATATTATATGCGTTTGAAATCAGAGTTTGAGTTAACAAACTGCAGCTGGTATTACATTTTTCCTGTAAAGATGATGAATGACTTTGTTTACTCCCCTCAACTGGCTGTTGTTTTCGCTATACATTGTATTTGTTTTTGTTATTATTTTAGCTGTAGATGTGATATGAAACGGTTTATTTTGTAAACACATGTAGTTGTTTAAAACGACAATGAAGGAATGCACTTGTTGAGGCGACATTGATTTACAGGCGTTTGAGTTTGGTTGCCATGGACGACGGTCGCCATGAGAACGGTGGGACTATTCCAAAGATGTTCGACTTTACTGTTCGGATGGTTCACGTCCGTTTACTTCCGGTAGAAATCCACCGTACCTCGCTCATAAACCGGAAGTTGGTTCTGTACATTTGATATGTATAGTTAAATCTGCTGGTAAATGTGAAGATTATTTGCTAATCTTAATAAAATATGCTTGGAACAAAATCTAGGACACCTTTTGCTGCTGTTGGTAACCTCTGACTCAGTGTTATTATTATTTTTAGAACACATATACAGCTATACAGTATATAGAGCTCTACATATGAGCTTTATATGTAGCAATAATGATAAATACCTACTACAAGAATAAATGATACAGCCAATAGCTCACTCACTAGAGCACATACCTCTGCCAAGACAGATATGTGTCCTTAAATGAAATCACTTTACATCTATCAAGCTGCACAAAATTTCACAAACTTCTTATTAGTCCTCTAAATGTGCCTGATTTCTTTTTACATCAAGATCCATCAATTAATATTTATTAGCTGGTAGTACTTCGTAGAAAACCGTTGTTTTTGCTAACAAATATTCCAACCAGCCAACAAACAGACAGACAGGGGTGGAAGCATAACCTCCTTGGTAGAGGTAACAATTTACAGTTCTAAATGTTTCATGGTTTGTCACACAGTCACCTCCCTGTCACTTCATGTCACTCAGCAAACTTTTATTCACACTAAATACCATACATTTGTCATCTTTCTTCTTCCAGGTCATTTCCTGTGACCAGAATCTGAACAGATGTTGTGAGCTGATTGAAATAACTGCCAAGATCCAGGGCCAGCTGTTTACTATCCTCAACCTCACAGCTGTTGAGGGTAAGGTTTGTTTATACAAGATTAACCAGGTTAGAATAACTCTGATGAATAATACAGCACATCCTGGTGAATCAGGTGGACACTACGCTGGAGTGGACACTCTCAAAACACGCCTGCTGCCGTGGCTTGGTGCCTGCTTCTCGATATCGAAGCCCTCATTCTCTGATGACACCAGTCTGCAGCTCATCCAGGTGACATTATCTCTTCATATAGGCTTCATATCAAAGAAGGTCTCATTATTAGATGTATTAAATAATATTAAGTTAGTGTAATTATGAGCAAGTTTTTAGTAATAGTAGATTACATTTATTCTTTTATTGTGGAATTCTGTTGTCATATTTACTGTGTGTATTTAAATATCAGGACTCAGTGGAAAAGGACAGGAGGATCAGGGAGCTCTCTGCCTCTCATGACAATGACATGCAGAAGATGGAGGCTCAGCTGTGCTCCACTCGCTTTCAGCTGGTCTCCGTCAGAGAAGAGTAAGTCTGACCAGTAAAGACAGGATGTCATGTAACACTAACTAACAGTTGCAGCAGTACAGTAATGCGATAGGTGTTGTTATAACAGCAGCCAGCCACAATTTCAGTTTCATGAATTTCCTTGCACAGTTTACAATTTGTATGAGTGAATGAACACGCATATACATATATATACATATATGTTCCATGTTTTTACAGACTGGTTAATGCGCACAAGGACCTGGATGAGACAAAGACCCGATCAGCAACTACTCTGCTGGCCACTGAAGATGAAATATTGCAACTGAAAGCAGAGTGCGTGATACATTCTAATGCGACAACTATACAGTTATTTGTGAGCCAATGTGTGATACTGATGCGGTGTGTGTCTGTGTTTCAGTTTGCGATCCGCACACGAGCAGGTGGAGATTTACAAAAGGAAGCTGGAGGCTCTTGATGACAATAATCGTCAGATTCGCTTGCTGAGAGATGAAGTGTCCTACCTGAGCACGGAGAAGGCCGTGCTGCAGGAGAGGTACTCACATACACCCAGTGCAATTATGCAGATACTGTACATTTCTACAAACACTGTCACCACTACACAGTGTCGTCCTCTTCCTCCTCTTCAGGCTGGTGAGAAGTCGTTCTCCGAGCCCTTTGCCCAGACTCAGCCGCTCCTCCAGCCCCATGAGGAGTGAGTCACCCACCAGAGCCCAGCTCACCAACTCCTCCCGCCACGCACGCCACGTGTCTCACTTTAGCGACCTGTATGCTGTGGAGCGCCTGGAGGCCCAGAGCCTGCTTCGACACTACATCTCTGATTTAGAGATGGTCCAGAAAATCATCTTCATTGCTGTAGTGGTACGGTTGTAATTAATTTAGGATCCGAAAAATAAGAGTTAAAAAATATGGAGCGTTCTGTTTGATTGTTTTTGCTTTATACTTTGTGTTTTATCTCTTAGGAATCCTTCAAGACAGCAAAACTAGCTTTCCGCCAGTTCAAGCAGCGTGTAAGAAAGACCCTGTCCCATTCCCACTTTGGACCAGAAAGTCTGGAAGACGCAGCCGTGGACTACATTGTCAGAAACGTGGACCTCTATGATGTACAGGACAGCGTCAATGTAAGTTTAAAGTTGTCTCTGATTTGTCTCCTGTACTCAAGAGTTATGAAGAAATCTATGAACTTTGACATATAACTAAATCCAATTGGTCTGACTGTGTTGTTTCCTCTCCCCAGGGTGTGATCAACGCCATGAATGTGAATCCACGCATTTCATTCCCGCCAGAAGTGGACTTTGGCCTCATTAGTCCATTGATCAGGGAGATGTGCAGGGTGGCCTTCGCCATGCAGACTCTGGACCCCACACTTGACTTGGCTTTCGCCAGCGATGGAGAATTTTACAGCGACATTAGGTCAGTCCATTATACAACACTGTGTCTAAACCTTACATCAGGGCTTCATAGTGTTTGTGTTTGTTTGATTTAACTTATGTTACATTGCCAAGCAGTTTACAACGGCACCTTTTGAACTACAGCGAATCACTTGTGTCATTCAATGTCTTTCCCAGTAGACTCTTAACACACACACATCAATCACAGCGTTCACACAGCACTCTCACACACACACACACACACACACACACAAACTGACTCCAAGCTCTCTCACTCTTTTCGCTTTCTTCCCCTCGATCTCTCTCTCTCTCTCTCTTCAGGTACCGCCGAAGCTATGACTCTGACTTCACTGCTCCTCTGGTGATGTACCACGTGTGGCCAGCCTTGATGGATGGAAACTCCGTCATTGTGAAGGGCGAGGCAGTGACCAGAAGAGGTGCTCCGGTACAGACTTTACACTGCTTCCAAAATGTGCACCGTAGAATTTTGTAAGAGCATGAAGCCTTCATGGAGATGCTCTTGCATTTAATGGTGATGTGTGTGTTTTTTTTGCAGTGGACTAGAAGCCAGAACCAGAGCAGGAGCGCCAGCCCTGTGCGCTCTCGCTCCCTCAGCCCAACTCGCAGTCTCGTAAGTCTCTATAATAATTGAGAGTGCAACAAACCACACTGGAGGCTAGGCACAGTTGGTGGTTTTGGTATTACATGTTTTATTGGGCTTAAAGACACTAAAATGTATAATTCAAATGTATCATTTTCCACTTAATAACTTGCATGCACATCAGTGGCCCGAAGGGTATGGACTTCAAAATCTCCACTTCATTTCTAAAAGCTTTAATGTACTCTAAAACTGTAAATGCAAACAATACCGTTATCCTTTTTAGGCATTTAACAGCAGAAGGAGCCTGTCACCCGATCGTCTTACAGCCAGCCGCCTGTGAACTCTCCCTCGACAGGACCGGAGTCCACACCTTCATGTCTGACATATTCCAAATTCTGTTTCATCCGTGTGGTACCGCCTACGTCTGCTTCCACCAAATACAGCCATTTAAATCTCAGACACTGTGCTGGACCAACCAAAGGCTGTGTGGAGTTGACATGGTCAGAGGCAGTCTTATTGGACACTGACACTAACATGAGGCCAGTACACTGTAGATCAGGTAAAAGATGATGGCAGCTAAATTAACTATTGTCTAGAGTTTATTATATTCAATTCGTGACTATAGGTTATTGATAGAAACTAACAGGTGTTTTTTAGTGGTAGTGAGAAATTTAAAGTAGGTTTTTTATGAGGAGACTCGACCTGCACAGTAACACTTTCGTAGTCTGGCAGTGAACCATAGCACCACAATGATAGAGCATGTGACGTGTACGATTATTTTTCTTTTTCTACATAGCAGAATACTTTGGGTGTGCAGCAGGACATACAGTATGGTGCTAATGATCTGTGCTAACTTCAACTCCTCCAGTACTCTATGGACATAGCTCTTTGTAGTCCCCCCCCCCCTTATATTTTGGTGCTGTTACATAATATTGAGTTCTGATATGTGACGTGGTGCCTCCATAGCAGCGTGTTTGTAATCTGAATAATTATGAATAATTTCTCCAAATACTTTCCGTTGTGAATTTTACATTTAGTAGAATATGATTAGTTATTTGCAGCGATGTCTAAATGCATTCAATATTCTATTTATTTCTCCTAGTTTACATCCCATGTATTGTATATATATATATCACCAGGTACATTCACATAACTGATACTTCTTTACTTGATTTGCCTGTTATCACTTGACTTTACAAACCATAGTAGATTATACATTTTGATTGAACGTGTGGTGTGGGATGAGTATATTCTTTGAATGTGCCTATATGATTGTTATAATTTTTTCAATCAATGACGAAATGTTTAGTTTACTGGAGCTCAGTTTGTTTTTAGTTATTTGCTGAATGTGTTTTATTTACTACATCTGTTTTTAGCAGCCATACCAGCAGTGCAGTGTTGGTAAGGATCGATGATGCATCTTGATCAATTACAACAGAACACATGAGGGGGAAAAATTTAAAAAAAACACTTTAATCTCGATGCCTTCTCGAGGATGTTTCTATTCTGTTTTACCAGTAGATGGCGCTGATACTCCAATCCAAAATTCCGGCTGTAAAATCACTGCACTGGTCGTAAGATAACTTCTACAAGGCAAGATCTCAATAGTTGGTGTTTTTTTTCAAAGAGTCATGTCAAACATTAAGCACATCCCACATGACACAGCAACATTAGACAACATCAACGACAAAAAAGTAAAAACCTATTGAATAAAAAGAAATGCAAACCAGCCCCTAAAAACTTGGTAGACGGCTTATTTAAAATATGGGAATAGCCAGTTTAATCACTGTGGATCATTTCTGAGTGATAAAGCAAGATGCATGTTTACAGCTGAATGAGATCTTTGTGGGACTCCCAGCAGCAAAATCCCTCCTGCAATGCTCTCATTGGGTGTTTTAGCATCTAATGAGGTCTGTCTGCAGGCCGTTCCCAGTCCTGCACCAGCCCGCCTCATCAGCCGAAGCAATTACACTGTCAGCTCCTCAAACCATATCTAATATCTGCAATCAGGCATTTGTTTGTTCCATTTCCCCAGAGTATTCCGGTTAGGAGCAGCCGCAGAGCGTCACTCACATCGCTTCAGATGAGGAAGAGATTATTTTGAGTGTTTATTTGCATTTACAGCTTTCCATGTTCATATTCGTCCATTTACCCTTTTCCAAATTCATCTTTAACTCAATGGAATTCCTATTCATACACCAGAGATTTCATTCAACTCAACATTATCTGTGTACTGATACTGAATATAGATTAACATGCGTTCATAGCTGTGGTCATTAGGTTTCCACACCAGTAAATGCTGTTTGTGATCTTGTGTTTACAACTACATACTTTGAATGCTATTGGATGACATAGCTTGAATAATAGCAACTTATGGTTTTGGCCACGGAAAAAAAGAGCAGAACTATGTGCTGTGGTTTCCAGTGTCATTCCAGTGTGAGCAGGAATCCCACGCTGACTCCTCTAATGTTTACTCCAGAGAATCATTAAGATTCTCATCATCCTCCGAAAATACAAACTGTGGTTTGTCAGGATCTGCATCAAAGATGATTCTCAAAGACTTGGAGAAAATCTATTGGAGAAAAGCGGGGCACATTATGCAGACGGCCATGTCATGGAAACTTCCGCTGTGCCTTCTCATCACATTCGCACACAATGAGTGTGTTGTCTATGTGCAGCAGTTTCTGAGAGGTCCCGGCTCTTGGGACTCAGGCCAGGTCCTGCTGCCCTGCTGTAACTGAGAGGGAGCCTGTCGATCCCGTCTCAGATCAGAGCTCTGCGCCTGGTGGGGGGGCTGTTTGCTCAGGTGTGCACTGGTCAACTGGGGTCATGAACCGTGACCTACGAGGCCGTCTCACACAAGTGCAATAACAGAAAACACGAATGCAAATTCATAACATAACCGCAAAAGTATCATCTACAATGCAAAAGCCACAGCAAAAATTTTAAAGTGACCGCGCAACTGCAAAAGCCACAACATGCATTCAAAAGTCCCAAAATGGATGCAAGAGTCACAACACAATGGAAAAGCGTCAACATTTTGCAATAGCCTCACAACGGAAACACTACCACAACGGAAATAAGCTCAATGGATGTTAACAATGAAATCAGCAGTTACTTCCTGTGGAGAGGCCATGAGTATATCAGTCAAGAGAGCCGTCATCTGTGGTAACTTGGACAAGCTATTTGGCTGCTCCAAGCTTCTGTACCACAGCACCTCAGTAGACAAGCATGTCATTTGAATTGGCGAGTGGCTTATCTGGGTTTTCACTAATGAGGGCTCATTGTCCACTATTCCTATGACTTGACCACAGGAAGTGACTCTGCTCATTTCATTTCAACATCTTCTGCGCTCACTTCTGTTGTGGTTGTTTCCATTGTGTGATTTTTGCATTTGTGTTTCCTGTTAATGGGCTTTGGTGTGACATCTCAGCCACCGCATGGGACTGTGTACAGATGTCCTGAGATGGTAAACTATTTAATTCTGTCTACACTATAGACAATAATGCTCAAGAGCACCTTCACCCCTGTCAGGCCATAGGGACTTGATTTGACACAGAGAGGGAAAACTATTCCTCTATATGCACATCGATGTAAGCCGTCCTCTGGCAGCGTACGAGACTGACAGTAGTCGTTGGAGCTCGCCCTAAACACACTCCGAGCTGCAAACCCGGCTGAAGTTTCCAGTTTGGTGGCAGGAGCCTGACTCATCCCTGCTGGACCGTGTGATGTTTCCTCTGGCTCCTCATCACGTGTTCAGTGCTGGCCAGAGTCAAGTTTCTGGAGGTCGAGTGGGATGAGTACCCGCCCTGAACCCGCTGCCAGACCAGAAGGGGGAATATTAATGGGGCTGTATATCACAGCACACGATGACATGGTTATGGTGGACCAGACTGTGGGGTGCAAATCATGGGCAATATTGAAATAGACAGAGGGGCGAAGGAGGAAGGAAATCAAGCCGAAGGAGACAACAACACAGTGGAGGGAAGAGAGGAGGTGCTCATGTGTGAAAACAGCTCATTCTCTAGCTACTGAACAAGAAAACTTCATAAGTCAACTTTTTCAACAGAGGAGTCAATGAGCCACTGCATGCTGACCAGGCATCTGTGTCTCATTGTTGTCTGTGGCCCAGTGAGGCCATTAAACACATCTGGAACAGAGCAGGATGCACACAACTTACGACATTAGGGACACAACAGAGGTAGAGACAGATACGGTGCTCATGACTGTGTTGGCATACATCAATCCGATGTTGTGTGGGAATAATTGTAAGTGCACAAACCCAGCCCCGCCCTTCTTTGTTATTCACCCTTTACGCTCTGCCAGAACACCCAGGGGTGTCCTCCTTGGCACTAGCATCGTGCATGAGATCACGGTGAGGGGCTGGCTGCAGGCCCCAGCTGGTGGACGCTGCATGAGGAGGATTCAGGCGTGACCGCGGGACTTCTTCTCAGCTCCATTGAGATCAGACATCAAGTGACCAGAATCCTCTGCCAGAGATAAACACTTCCTTCCTTTCCTCTGTGACGACTGCGATTTCAAATAAAGAGAAACGACTTAAAAGTTGGACTCTCCTTTTCCCAGTGCAGACATTTCTCTTTGTTTCCTCTTCCTGCTCTGTCAGCAGCTGCACATCTGGGCCAAGTTTTATGTGCCTTCTCCAAAAAAGTCAGTTTCTCGCAAACTGTGATGTGATGTGTTGATTTCCTGACACCAGAGATGGAAATTAAATGTCTCAATCATTAGTGCAAGAGGAGAAGAAACACATTGACTTGCTCAAAAAGTCATATTTTCCTCATGAATTCAACGCAGGTGCTTTCTTATGAGCTGTGCAGACCTGGCCTGGTGGTCGTGTGCCCGGCCTTTCAAGATCTTGAAAGAGCGGGGACACAAAAGATCTGCAGAGCCCAGAGTGAGGTGATGTGGTTGATGGATTTTCCACAGGATCGTTTTAAACACATCATTAAAACTTCTGGAGGCCGTCGTGACCTCTTTTTCTCTTTTCTCGAGGATTGAGGCGTTTGACGGGATGTCAGTGGCCTGGCAGAGAGAAATTCATTTACATGTTCCGGTCTCAGCAGCAAAGCAAAGATGTCCTTCAGTGCTGTAATAACATGGTTTGCTTTGTTGGGAGCTGAACTCAACCTGCCTCTCGTCCTCAGAGAGCTCCATGGGAAAACACATCTGGATGGGGTGATTAATGGGAATAACAGTCGCTTACATTACAGACTACCACTGGTACGAGGGCCCTGGATGCAGGTGTGAGTGTCGGAGGTGACTGCTCCACTGGGGCTTGTTACACTTTTAGTTAGACGGAAAGAGGCGATCAAACCTGGCGCCAATCTAGTGGCTGACGGGCCTCGTTGCTGAAGACCCCCACCCAGAGCAGAGATGGGGGAAATGAACATTAGAGGCGGAGAGAGAAAGAAAGAAGAAAAAGAAAGATCTGAAACCTGTAATAATAACCACCTCACAGAGCACCACTGTTAAATACATGGGGACTTTCTTGTGGCTGTGGTTTGACCTCCGGAGTCTTTACATCTTCACTTATACCCACTGAACACACGTGCACGTCCACATGGGACTTTTGTCTATTTCTCTCTCTCTCATGCACCAAAGGGGGGGAGATGAAACTCACACCGAGGAGACGCAGACAGAAATAATCAGTTTCCTGCAAATTTGTCTGATCTATTTTCATAGATCAGAAAAATTCAAAGAGGCTGACAGAACAAATAGAATGACCCAATAAAACGTACGTAACATCAGTAGCATGGTGTTGTGTAATAATGTTTATCTGTGTTTAGTAACGAATGGCTGAATGTGAAAAGACGATCGGATCTGACATATTTTTTTAATTTGGGATTTGCACACATAAGTCACAGCGTTCCGTATTCTCTGAATTTATAAGTAACGTAATTCCACCACTAGATGGCAGTCAAACATTATATTTACCTTCTGTATGTCCCATTTCTTTCACAGTAGAGGTGTACCGATTATTTAGTTAAGTATAAAGTAGTAATTATACAATGAAAAAAACAATATTATATAAAGTCCTGCTTTCAGAGTTCTTTCGCAGTATCAGCAAGAGTACTCTACCAGAATGTTGCTTAGTCCCTGTATCAAAATTCACTAGATCCAGGTTTTTATTTGAATCTGAACCAAACACTCACAGATGTCATTCCCATAAACATGATACAAGAATTATCCCCAGAAAAATCAATGAAAAGGTTGAAAAACACACAACGTTAAAGAAAACAAATTAATGACAAAATCCACAACAAAATCCAACGAGTTCTTCCCTGACACATAAAGCCTCCTTCCACCAAGTTTTGTGGAAATCTACTGTGCTACAAACACAGAGGCAGAAGTACTACAAGTGTCTGCAAACTGAGCCTTGATTGTTCTACACAATGTTGGATTAATCAATGCATTTTTGAATTTCAGAGTGGGGGCTCATTTTACATTTTGGTAGAAGGCATTTACTTATGTATGATGTCATTTAATATGATATTGCCTCTGATATGTATTGAAGTAGAAAAACAAACATAAAGTAGTATAAAATAGAAATGCTCAATGAACACAGTCTCTTTCCAGTTGTAGGCTACTTCAGTGCAGTATTTAATAAATTGAATGTCTACAACTGGACGTAAGAGGCTGACAGTAAACACCACCAGGAAAACTGCATCTCACTTATGGCTCATCTCTCAGTTAACATGAACTTGGTAACTGTATCCGTGGGACAAACGGCTGATTGGCTGTGATCTATGTGCGTCTGTCTTCCCGGGAGCCCGGGGGCCCCTGAATCCACACAGGACTGTGTGGGGACGTGCTTCATTCCAGATCCCCCTCTGTGGTGCTCAACAGTCGATTCTCCAAGAGGAGGAAGAAAAATTAATATTTGTCTGGTACGTAGAGGTGAAGGACAGAAGAGGAAGTTGGACTAGACTTCGTTTATTTAAAGTACTACTACTACAGGGGGCCTTCAGTTTCAGTTGGGGCCAGGAAATCCACTGTCTTTTGTGTACTGAAAACAATAAAGATGTCACATATAAGAAAATGCACTAAAAAGTCAGTCAATGTGTTAGAATGTTAACCACCAAAACACACAGAAAACACAGATACACAAGGGAAAACACTAGCCAGGAAAAAAAACTGAGGTCATGGCGAACCGTGACATGAACAATGAACAATTTTCGAAAATACATGAGGTATGGCTTTCCTCAAAGCAATAGAGCTAATCGTAAAGAAGGAATGACTTAAATGTGAACCCTATTGACTCAGGCCCTTCAGAGTAAATAGGGGCCCCCTTATGGCCCCTGATATAGATCCACCTCTGCGTATTTTTCGAAGGTACTGTGATTCCCTGTTACACATTTCCGAGATGATAACATTGCCCTTTTAGTGCAGCCTATTAAAAGCTAAGATCTGTTTATGCCCCATTTTATCCCCATTTAGATTTCTCTTGCAGAGCAGCTCATCACATTTTCCGGCACGTCTGACTCAGAGTCTAAATACACTGTTAAACCAAAGAGAGTGTATATTGAATAAATGATTATTTTGCTGATGTCACTCTGACTCCGAGGAGTCTTCTGATGGAAATTCAAGGGAAGAGCCATTTTCATTAATGATGTGTTTTGTCAAGCACACACAGGTGAATCAGGAGGTTACTAGACCCACAGGATTCTGACGTACTGTTTGGATAATGTATGGTTTTTTTTCACGTGTTTGAGAAATAAAGTCTAGACTGAGAAAGTTCTTTTTTTTAAATCTCTATTGTTACTTATTATTTTCCCTGTTTTTTATTGATGAGCTGAGTGAATAACTTGTTCATCTGATACTCATCACAGTAAACTCCTACTTACAACTGCTTGAAGTCAGAAATATGCAGTTTATCACTTTTATTTGTGACTTGGAAACAGTTGATTCTCTCATCACTGGTCACTCAGCTTGACATTATCCTGGGGACATGTTGAACTTGATCCACACTACATACATGATTCATTGTGGCACCGGGACAAGCAAGTTGTGTACTTGGCAGCTGGAAGTCAAGAAGGACTGACGGGAAGTTAGGAGCCCTCCTCTCTCCAGGGACTTTGCAAAGGAATTTACATCAGGAATCTATTTTTAGAGCACTGCTCCAATAATTGGTGAGAAACACGTTTTTCTTTCCGATGCAGCTGTCACCAAAATAGCCATGAGTAATGACTCAAGATTGGGTTGCATAGTTTTATTTGCTAAAAAAAAACATTGAAGTTGCAGATATAAGTCAAAATAAAGCCATAGTGGAACATACATAGATATAAACATACATTCTAATATAGAAACTATATATACCATTGTGAAATTATAGCCAAATATATACATATATAAAACAAATCCATCTCCTTTTACATAATGGATAAAATACAGTCTACATCATCATGCCATCATCCTGTGTCACTGCACTTTACTCAAGTACATGCATTTTCTTTGTATTTTTATTCCTTTATATTTTTCATTTTATGTTATGGCAAAAGGCAAAACATCTCTGATAAAACTTTGTTGAGACAGAACCTTTAGAGTCATATTTACTCTGAAGTGCAGCACACTGATCTGGAAGTCTGTAACTTTGTTTTCCAGAAATGACCTTGTACAAAAATAGAGCTGACAATAATATAAACTAAATATTGCCTGATAACTATTATTCACAATTAGTTTCTGGGTTGGTGTTACTTCACTGAAACCTATTAAATCATCAGTTTCTGGGAAGATGCTGAGGGTGAAAAAAGCAGAGATTACATGGAAATAATTATTAATCTGATGCTACAAATTGCTTGTGTGTGTGTGTGTGTGTGTGTTTGTGTGTGTATGTGTGGGTGTGTGGCTCTCTGTGGATGTGCTTCTGAGAAGTGCCCTGGGATATTTTCTTAGAAACAGAATCAGAGGTGGTATCATGTCCGGGACCACCTGTGGTTTTTCACTGTATTGTCATTTTGAAATGGAAAAGACAAACCCGGTCAGACTGAACACCAGAGCTGCGCATCGCCTCCTGTGGAGAGAGGAAAGGACAGGATGACGAGTTGAATCAGAGCAGCACTGTAGGTGGTGGATAACGTCTTAACACTGGTTTGATTAATATATTGTGGTTTTGAGGGACATGGTACTCAATTGATTAATAGATAATCACGACAGTACAAAATGTTCTTAACTCTAGTCTTTAAGTGTGTTATTTACAGCAGTATAATTATATATTTATTTATTTACTTTATTGTCTAGTCTGTTTTGTGGATCTGAATCAGGCAGAGCTTTTTCCCTCAGGGACAGTAGGGAATATCTTTCTAATCTGATCTCCCTTTTCCTCGCAATGCTGGTGTTTAGTAAAATGTGACACAAACAAGATCGACGCCTCTGGAAAATAAAAGATGACCGTAAAGATGGACACTAAAACGCAAATAAGGTTGGCCCAAAACCACATTGCAGCAAACTGTGAAGGCTGAGCTGAAATGGATGGTTCTAACATGCAGAGAGGCCCAACATGTAGCCCAGGACCGCTATGGATGGAGGCAGATCATCGATGCCCCTCAAAGTGAATAAAACAAAGAAAATCTAATCTAATCCCAAAACAAGGGTTTCCCTTTTCCTCCAGGGCCCCATGGTAGATCAGTCTGAACGATTTAAATAAATACACCATTTATAGGGAATTGCAACCTGAGGAAACTGTGAACAACTAGAAAATGTAAATAAATCCATTCAAAATATCCAATATTTTGGTTAATCAAGAGGTTTGTTACTGGTTAGATTAGAATGTTCGACTGTCTGATCTGTGTTTGGTCGCTGGATTGGAGCAGACAGTCGGCTGAAGTAGAAAACTAAGGGAGAGGGGAGGTAAGAAGTGGAAGTATCTCCTGACAGGCGCTGTCATTTCCCCCCGAAGTGGATTGGCTGAGGTTTCAGGGTGAATGAAAGGACACGAAGCTGATAGATGTGAAGAGAGACATGTCTAATTTTCAGTGAAAACCAAAACAAACACAAAGCCAGGACATATTGTGAACAGACTTGGAGAGGATACATATTCATAATGAAACTGATCGTATAATATGAATGTTCTCCAGGGAGGGACCTTGTTTTCCAGAGAAGCTGTGATCAAAAAACTCATAATAGACAAGTAATAAGAATAAAGCTTTATGTAGAAAGTTTTTAAGCATATTTTCAGAATAACATTGACACTGAAAGATGAAGAAAACAATATAAATCCATAATAGAATTTCTGCCTCGCAGTTGTGTGCCATAGAGGAACAACAGCCAGGAGTTGATAAATTTGTGATATAAGCATATATAAACTGAATTTGACTTGATTTTGTTTAGTTTGGTTTTTCTTGTTCTGCTGCAGATTGTCTGTCCGTCTGCAGTGAACCTTGTATATTATGTACAGATTATCACAATAATTATTTTATTGAATTTTACTTTTTATTTTAATATTAGTTCATGATAGTCTATTGAATATCTTGTGGTTTCAGGGAGGAGCGTGTTGGACAGAGTAACCAAAGGTGTCATCCAAGATCGCTGCAGACATGACTAAAAATTAAGAGAAATTGTTCTTTTTCACGCTTCACCCTCTTCTACTTGAAAACAACCAGAAGCGGCAGAGGAATGAACAACACACAATCCAGTTATTGATTTGATAGTCATTTTATTGAACAGAAGAAAATATAACTCAAAATGAATGTATTAGACTGTGGTTCTTCATATTAAAGCATTGAAGCTCATCGCTAATAAAGTGCACTTTCAGTTTACAGCCAAAACGGAGACTTGGATTCATCTCCTCCTTCCTTTGCACAACCAGCTCTATCAGATCCTACCGGCTGCAGGACCGAGCTCTCATAGGTAGAACACTGTCACAGTAAGATAAACAGACGGGTGACCAACTGAAGGAAACACCTGCTTATGAGCAGAGCCAAAAGGATAACGATGGCCCCCATCTATGCCCAGAGTGATGAGTGAAATGTTTGATTATGAAAATGAATCAAATGCCATGCCCTTTTTGAACCAGATCTTGAATAAGCAAGATCTTCAAAACACCAAATAAAGGAATATCTTTAGTAAGAATGGCGTCTAGCCCACCAGTAGGGATTTGTAGAATCAACGCTGTGGTGGCCTGAAGCTCTTTTACAAGCTCCTGTTGGACCAACATCTTCCTAAGACACTTCCTGTTGGGTTTTCCTTCTAATTCATCACCCGTCTGTATAAGAGCAAGTGCAACAACTGAGCATCTCAGTGCGGGCGAGTGCATAAATGTTCATGGAAGATCAGCACATGAAAAGTCCCTTTCTTCTCACCTGAGTCTCAAAATATCTCAGACAACTCCGGCTACTGTCTTCTAAGCGGCTCAGTTCAACCCAGTAAAAGAAACAGAGGTGTGTTCCTCTGCACACCGTTCAGATGACTATGTGATCAAGTGATTGTAAATTAGCACATTACTTCTGAACAGGGTTTCATTAATGCTCAGCTAAAATCTTGCACTTTAAAAAAATATTATTTTGTATGTTTCCAGACGTGTTTTTCTACATAATATACATGTACAATTGTGTCTTTACAAAGAAAAGAATGTTCTGTTGGACTGTTGCAACGTCAGTATCGACTCCAGTTTGGCACGTATTCCTCGTGACCTCACCCGCTGACACACTACACGGAGGAGACGGCACATAAACAAGCGCATGAACACCCAGAGTTTCACCGTTGTCACTCTAGATTCTGCCTCTCCTGTTTGGACGCAGACAAAGCAGAAAATTAACTCTATTCCTACCTCTTGATTATAATGAGATGTGTGTGAAATGCTAATTTCCTCTGATGTGCAGCAAACAGGAATGTCATTCACATGAAAAAGGACAAATGAACAGTTCTTCCATGTCGCTCTATTCTACGGGGCAGGTCAACAAACCCTGGGGAAAACATCTACAGTACAAGGGATATATTGTATTACTCAACAATGCAGCTTGAATTTCACCTCTGGAATCCTGGGATTTAGGTTTCAGATGTGCTACGTATGACACAAACACTGACAATCAACATCATCAAGGTCAGAGACAAACCCAGAGAGAAAAACAACACTGTGGAGCAACAAAGGAATGATATTAAAAAAGAAAAAAAGAATGAGAGAACATTGAAGCTATGATCCCAGCAGCTTGTGTGCATTCCACATGGTGAAATGGGGGCATTAACTTTGATATTACGAGCACTCCCACAGCACTGGGTAAAAAAAAAAAATAATCCGAAAACAAACACGTCTACTACTAACATTTAAAAGTCCTGTATATTAGTCTCACTGGGAAAATTGCACACTGAATCAATTCACCTCTTATTGCACTAGTTTCACTTTTTCATGTCAATCCAAAGATTATTGGAAGGTAGTGTCTCGCTTGCATTAGGTCAATCTGTCACATTTCTTTAACATGCAAAAAAAAAAAAGGAAACCGATAAAAGCAACTTTTTTAGCTGTCATATGAAGTTGTGCATTACATACACCACGTCCTTCACACTGAGAGCATCCACCTCACAGTCCTATCATACAGGGCTTTCGAAAGAGCCACGTTACACAAACACCTTTATTATCTAATGGTCCGTCTTAGAAATAATATAGCAATAAATATGTCAATAAATAGGGGTGTTCTATCAGAACATAAAAGTATAAAGATGCAGCTGGTTTGAATGGAGATTTAACTGCGCTCACACTCAAATATAAGCCGTGCTTTTGCCAAGATTTCCTGCCCTGGTTCTCTTCCTCCTCTGTATTTTATGGAAACAGCACCGACAGCAAAAGTAACCAAGAGGAGATTCCCGGGAATATCATTTGCATCACTACACCTGGCAATCTATTGGTTGGCGTATTTTGGCGCAGAAGAAAAAATCTGAGCAGACATGTCACACATGCACAGGAGCAGCATAAGTGCAAGAAGAATAGCTGAAGCTGGAGCGCAGGAGAACTAAGCACTAGCAGGGCTATTTGAGTGCGAGCACAGGGTTTTGAGTGAGAGCATGAAACTAATAAGTCCTTCTCTCAAACTGAAAGACCACACTCTTGCATAAAGATCAAGAAAAACACAACCTTTAAGGGATAATCTACTTAAATATGAATGTCTACTCAGCACTATGCTGATGGAGGGGGGGTGAAGTCTTCCGAGTCCACAAAACATTTCTGGAGTTTCATGTGGAAACTTTGTTGCAGCAGAATCCAATACAATTTAAGTCAATGTTGAGTCCTTCTTCAGACGTAATAAAACAGGAAAAACACAACATGATTCCATACTGCTCCTGTGGTGTCATCAAAGTGTCCGCAAGATCCAACATCCATATTTGACTCGAATAAGGTCTCTTACCATATGTTTTTAGCCCCAAAGTCCAACGGAAGTGGCTAAGCCTGACACATGGTGTAAATGACGTTGTTTCGAATCGAATATGAATGTCGGGGCTTGCGGACACATGGTTGACATCACACGAACAGTATGGAGAAATACCTTGTATTGGATTCTGCTCTGACAAAGTTTACCCCTAAGACTCCTCAAGTGCTTTGTGGACTCAGACACTTCACCCACCCCACCATAGGCATACTGGTGAGTAGATGAGTGAATTCTCATTTTGGGTGAACTATCCCTTTAAGGCTTTCCTTTCCTTTGTAGTGTTTCAGTGTCAAAGTATTGGTTCGTATGTGGTTCGATATAACATCAGCTTTCCCGTTGACACAGTGCAGCTCACAGAACAAAACAACCTCTAGACTGTTAGGTAGTGGTTATCTTGTGACTTCTATAATTAATGCTAACGTATTGCTTCAGATTCTATCTATGCTTTGTATACAGTGTTTGTCTCCAACTTCATTCATGAACACATCAGAAGGACAGTGACCGGGACAATGAGAGGAATCATGTGGGGGAAGGGGACGTTATATATAAATAAATGATATAGTACAATTTCTGACAGCTGTCTGTATGTGCATCAGACCCTTCACCTCATCTCGTTCCTTGTAGAGAATCACCTCCTTCTCCCACTAGTCTACTAATCTACTGTTACTGTCATGCTGTTGAGCATTTTTGCTTTTGTTTTAAAGTGCAGTCCAGATGCAGGTGACTAAAACGCACAGAGAGAAAGATGAAGTACAGATAAACCCCAGAGGCTGATGACACTGGGACTGGCAAAGGAATGGCACATGTGTCAGAGAGGTCTGATGTGGAGGAGGAGCAAGAGGAACAGTCGGAGGAGAAGGAGGAGGAGGAGGAGGTGGAGGAGGGCAGGAGTCTGGGGTCTGTTAGGCTGAGGGTCAAACATACAAATAGTTTCATCCTATTCAGTGTCATCCTCTGTCAGCGCTCAGTCACTCCCTGGACTGGTAGAAGAGGATGTATCCTGACTCAGAGTTCTTGGAGATGTCTGAGGTAAGCCCGTAAAACTCCTCGATGGCCTGGGCGTCAATTTTCTGCAAAAACAGAAGTGAAATGTAATTTATGAACCAAAACAACAGTAAAAGCACAGTCAGAGAGAGAGAAAGAGAAAGAGAGACAGAGAGAGAGAGAGAGAGGGTGACGCACCTCCACAATGTCATCATCAAATAGCAGCCAGAAGCCATGACTCTTCACTATGGTGATGTAATGACCTCTGTTTGGACCACTGAGGAAAAACACAGAGACATTAGGTGAGTCTAGATGTTTTCAGTCATGAAACAATGAACTTGGTGCGGACATTCACTAGTTTGCCTTTCACATATGAACATCAAAGTACCCTAACACAACGTATTGGGAAGAGCATGCAGGAGGCGGGTCTTGACACGAGGAATTCATCCCCAGCTTTAGTTCTTATTTTTCTCAAGTAGCCGACACCTTTATCCAAATCATTTTTTCAGTTTTGCATCCAGTTCATTTCAGAAACATCATCAACACATCGACAAATTGTGAATTCTCTGCTGTATTCTTACATGGGCTCACTCTGACTTTGCATTCTAATTTACAGCTCCTCTGGTTCAGTGCATGCATTTTTGCATAATCTTGCTAACTAACAGACCTTCTTCACAGGTAAAAATAAATATTTTCTTGATTATTGAATACAGAACTGTTAATGTCAGAGCTTATTGAGATGATGTTCATTCACATATTTAGTGCACTAAACTTCATGTGTAAAACAGGTGGGGTGCCCCTTAAATTCATTCTAGGAACAATGAACCGTACCTGCCACAGTGAACCACCACAGCAACTAGATCATACATGCGATCCAGGTTGACCGCGTCACCCGACGTGTTGAACAGACGCAGTTCCAGGGGGAACACCACTCTGTAGGACAGCTTGGTGTAGCGGTGCAGCTGCTCCATGTACTTGAACCTCTTCAGGTGCAGGGCCAGGATCATAGGAAGCTTCTTCACACGCATCCTGCAGAGAAGCACACGCGTGTTCAGTGTGTGTTTGACACATCACAGCGCTGATGTGAGCTCAGTGCTTTACTGACCGTTTCTGTGCTTCCTGCTTGCTGCAGCACGCCTCACAGTAGTATTTGTACTCGCTGCACAAAGTCTCTGTGTTACTGAAGTCCCTAGAGGAGAGAGCATGCCACAGCAGGCTCAGTTATTTACCTTCAATTAACCAGGCAATGACAAGGACAATGACAATGTGGAAGACGGTCGACTGTCAGCTAGGGTTGGTGTTGTTTGGATTTGTTTCTGATACCAAAAAAAAATGGTTTTGGTACCTTAATTGTTACAATTTATTATAAAACGCACACAAAACGACAATCGATGATGACAGCTTTGTTATTGCTAAGGTAAATTGGAAACTAGTATATGAACTATATACTTAAATACATAAAAAAATAAATAAGTAGAAAACTCTAAACATAACAAAATCACATAACTAAAAACGCAAAAGCATTTTGTTGTCATGTCAACTGGAGTTTGAGGTAGCTACTAGCTAAGTGTAGGCTAACATTAGGTGCTGCCAGAGCCATGCATGTGTTGTGTTTGTTTTGCCACCAGTGTTCGGTGTGACGTTAACCAGGGACGTGTTGTCTATGTTCTAGTACAGAGCTCAGGCTCAGAAGTGAGGCATTAAAACCTGCGTTTTGGTTTGGTCCAATAGGATTTCAGAAACCGACCCTACCGTCAGCCGTGTAGCTGTGACTGAATATGCAACAGGGTTAAAAATTCGGAGACCTTGTATTTAGTACACAGTGAACCTAGTGCATAGTAAATAGATATTACCTGAGACAGTGTGTTATCGATGTGTTCTGCTCCACATCCACAGAAAGATCCAGAAAATCCTCGTCTTTGCTGCTCACCTGTAACACAGAGGGAGACTAAACTGTCATTTTCTGTGGCTGAGTCAGTGAGGATAAGCCTGCTGAGCTGTGACAGAGCACGCACGCACACACACAGTCTTTGAAATGCTTATTATGCTGAGTAGATGTCTCCGAACAGTGCATCGCCTCAGTGTTTGCAGGGGTTGTTCAGGGCAACTCGTCCCACTCCTCGCCCTCAAATTTGAGGACAAAGCCTCCGGCTGTCCTGACGTAAAGTGGGTGGCCATAGCCGGCCGGTTGTGCTCACTAAATCAGTTTTTTTTTATTTTTTTTTCCATCCCTCAGCGTCTCTTCAAAGGGCTAATCCCTTTTTCAGACTTATTCAGGAGAGTCAGGGTGATACAGGGACTTTGCAGGAGTGTAGACAGAAAACATAAAATGTTCTAACCATCTAATAGAACTCTATCAAATTAGGCAGGGACACTGACCGTTTCACAGTTGAGGCAACGCGTCTCATTGGTCAGTGTGCCTTGGAAGATATCGTGAACCCATGTGGGCTCTGTCTTGTTCTCCGTCTCTGTCTCCGTGGTGACCGCGGTGCCATTGTTCTTGAGGCGTCCGTTCTGCCTCTCCTGCTTTTTCTCCTCCTGCAGGATGTCAGCCACCGTGTTCAGCAGGTAGTTCAGAAATTCGTGTGCGTCCTGTTGCATGTAGTTGTCAAACAGATCTGGAGTAGGGACATGAACGATGATGATTCATAGACATGTCCAGAATGTACATTAACGTCAAATCTTTTTGGCCCCCATTTGATAAAGGGAATACTTGTCCATTCTGATATTTACATTTCTGGACTTGATATTCCTGGACCTTACAGGCCTATACCAAAGAGATTTATCACACAGAGAGATATTATAATACAGCTGAATAACTGAAATATACATTTAGCATTTTGGGAAACAGGTTTATTTGTTTTCTGTTTATAAGTTGGATAAAAAGATACCTATTTTAAATCTTTCTGCCAAGTATAAGGTTATCATCCATGAGCTTATGCTTTAAGGGTTGGAGCCAATCCCAGCTGACACTAGGCGAGAGGCAGGGAACACCCTGGACACCAATGCATCACTGGGCTGACATATAAACTATGTTCAGACAAGCACTGTGAAGTGAACATTTTCCTGAAATTTGCCGTAGGGGCTGTATATGAGAACGCAAATGTCCAAGTCAGTTGCTCCAGACATTTTCTGGAACTTTTCCTGCAAGCCCCCCTAAGTATATTGGCTGTAAAATGTCAGAGTGAGTCCATGTGAGAAAACAGTAGGAAAACTTGGGGAACATTTAAAGCAATTGTGTGTGTGTGTGTGTGTTTTTAGAATGTAACTGACTCGAAACTGGAAGAAAACAAGAGACGGATTGATTCACTGATGAATAATTTTCGACTTTGACAGAAAAAAAAAATGAAGCACGCCGATGGTGTAATAAACATTCAAGTCTGAAAATATCTTTAGGAGACAAATAATTTTCCATACTCACATCAACACCTGAGAAAATTTAAAGTGTCAAATCAACCCAATTTCCAATCTGCATGTTTGTGGGACAAAGCTCGAGAGCCTGGAGAAAATCCGAGCAGACATGAGGAGAACATGCAAACTACACACAGAAAGACCTTGGTTTACCAAGATATGAACCAAGAATCTTTTTGCTGTCAAGAAACTACTGTACAACCATGCAGCCCAGTATAACATACGTTTAAGCCAATTAGTGAGCGTTAGATGTGCTGAAAGATTCCCCCTGTTTCCAGTCTTTATGCTAAGCTACTTTAAACCGCAATTAGCTATAAATACATTACATACAGAAGTTTAGGGATTTGGTACATAATTCTGGATAGAATTTCATATAATATCTCTCTTCGCTGTCCTTTTCTCATTCTTATAAAATGTATGTGTTATTAACCACATCAATAATCAACAATAATGAAAAGTGGGGATGTAAATAAAATCACAGGCTCCACTGATGCTACCAGCCTTCGTACACGCTCCTATTTGACAGATCTGTATGTGAAAGGTGCAAACTGAGAAGAGGGGGATCGGGGGGGGGGGGGAGAGAGAGAGAGGAGAGAGAGAGAGAGAGAGAGAGAGAGAGAGAGAGAGAGAGAGAGAGAGAGAGAGAGAGAGAAGAAATGAAGAGGCGAGCGGAGAGGAGGCAGCTGACCGAAGCCGGGTCCTAACAGAGATTGCATTGTTCAGTCACATAAAGAGCTTCCTCAATATGGAGAGCAGAGAACAGTCGGCCTCTCTGTCAGCTCGACTCTGACTGACCTTACCACCAGCATACACCTGTCCTTCACCTCAAATATACAGAGCACATTGAACAGGCACAGCTACTGGACAACAACACAGAACCACACATCTCCACTCCCTGACTGCCTGTGAGTGTGGAGAGGTGAACTGTGTGGCTGAGCAAGAACAAACAATAAAACAAAAAGGTTTTTAGAGGAAACGTTTAGAGATGCTTTCATTTTAAAACTTTGAACAAGACACCTACAGAAGTCCATATCCCACATTTATGTAGACCAATAAGACATTTGTAGACATGAACTTCCAACAAATGTCAACAGAAGGTTTTGCTCTGCCTTTCACAAATGACCAGTGACGGTGTCCACCATCAACGTGCAAAGTGAGCGCAGGTCAGTGGGGGAGGGAGGACATGCAGCAGGGGAATACGGCACGGTAAAAGGACACCGAACATGTAATATGGATATCGGTATCCTTTTTTCATGTCTTCACGTCATTTACAATACCACTCACTCTGACAGTTTACTAGGGTGCTGGGACAAATAGTTGTCCGGAGCAACATAATATTTCACAACCGTAACCGTTGTTCAGTGGATCTCTGAAAGCAGCTAATCATAAATGTTTTAACTAAGTATAGGGCTCTTACCGTTCTCTTTCCGTAGGCGGGAGATGAACTTCTTGGGTGGGATGACGCCCACTTTCTTCTTCTGCGTGGCGATGGAGTGGAAGAGGTCGGCCAGGCATGTGAGCAGGTTCTCCTTCTTCTTCTGCTGGGCTTTGTAGGCCAGCACATTCTCCCGGAAAGGCCGGCAGAAGTAGAGAGCCTGGAGCACTGAGTTACAGTAACATGTGTTTCCGAACTGGAGGAGGGAAGAGAGCAGAAGGATACGAGGAGGACAGAGAGAAGGTTTCAGTCCATAAGTCAGTGTAGCTGGGTGAAAAACACATGCGCTCTTTTGTTTTTTCACTGACACTGATATTAAAATGCATCACTTGTCTCCACTTCCTACTATCCAGAAATGAATTTAGATCAATGGGTGGCATTTGGAGCCAGAGTGGTCGCAGTAGCCATTGGATGATGGAGCCACACTAGCAAGATCCCGCCGAGTCATACACTCGACCAATCATGAGTCAGTCTCAGCTGTCAATCATGATGTTTCACCTCATTTTTATGGCATTAAATAACTAATTAAAACTAAATACACCGCAAATGTGTGATAACAGCTACGCAAAATGACAGATACCAGCTTTCAGAAAAAGAACAATTATTTGATGTTTACTTTAACATAACATTGGCTCCTACCCATTCACAATAATGGAGGAGGTGGGGTTTGTGACCTGTACTGCAGCCAGCCATAAGGTGGCGATCAAGGCACTTTGGCTTCACTTTGGTCATCCATCTTTACATATAGTCAATGGTAAATATTCATATGGCAGATGCTTCATCTATTGTGTTGAGAAACCTGGGTGTTCGTGTCAATGCCATGTTGAAAACACACAACATGCTTTGATTGGCCAACAGAACCACAAACAACACTGTTCCATGTAATAAATCATCCAGTAAACACCATGACTCACTGAGCTGCTGGGGCAGTTTGTTTTGAAAAATGACACCAGTGTTCGGTCATTGACCTTTGTTCATGTATGAGAGGACTTAGCGATACTCACGTTGACCAATCCAAAGTAGTGTTCATTGATTGGAAACTGCTCCGGGCCGATGTCTTTCTCCAGAGCAGAGGCATTGGTGCCCTGAAAGGACAAAACAGGAAAAACGTGGGATTGTGCATTATGCTGTCATCATCTCCATCGTCTCATGGGACACAGTTTGCATATTAATGTTTATTTAGTCACGAGGCTGAAACCTAATTTGTTAGTCTGTGTGCAGCCAAATTAATATGGAAATATTGTGTTCCCATCAAACATGCTACTGAAGCTTCAGAGCCCAAGCAACCAGATCAGAGGTTCTCATTGTTTTCTTGAGATAGAAGATAGAAACTCTTCTAGGGACCTCCTAATATACGTCCCTTGAAATAATTTGACAGCCTTCTTTTCCTTACATAAAGAAAGAACAGCACAAGATATAGAAACATGGAAAAGTTATTAAACATCTACTTACTGATTGCACAAACATCTGTCTATGGAATGCATATCTCGCTAACCATTCTACTTATCGGCTTAACACTTGGCATGTGTATTGTAAATAGCCTGAGAGTGTGCAGTGTAGGGTTTTGTGCGATTTAGACACGTGATATGTTCAATATTAAGTCCTCAAATAAACTACTGCAGTGGTAAGTAGTGGCAGCCTGCGGCCAGTTATATCCAGCCTCATTCTCATCATTCTGATAATTTAATTATTTTTATTACACCCTATCGGACAGAAATCTTTAACATTAAATGTTCATGCACTGTACCAGGCCTCGGACAGACACCCAGGGAGCCATAGACACCTCCACCACCTGGGCCACAGCGCCACCAAGCCCGGGGCAACACCCAGTGAGCTATTGACAGCTCACTTTGTGTCTTTTCATACATGTATGGACCTTAAAATAAGGTTATGACTTACAGTTTATACCAGCTCTGTCAGTTATGTACTGCTCCTCTCTGTGTCTCTATTATTCATGCTGCACACCGCCAAACAACTCGAGTGCACACCGCCAGCTGCTCTGGCTTTCCATACCTAGTCTAGGTTTACAACTGTTGTTTATACCCAGTCAGAGTTTACACCTGTCCAAAGACACAGTGTGTGTGCGTGTGTCTGGCTGTCTGCGCGTCAGTGAGAGAGAGAGAGACGTGAGCAGTGGAGTCTGTGTGTATGTGTGAGACGGCCGCCTTGCAATTCTCTATGCAGGAAAAACCCTGGAGCACTAATACATGTTAAAAGTAAACAGACAAGTTTAGAACAGGCTCTGCACTAGTATATTACAAGTATCCACCACATAGATATAGAATATCCCTTTATCAGGATCATTCATTTCAGAACCCAAAATGAGAAGTCTCTTTCTAATAAAGCATAATTGATCAAAAATGATCTTTCCTCTAGAGTGTACAACATCCTGCTCATTTTCATTCCTTTGCTTTCCTAGAAGAAGACTTCCTGTCAAAACAGAAAAAGGATATGGTCTCAATAGGCCGACCCGTGTCTAAAGTCAGGAGTATTTAGCATCTGATTGACGGGACAGAGCACTTATCTGTTGTCAGGCCCTTTTCACATCAGACCTCAAAGCCTTCTCCAAATGAACCACAGCTTTGTGGAGCTAACACACACCACAATTTAATCTGGGGGAAGGCTTTGACTTTCAATGACCATCATTTCTCTCTGTCAAACAAGGCCGTGAATAACCTCTTTGTCCGATTTCCTGCTTCCAGTCTAAGATGCTGCAGCGCGTCCGCAGGCACAAGTTCATGCACTGCCCACATAACCAGGTTCTAGTTTGCCACAGACATTTGTGTGAGACGTGAAGTTTCCACACAACGTCGACCGACAACTGAAGCCACATGTTGACATCTGAGCTCCTCATCATAAAGAGCAGAATGTGGCATCATTTATTTAGAAGGATAAAGAAACAACCATCAAAAGGAAACAAGGCGGATCAGGACGATGTGACCTGTGATCACAACCTGTGGCCACCTGTCTGCGGAGGGAAACATTCAGACTTTGCATCAAGTTCATTTCTTTCTCGAAAACTGAATATGTTTGGCTTTTGGCCTGTTAATAGAAACAAACCGGTAATCCATCAACATTTTTGTATCCCTATATCCTGTCAGGTTTTACACAATTCAATTAATCAATAATTCATTGAATCAATTAGCTGAAGCCCTAATTAGAAAAATACACAAACTAATGTTCTGACTATAATCACCCAGCTTTACAGAGGACTGGAGAACTGTAATATACAATGACACATTGAATGGGACAAAGCCATACTGCCTATATCAACAACTTAGTGATTGTAACTGATTGTGGCTCATAAGGTAGAGACACTAACTAGAAGGTCACAGGTTTGATCCCCACCTTCTCCTGCCAGCATGCACTGGACAAACTCCACAACTGGCAGCTGGCCTGTCAGTGTGTGAATGATGCTTGATAGTGCCCTGTGCAGAAGTGTGAATGGTGACTTGTAGTGTAAAGTGATTTGAGTGGTCGGCATGACTTGAAAAGTTCTGTATGGATATCTGTATGGATTATCATTACATTTGGTCCAGTTAGTTTTGGTTCAACGGTGTAATTTAGGGAGCAGACTTAATTATTTTTGAATGAAATACGTCCTGTCATCATCACCTGCGTGGGCTGTTGTCAATTCCGCTATTGGATTCACTACCTTTTTTTTAATAGAGTGCATAGACATAAGTCGATCTGTTTGAATGGAGAAATGCATGAATGGTCTCCTTCATTCATCTCGTTGCCACAGAAATATCAATATGGTTTTACTACCAACTAAATGAACCTTCTCATTGTAGACAATAAGCCATTCTGTGACCTGATTCAGCTTCCGATTCTATGGTCGATTGTTTGATGCTGTTTCAACTCTCTGCAATTGGCCCAAAAGTCTAAACCATTCAAGAACATGTCTTCATCCTGGGAGCGATCTGTACCGTGGCTCAGTTTGATCTGGACTGAGACCACCTCTTTGGTCGGAAATGACAAGTTGCAGGTCTGGAGCAAACAAGGAAGCTATGAAAGCGCCCTGACTCGAACTAGAGCTCAGGGCTTTAACTACACTTAAAGAAGTGTACTTCTTTACCTCCTGCACTTTGTCTCTCTGAACAGATTTAGCACTTACTTCAAGCTCTCACACTGTAATGAAGGGATTTAATGTTGTCTCTCAGTCGCTTTTGGATAAAAGCATGTACAAAACGAATGGATGTGCAATGTGTGTGTGTGTCATTAGTGCACTCTGGACACTGACACAGGCAGCAGGCTCTTGACAACAGTGTCCTTCTATATAAAGGGAAGAGGCATTAAGCAGAGCCTTATGAGACGGTTCTTAGTGAACACGACGCAAACACAGCTTAGTGCAGATCCCTGCTCTCTACGACCAGGATGTAATGTGATCGTGTGACCAGTCCTCTGCAGCGTGCACGGCCTCATTCACCTGTCAATCATCTCTGACCGCTGCACTGACTGCACGTGGTCTCCGCAGGATGCAACACACAGGGTCAACACCGCTGAGAGGGAGCCCAGTATCAAAGGTCTGAGAGTCATTCATGTCAGGGTTTGAGCACCGGGACCTGATAAAAAACACATCCTCACAGCTTCCACCTGAAAGGAACATGCTGCAGGAGGAGGAAGAAGAGGAGGAGGCTGAACATGCACCCTGCAGGAAGAGGTGGTGGAGGACGAGGATGAAGAGGGGGAAGAGGAGGGAGATAGGAAGAGGAAAAGGGAGGATAAACCCAGCATAAGGATGTGGTGGACGAAGAAGAGCAGGCAGCTGGAGCATGTGTTCTGCAGTAAGAAGAAGAGGGAAAGAAGAAGATGAGGAAGCTGGAGCATGCACCCTGCAGGAGGAGTAGGATGAGCATGAAATGGAAGAGCAGGAGGAAGAAGATGAAGAGGCGGGGGAAGAGGAGAAGGAAGCAGGAGGAGGAGGGGGTGTCACCAATGGACATCAAGTTCAACACAGAGGCTGCAGGCGTTTCACTCACACGCGCACACGCACGCACACACAGACAGAGTGAGTTACTCACCATATTACAAATGGAGGCGATGTTTCTGACAGTCATTTAGTTCACAGTGTCCCCCTCACCACCTTCTTCATAAAACAAACATGATGCGGGAGCGAGGCGACGCGGACGAATGAAGCAGGTTTGCAGCCGCGGCTGGAGGCCAGACTGCAGCCTCCAGCGTCAGAGAGCAGGCGGAGGGACACGGGGCAGCATGCAGCCAGCAGGGAGCAGAGGGGCGGACAGCACTCAGCGTCGAGCCGGCCTCATCGTCACACACGGCCCGGGAACAGCGCAGCTACAGACCGCCGATGCATGAGAGAACCGTGGGGAAGTTCCAGGCAGCAGGTTGTTAGCAACGACCGAGAGACAAGCGTGATGTGCTGGGGGAGAGCACCGGTCCCGCCTATCCCGGGGGAAACTCCACAGCTGATTGGTTCACGCTGTTATCTGTTGATTGACCGGGTGGCAGGACCATAAGCAGACTTGCACGGCTAAGCTCAGTTGAGCTGCAACCAATCCTCGGCGACTCAACGAACAATGGCTTCTGGGAAATGTAGTTGTCTTGTGGGACGTAGCTAAACAGATGAAGGGATTAAATGATTTGGTATTTAATTTAATGATAATCAATGTAAAACTATTTATAAAAAAAAAACCAAAATACAAAGTGACCAAATTCAATCCCAGTCTTTATCAACCATGATTTAAATATTGATTTAACTATGTTCAAAATAAAATTCGATAATGTGGTCTATAAAATATCAAGTGTTCAGGCCAAAATATAATTAATCAACTTACAGTACAAAATACAGTAAAGAACCATTAGCATTTTTATTTGATAAATGAGAAATCAGTGATTGATTTTTAAAATTTACCATGAAAACCACTTGTTTCAGCAAAAAAAAATTGAATAAAAAAATCAATAGTCAACTTACTATTTGATTAATAAGAAACAATGACACCAGTTGGATTAAAGTGGATTTCGTATTGCTGGACAGTTTGCTGTTGCCCTGAACGCATCTGACCTGGATAATCTCCTGCTGCGTTCTTCATATGTGAAAGACAAACTCCAGAAAATATCCACATCTGATTGTTCGCATATATTTTCATATCCGAAAGCAGCTATCGTTTGCTGCAACCGGACCGCCGCCATGTTCGGAGACATTCCTCTGATGATGTCATCAGGGTTCATTTTACTGTTGAAGACTCCATTAAAAATATAAGTGTCGAGGCTCTTTATTGCTTAGAGACAAGGCTTTACACTCAGTGGTGGGCATTTGTTGTCATCCTTAACATTTTGTCTACTAAGTAACTAATCTTTTAATTTGCAGGTATTCTGGACCCTAACCATCTATTATGTGGCTGTAATGAAGAGGCAGGACATAAGAGAAGGTAAGTGTCCTGTCTGCAGAGCTCTGCAGGACGCCAGCGCCCTCGGGACGCTCCCCATTCACCTCCGGCTTTGATGGCGCTTTCACAACAATCGACAACCCGACAATTATCTTCTTAGCATGTGAACAAAAAGAAAGGAAAACAACAAATAATTAAGATGAGCCCACTTCAAAAGGAATGGGAAAGGAGAGAGGAATGAAAAGTATTTAGAGAAAAACAAAGAACGACAGGGTGAGGATGGAAGGGGTTTGGAATGCACCCGGGGTTATTTAGACATTTGTTGATATATGAATACTTTTGATTGACATGTGCAGTAGCTACAGATTCAAGACATTCCCAGATTGACTTTCTATTTCAGATCAGTATTAATAGGAAAGAGAGGAACTGCCCCTTTCCCTGCTTTTATTGTCATAACCACAGGTCTTCACATGCTCTCTGGTGGAAACATCGATACAGAGAATGTCCGCCGTGTAAAACTACACCTCAAAACTTTCATTGACATGCTGAAACCAAAATAAGCTTGAAAACAAGTCCAGCCCCTTTACATCTGATGTTCTGTTCACATCCTTGTTTATGAGATCACATCTCTTGTCGACACTTCACATGAACAGTCAGTGTTTATATGGAGTTTTAATCTCTTTGTGTTTTTCCTCCTCAGGTTTGGACAGAGCTGACAGGACCTCTGTGTCCACAACAGGTTTTTTTTCCAGCCAGTAGGTGAACCTCAGAGGACCCTGTCCGCTCGCCTCAGTGGAGATCAGATGTGAGGCTGAATATTTGGACTTTCATGTGGGTGCACATACATCACACACTCACGCACACACACAGATAAGGAAACACTGGAGCTCAGACAGTGTTTCTAGTAAACGTTTCTAAAAGCAAAGACGACCTTCCTGTTGTTCAGTTACTGCAAAGAGGCGAATGAATTATGCATCTTTGTCTGTGCTGCCAAAGAAATATTTCCCCGGCTCCGAGCTTGTGATTCATTGCAGCCCGGTGACATTTGGCTGCGGCCTCTGAAACATCAAGGTTAGGAACAGTCTATTAACATTGTTTTATACACAAGTTCACTGGTAACAGAGAAACTATTCTCGCTCGCCGCACCAGAGATGGTGTGTGTTCTGGGGACTGGGCGAATTGCGATGGCTGCAAATAGAAAATGATTCATAGTTTGAGTCTGAACACATGCTGTTACATTTTTAACCTTCACTTATCAATGCTTCTTTATTAAGAAGCATTCTTTGAAGTCACAGGGGGAATAATGAATGCGTTGGGTTTTGAAATCACTTTTAAAACTTATCTCCTTGTCAGTTGCCTATGAAACAAAGGTTACATCAACTTAACTTATAAAAACATCCAAACAAACAATCACCATCTCTGCTCTTTGAACGGTTCCAAACCGTGTGGGCACAGAGATAACATAGTGATAGAATCAGCAGCAGCAAGCCCACAGTTACTGCAATGAAAGATGATAGCGGGATCTGATCATTTAGGCAAAGGCTCCGTTGATGTGACTCTGGATGTAAAACACAAACCACGGTGACTACTGTTTCGTTCTTCATCTGTTTTTTTGACTTTCCCTGTGAAGTGATCAGCTGCTGTCTGCCCCCCCACCCCCCCCCAGAAATAGGACAGGTTAGTGTGTGTGTGCCTGATTTCTGAGGTGCATATCCTCAAAAGCAATGTCAATGACACAAAGACGCCTTTGTGTCAGTTACCATCTCCTGTGGTTTTATGTGTGATTTTCACAACTGTTGTATTTTAAGCCTGTTCAGCACTTTTGTTAATTTTGGTCTGCCTGTACGCTGGTCAACACATGTTTGCACTTACCACCAAAGAACAATGTGACAATGTTGATATAGTTAAATCAATTATAGCCTATTACAAAAAAGCCTGTTTCTCCCATTTCCCAGGCTGAATGCACAGGTCCTGGACTCGTGCACTACAACATTGGCTGCAGTACAAAGACCCCAATTCCCTGCTCTAACTCTTACAGCAGGAGGGGACAGTGGATTATTAGTCGCACACTCTTTTGCTTTGACATCCTAAGTGGCCTTGGGTACACACTGTTCCAAACAGACTCATCTGTTCTCTATTTTACATGAACGGTACCCGAGCTTCTATAAACAGAGCAGCAGGGCATTATGGGTACTCCCCCCCCCCCTCCCCCCGCTATTATATCTCACATTAACATGCTGCTGTCTGTCTTCTTTGTCGAGAGGTCAAATTGATGGCATACTTTATTTCTTAGAACAGCTAATGTTCTAAATGCCAAATAAACATTCCTGTAATACTGGTCATCACTGGTGTTTTCTCCTCAGAATAGTAGTTTACCGGTAGTTTATTTAAGAATACTTGATTGACTGATCAGAAAATCAACACTGAGATTTTTTTCAATAATCAACAGGAAATATAAACATATATATTTTATCAAAAATAAAAGAAATGCAAAGTAGTTGTTTGCATTAGTATTCCCTTTAAAGATGCACCTGTAGCTGCAGTGTCAATAGAGTCTGTGTGGACATTTTGTTTATATCACAACTGGATTCCATCAATTTTACCCCATTTCTCTATGCGAAGCAGCTCACGCTGCGGGAGGATTGTGGAAAATGACACGGTCTTTAAATCAACTTTGATTTAATGCTGTAAAACCATAAAACATGAGACATTGAAAATTGAAAACTGACGTCTTTCATTTGGATGTTTTGTCCAGCTAACTGTCAAAACAGGTTGACATTCACACGAAACAGAGAGAAACAGAAACTCACATGGGAAACGGTGAGATCAGTTACTGTCTGACATTTCCCCTCAAATACCATTTCAAGCTCATGTATTTTCTATTGTTTCAAAACAAGTATATAAAGAGGACTTCTTAGACCAGGGCTACATCTTTTCCATCAAAATGAGCAGATATACTCAGGTTAACCCACTTAAAAGGTGATCGACTTCTCTCTAATTGCTGCTGAACGTTGTTTACAAGATGTAAAAAATAACAAGTACGTAAACGTGCATGGCTATTTACGCACCAACGCCTGGAGGCTCAAGAACAAGAAGTTAGTGCTTTCATCCAGGTGTCATGTTTCCATATGAGTATATCCATTACCATTGCAGACAAAAGCCAGATGTTAGTGGATGTTTGTGTTTTTTTTGACCAATGGAAAAGAGACTCAAATATACCACTCATAAATATACAGTCTTTGCTTATTCTTTGAGAAAGGGAACATTTTGTGTTAATCCATACTCTAGTTTTTGCCTGATCTTGCTTACAAACCAAACAACCACCACACAAACAGGCAGGGGGCAAAAATGAAACCTCAGGGTTTTTATTATTCATGTTCATATAACAGACCCTGTTCTCAGCCTCCTCCATGTTGCTCCTCGAACGCTTCTGTTCTGCTCCACAACAAGTTTCAGTCAGTTAAACAGCGACAGTGACTCAAGCTGTGTTGTAATACCAACACAATACAGGGAGCAGAGAAGTTCACTGTCACCATCTAATTCAGGCGGCACTAGAAACTGTATCTGCATTTGTTATCACGTCTGTGACTCAATCATACCGATGTAAAGCACCCACATGGAAAAGGGTCGCAGAATAATGTTTATGTAACGTTCACTCAACAGTTTCACATTCAAACATCAGGAATAAACCAAGACCTGAGAGTGTCAGAGGATAACAGCAGCAGTCAGGTTATATAAAGCACTGAACTACTTCTTATCAACTTTTCACACAAGGACAGAGGCCTTCACAAACTTTGCTGTCAGGTGATGAGTGCACACTGTGGTGGATGGCAGTCTGGAGGCAAAGTTTATTTTCTATAGGACATTTCAGCCATTCACTTCACTGTGCTTTACACAAGATATGGATTTGTGTCGTAGGTGTCTTTACACAGAGCAGAGCTGTGTTTGACATTTTGATGTCACAGTGTAAAAGACCCTGAAACAAGTTGTTGTTGTATAACTGTCTTCAGTGAAAAAGAAAATACATATAAGACTGAATGGATTTAATAACACATTCAGATTTTGGTTCAATACCTCTAAACTGTTATCCATTACTTATTTCATAGGATGGATTGAAAAATTACATGAGTTCAGGTCATAATGAATGTGTGATCGTTTTCATTACCTCATTAAGACATTCTGCATTAGCTATGGAGGGGAGCTTTGAAGCAATTGAAGTTAATAGCAAGCAGCCAGTCGTTGGTTTATGGGTCAAATCAGCTGTTTCACAAAACAACTTATTAAAGTGATTGGGAGTTTAATGTCTTCTCTTTTGATAAAGGCTATAGTCAACTATTCACACCACTTGCACCAAGTTCACTAGTTCCCGAGTCAGTCAAGTAAATACAGAAAGATCAAAGACACTTTTCACACTACATAGAAGCTAAATCATCACGGTAATTCACCTAGTTCATGAGGATGAGTTAAGATATGTTAAATATATCTCTGACATCATGGTGTCTGCAGTACAAAAAAAACACAATCAAATACATTCATCCATCACACATTCATCTACACAGGCCAAATTTAAAGTAGTGATCCATGACAACATACACAAATTTCCGTCGGGATGGTGTAAAAGGTGTGTTTCAAATAGTGATACCATAGTGCTGGAGGTCTCATTAAAATGTTTGAAACACACAGACATGGGGTTGAGCATGTTCCTTCTCCGCTGAGGTTCTGGAGGATTCCAGAAGCTCTGATTCAGTTCATGATTTTGAATGACACATCTGTGTGGTTTCTTCTTCTTCTGCAAGACGCCGAGCTCCCCTCTGACGCATACACACAGACGAATATTTTGTGTGAGTGATCATCTAATCTGAAAAAAGTGAAAACAGGTTCGCCTTGACTTTTCTCTCCTGCGTCAAACCGGACGAGAATCTGCCCCAGAGAAAAGAGAGGAGCGCCTCTGAAAACATGAACGTGTGCTTCGTCCTTCAAGCTCTGCCAGGTAGTATTTGTACTCGTGAATGCTCAGGTCAATTAATTATTATGAGTAAAAGTATTATCATCATATCCGACAACAACTCCTCTGTTTCCCTCTGCAGTGAGTGGGCTAGAAGAGTCACATCCCGTCATAAAGAGCGACTGGGGGCAAATGATGCTGTTTGCGATCCTTTCTTACGAATGTCTGACGCACGTCTCTCTTGTTCTTTTTCTTGAGTGTCCTTGGTGCCAACTCGTTTTTTGTGACGAGCACAGCGTGTACCCTTCAGCCACACAGGCACCTAACCTCTGTTATTGCCCCGAGCAGTTTGGCCTGTTTGTCTGTCCTCCTCACACTCTGTGGCGTCCAAATGGCCTAGCTCCACACCACAGCTCAGAGGGAGAGAGGGAGAGAGGGAGAGAGGGAGAGAGGGGAGGTTGCATTGCTATGTGTTTCAAATCTGACATTTCATCAGCGCACACACTGATAAGAACACCCAACATTTTATTAGTAATTCTTTGACTCACACACTCACACTGTGACGGACCCTCCATCGCTGTCCAGAGAGAGAGGTGACCTTGAGATGCTCGGAGGAGATTGGTCTTCGTCTGCCTCTGAATCAAACACACACACACCCACACTTCAGTATTCTTGCTTTGTGTGATGTCTGTGAGCGTAGATGCACAATAACCGAGCACAGGCCATAGCATGGGAGTGTGTGTGGGTGTGTATCGGCACATGAATGCATGTGGTGCACTCGTGAAGATCAACGTCATAGATCTTCATAATGAAACATGTTGGGCGATCTCTATGCAATAGTCCACTGTTCCCAAGTCTGTCCGCAGAAACTACACACACTCGAGTGGCTTGGAGGAGAGTCCCAGTTTTCAAAGGTGGCTAATAAGATCATTGTGTGATACAAACCTCACAGTGAACATAAAATCTACAAAGCCCCCACAGCGCTGTGAAAAGGAGCAGGTCACTTATAGGTCATTGGGTTAGAGGAGCACCAGAGACGAAGTGTGGATCTCTGGATCAAAGTGCAGACTCCTTCCTCCCTGCTTCTCCCCGACGACCACCGTGACTCACAGCGCTCAACCCACAACTCAGGAAGAGAAGCCGAGTCATGCAGCAGAAGGATTAATAAAGTCTGAGCCCTCTGAAGAAGCACTTCTCACAGAATCACTTTCTCACCCGGACACAAGACCAAATACTGACAGCAAGCAGTTATTAACATTTCACAACGAGGCGCCTGACTGGTGACAACTTTCTTTTGTTGGTTAACTGAACGGCTGGTTTCTCACCTGACTTCACACCAAATCCCAGGTTGTCAAACGGCCCCCGTGTTGTTGCTTTTTGTGCTTAAATGTGTGTCTCTCGTCCGTCTGTCTGCGGCGTGTTGAGGGAGCGTCCTCGTGCAACACAGATGCAAACAGGGCCGTGTATTCACACTCAGTCAGATTCATGGTCCCAGGTGTCTAATCCACCTGTGTGTGGGTTTATTCTTCCTGGGAGAGGTAGTGACAGGGCTGAGCCTGTTTGTCAGTCTGTGCACAAAAGTGTATTCAGACTCTTAGACGTGTGATTGACAGACAGATGACAGGCACACCTGTAAAAATAACAATTAAGTGTATTCATGTAGGATAATGACTATAACTGCAGGATAATGATATACATATATATAAATGACATGGGTGAACAAACTGAAGCATTATCCGATATTGTCAAATTAAATATTTGGCAGCCTATTTTCACTTTTTCCTTTTCCTTTGTTGATTTTCACATCTTCTACCCTTCAACCTGCACATGAATGGCACCATCTTGCTCATCACTGGGCTGTTGTTGCTTGTGAGCTGATGAGCTGAGCGAGGCCCCGCGTCATGCTGGGGACCGTGAAGAGGCCAGAGAAGAGCTGTGGTGAGGTGGCAGAGTTAGAGCATCACATCCAAATCACACATCTCCTTTCCCTCTCTGTTGGGCAGAGGACAAAAAGTTCTCCTCCACACCTCACACATCATAAGACAGCACACACAGTTCTACCACACGTACATTTCTCATTGTGTTTGTTTCATTATGCTTGGCAGCATCTTCAGCCTAGCAGCTCATCCACAAATCAACAGCTCAAGCCCTGTCCCAGAACCAGCCAGCGACGAAGCTGTCTGTTTGTATTAAAGCACCACAGAGGCCTGAGACTGAACCTGGCTCTGTCATCAGCTCTGTTCAGGCTGAGAAGTAAAACAGGCGCAGGATGGAGAGACAAGTCTGAAATGAGTGACATTGGCCCAAATCCATGAATGTGGTCCACTGAACCCCATGTGCAGAGCAGCGTCCCCATCGGACTCTGTGTGCCTCTGTGGTTTGTTCTAGTTACAACCTGGATCTTTGGTCCATGTAGAAATCACAAATAAAAACATGTTTGTTGATGCAGATCTGGACAAAGTAATTTGTAAACAGAAACTGAAGGTTTTGTTTCATTTCCAGGAATCCATATGTTGACTTCTCTCTTACAAATTCCACAAATGATATGCGCATCATGTTTCATTAGAAATGAATAACGTTCTATTGTTTATTATTAGGCTCAGTGCTTTAGTCCTCAGTGTCTAGTGGATGAACTGCTGGAGGTGATCTGGGCTGTGTTGGAGAGACAC
The DNA here is from genome assembly GCF_949316205.1 of Platichthys flesus. NCBI lineage: Eukaryota > Metazoa > Chordata > Actinopteri > Pleuronectiformes > Pleuronectidae > Platichthys > Platichthys flesus. Next base: position 20,175,383 of record NC_084953.1, on the reverse strand, counting down.
CTGTTCATTGTGCACACAATTTTAAAGGCAAAACTAAATATGAATACATAAATAATAAAATTAATTCAGAAGTTATAATTTTAAATGTATGATTGGTATTTAATAATAATGTGGCTCATGGAAAATTCAACATTTCCTCCATGAAAACACAGTATATTTATGTCGCTCCGGTCATATCTGTGAAACAAAGTGGCATGAAATTGTGTCTCTCTGAAATCGTGTACACGTACAAACAGTTAAAAGACAATAACCATTTTTTAAATATATGGATAACTTTATTCACCCAATGAAAAATTCATTTTTGTAAAAGTATCACTTCATATCATAAACATAAACACACAGTGGTAACTGCATCTTGTGACTGTCAAACTAATAAATGAACAATAAACAGTTTCGAAATGAATAGTGTTAAATATAAATTATTAATGAGAGTGATGGCTGTATAGGAACAAAGCTGAATCCAGGGAAAACGACCTCTAACCCCATCTCAGCTTCTCCTCCACTTTAGATGCTTCAAAACAACAACTATGCCTAAGTCTCGTTTTTCCTTTGCTCACAGGTTTTGCACGTGAGCAGAAAAAACAACGTCTCCCTCACAACAAACAGGATAATCCCACATGTTTAAAGTCTTACCTCCGACACAAGTCTGCGGTCACATGCCATATACATGTTGGCGCAAATAAACAGTGTGGGGACTGGCTTGTGCACGTCAGAAAGGAAAGTGGAAAGCAATCAGCCAATGTCACAGCGGAGATCAGCTGTGGACCGTAAACAGGAGAGGATTTAGACATTTGCCATCATGCTTGTGAAGAAGTTAAAATGAATGTAAAAGCTCAGAGCTGGTATTCTTTGAGGAGGAGAAGGTGTGGTGTGGTGTTGGTTGAAACTATTGTCATTCAGATAATTAAAAAAAACACCAGTGCCTTCCCACTAATGCTGTCGACATTCAGAGGTATGCAAATTCTCCACCGTGTCGGAGGAGCTCACATTACAATAAGAAACAACACTAACCCTCCTCCTTTGTGCGGGCTTGTGCCGGCAGGCCAATACAATTTCCATTGCTCACTGGAAATGCAAATGTTCTTGTTGATATAAACAAATAAGAAGGAGAGAGCCATGAGATAACGTGTGAATGGATCTGCCCTTCACAGTTTGGTTATCGGCAGTAAAAACAGCAAGGTTTTACTCTGGATAATTATTTATTCGCTTATGAATAAAAGCAAGCAATGGAGACATTGAAGGGGCTTTGGGAATACGCACCATTTAAATCAAGTTGATATTGAGTTGCAGTCCTACAGCTTTGAAGAAACCATGTGGTCACAACAATCTGAGCACAGAGACCGGTGTAAAGTAGTTTGCTCCTAATAAACACCTTTACAAACAATGATTAAAGGCAATGAGAATGATAAGCATCTATCATGATACTGATAAATAATTGACCATGGCTCATGAGGCTTTGCCCCCGGGTCGGAATCCTCTAAATTGCCCCAGTTTCTCTCTGATATCCCCAATGGTCCATCCTTTGCGGGAAAGGCCCCGGGGGCGAGTGCTGGCCGTGTGCGCCTCCTCTCAGCTGCACTGTAAAAGGTGCGGCCACCTTGGGAAATCAGCCCTCGCCTCCGTGTCAACAAGGACATCCTTCTGAGAACACATTTCACCTACCCCCCCCCCCCCCCGCCCCCTCCCTCCCTCTGCCAGCCCCCAAATTACCTTGACATTCTTCTGTTTGCAGTGAATACCCCCGAACTCTCCCTGACAATTGTCCACTCCCCAGCTACAGAGGATTACACCCCCCCCCCCACACCCGTTTTTACCCTCTGTAACCATCTATTGTCACCTCCGTGTGAGTGACACTCTGATCCCCAGTCAGGCCTTGTTCTGCTCTGTTTTAGCTCCACTTGTCAAAGGTATTTTAATTCGCCTGCAGCTCGGCCTCAGGGCACATCAAAAAACTGTAATCAGACAGTGACGTTTATTAGGCTGCATCCACACAACTGCATTTTCATCTGAAAACAGTGTTTAAGACAAAAGCCATTTCTAACCACTGGAAGGTTTTGGCTTTGTATCAGTTTTAATCCCGGGTCCACACTAACATGCCTGATAAAGCTCATCACATGAGTCATCATTTCTGAAAACATCTCTGTTTCTGCCCGTACAGACTGAAAAGCACTTCCAGCGTTTTATCTCTGAAGGTGAGTAGTGTGGATGCCAGGTGAATCCGTAGCAGAGTGGATGCATTTTTCAAATCAGAAGCGTACCATCATCTCTCAATCTTTGTTTCTCCAGCTGTCAGAACCAGCCTGAAGTCAGAATGGGACCTCTGCTGTGAGTCACTCTCCATTTCTGGGTCTCTTGTGTTTTAAATGAGTGAATCCTGCTCCTACAATAAAGGACAACATCCCACGCAGACATCCGTTCTTCCATACGTCACCATCAGCCTTCTCACCTGGTCTTTTTTATCTTTCTGTTTTACAGAGACGCTGCAGCACGGGCGAGCCTCACATCGTTTGAAACTGACAGGAGCTTCAGCTTCACTCTCGCAAATAAAGTCAACCTCGGAGAAAACATCCAACACAGCATCGGATACTGTGATGGTGGTATTATGTGCTGTATTTACTGAGTATTTGCAAGACAGCAGGCTGCACCATGGCAACACTGCTGAGGGTGGCGTTTACCACATTGGCTGTGATGTGGTTAGAGGGGCAGCCGCGTGTGTGTGTGTGTGTCTGTGTGTGCGTGTGTATACACCTATAGCAACCGAGTCTGCTCATGACTCTTGGCCACTAATTTCATATTTCAGCCCAGCCACCTGTCATCAGAGCTCTTATCAAAAATACATACCAGAGCATAATCACAGAAGCGGCGGCTGCCAACATACCTCAGAGCACATGAGCACAAGCGAAGGATGGGGGAGAGGGAGGCGAGGGGAAGGGAAGTGGGACAAAGAGATGGTGCAGGTTCAAACACAGTCGCTTAAATGATTCACCATGTGAAAGGTAAATGAATGGTTTCTTATGCTGCAGCAATTCACTGTTGTACCGGAGCGGGTAGCTCTCACATCATCCACAGCGTGAACGGGCTCTTGTCAAGTATGTATATATGTGTGTGCGTGTGTATTTGTAAAACAGCACCCCCTGTGTGGAGGATGCACATGTATAGGGGGCATGTCTGAACAGGTCACCGGCTACAGAACAACACCAGAATGGGATTCAGCCCCATCCCAGTTCACACACTAACATGATAACAACATCATACTAATAGGTTTTATTGCCTCCAGCAAAGAGGGTATGGATTCACCGCTGTCTGTAATTTTGTAAGATGATAGAAAAACAAGTGAGCAGATCAGCACGTCACCTGGTGGAAGGATGTGAGACGAGGTCAGGGACAAACCCAATCAGATGCTGTGTGGATCGGGATCAGGGGTAGATCCAGGATATCTTTTCCACTTTGTGTATCATTGTGAGTTTGGTTGTTTTTCAAAGATTTTCAGGGTTTTATTGTCTTCCATCGTTGAATCAAAGCACATGTAGAAAGTCAAGTGGCACAACCCGCCTGCAGCATGAGCAGGGAACTGATGAGTGTGTGGAATTCTACTAAAGTAAAAAAAAAAAAATGCATCATAAAAAAATTAAGAATGATTTAATGTTGTATTAACTTTGTCACTTGATATTTTTAATGAATATCTCCCTATGAGACATATTGGGCTAAACCACTAACTCCAGGCAGCTTCTGAGGTACAGTGTGTCAGAAGTGTTTTTTTCCATTCTCCACAACTGTGAATATCACTTTCATCCTCTCAATATAAACTGCCTATATTGCATAGATACCAGACCCTTTTTCATTTTGATTAATATTGACCTTTGACAGTAACTGACAACACAATGGTCTGACAGCTGCTCTGAAACAGAACGCCATGTTGGACTCTGGAGTTTGTACCTTTACTCATCATATGGCATTTAACAATAAATGACAAACACACCATAAGGTATAAATGAAGGAAAGATAACCGAAGCAAAGAAAAAAACGTTGACCCAATAGTCATTAGAGTTTTATCACAGAATAATAGATTTTAGTTTTTCCACATTTTCTAACAGACAGACAATCAACAGACACAATAAAGGAAATTTATATCTGGTCCTTATACATTGTTTATCCAGAAGATTAAATGTGGCTCTCCGCTTGTTCCAATAGGACGCACATATATTTATATTTATTACTATATGTATTATCAGTAGTAGTGCTCACTGTAAAGCATCAGTTGACCTACTTCTTCTCCTCCTCACCTGCAGACGGTTGGTGTTGGGTCGGGTCCCCCGGCCTGAGCACCCCCCCCCGCTGCAGGATCTTCTCTGAGCTCGTGTTATCCACGTGTGGGCTGGATCGCACGAGGAGAGGAGGAGGCGCGGGCGCGGGGAGGAGGGGTGTTGGGGCTTACCGGCAGCCAATCAGAGCAGAGCACCGCTCCAGCCCTATAAAGGTCGCGAGCGTCAATGAGCAGCAGAATCCAGTTTCGGTGATCTGTGTCTGTTCTGATCTCGGCAGCAGTCTGTGTTTGCGCAAGGAGCTGGACTCACTCTGGATTACTGAACGTTTTTCTGAAGATCTTGAAAAGATATCCGTTTCGTTCCCTCGTTGATTCTTTATTCCTCTGGACTGAAAACTGAAAATGCGTCTGATCCAGAACATGACGACCATCGCGGAGTGTGCTGCCCCTGAACACCGGGTGCCCAACAGGGTGATGAAGATAGCTGTGATAGGAGGAAGCGGTGTTGGCAAAACAGGTGAGAAACCGATATATACTAAAGAAATCCCTGTGCTACACTTACACTGGAAGCGATGCATTTTGCCGCGCATCGTCATGTATTCTAATCCCGTGTCTTTGCCTTGTTTCAGCGCTTGTTGTTCGATTCCTCACCAGACGCTTCATTGGAGACTACGAGAGAAATGCTGGTGAGTGACTGAGACATGAAACCTGATGTGTGACACTGACTCTCTGATATCCTTAGACTGAGGGTCTAACTTTTCCTTCGTCTGCTCAGGAAATCTGTACTCCAGAGAGGTCCAGGTGGACGGAGAGCAGGTGACCATCCAGGTGCAGGACACTCCTGGTGCAGAGGTGAGATCTTTGCTCCTCTTCATCCTCTTCTTCCTCCTCTTAGACACATTAGAAACAGTTTAGTTTCTCTGCGCTGACTGTCAGGCAACTGACGTGTGAAGGATTCCCATGTGACAGTCAGTGAATAATCCAATACAAGGATCATAATCGAATTCACTGTCTGACTGTGGAGATCATCTAAGCCTCCTCTGACCGGGCATCAGTCCAATACTGAACTAGTTTGTGTGTGTGTGTATTATTTCCTCCTGAGGCACAGTCTCCATCAGTCTGGCCGTCTAATCTCCCATTTATTTTAATGGAAGTCTGAGGACAGAGTGACTGATACTGGTCCACACACACACACACACACACACACACACCACACAGAGCCCCTAGTCACCCACACCTCTCTGTTCAGGAGCAGTAACTCTAGACCCTCCTGTCGGCCTCAGTAACATTCCACTCATTACAGAATATCTCTTACACAAAGTCAGGGAACGTTCAGTCTTAATTCTGACAATGAAAAGTCTGATTCGGAGTGTGTGCTTGGTTGTGTATTAATTCCTCTCTCTCTCTCTGCTTCCAGATGACAGATAATGGAGTCAGTCTACCTGACCATGTGAGCTGCTCCATCCAGTGGGCCGATGCTGTGGTGCTGGTGTACTCTGTGACAGACCGCCGCAGCTTCGACCAGATCCAACAGCTGCACCAGCTGGTGACTCGCACTGGTGGCGCTAACGTGCCCCCCGTGATCCTGCTCGCCAATAAGGCGGACCTGGTGCACCTGAGGGGTGTGGACTCGCAGCAGGGCCCCCTGCTGGCTGGAACTCTGGGCTGCTCTTTCTACGAAGTGTCTGCCAGCGAGGACTACAGCCAGGTGCACGACGCCTTCCACAGGCTGTGCTGCCAGCTCGCCAAGCGCCCGCCACCCGCCTCCAACTCCTCAAACAACTCTGTCGGCGCCGCCACGGAGAAGCGGCGCTTGCCCCTCATCCCCAGGCCCAAATCTCCCAACATGCAAGACCTGAAGAGGCGATTCAAGCAAGCGCTGTCCGCCAAGGTCAGGACCGTCACCTCGGTGTGAGGACAAGATGGAAGTGGTTCTGAGCAGCCACAGGAAGAATAAATTAAGAGGTCAGAGATGATCTGTGCTTCTTCACTGAAGACCTGTTCCAGCCTGGCTGAAGAAGACAGGACTGAGGGGAACAGTGGAAGCTCCCGTGTGGTGGGAGGCAGAGGTGAATGACCTCTGAGTGAGCAGGAGACTGTCCTGACCACATGTGAGAGGAGAGGCAGGGAGGAGGCTCATCGTCCGTTCAGGAGCAGAGGAGACGGGCGAGGCCACAGCTGCAGCCGCATGAGGTTGACTGATCCCTGACCGAGCTCCTTCAATCACAAACTGGAAACCAAGCTCTCCTGGAAACAGCAGCTCTCAAGGACTTTGCTGCTTATTTTGAGCTGTTCTGCCCGTTGTGGCAATTGAGCCGCACAGCTCTGCTAAATGATGGTACAATTATACACCAGCTGCTCCAGCCAGAGCTCTGTGCAGCTGGGTGTGTGTCATTGTGTGTGTGGGGGGGTTGTATCGGGTCAACCAATGCAGCATGTAGCATGTGACATTTTAATGACTGATGCACTTTATAAAAAAAAGACCAAAGGGCCTATCTTTATTTATTTGTAACAAATTCACTGTGTGTTCACAATAAATTGATGATGAATTTCACTCTGTCTCTGGGTTTTTACTTCGCATCTATCTGTGGTGCATGTGTATTTTTTCAGAAACTGCAGCACATGTAGGTGGTATGTTCCAAAACGTTCACTTTCAAGTCCCTCATGTCTAAGGCCTTGGCTTCATAAGAGTACGATAAAGAGATGACTCAAATAAAAGAGATAGGAACGCACATACCTCCACGAGGCCCAGGAATTTTTGAATATTCAATCATATCTGTGTCATATCTGGCAATGTTAAAGGAAGTAATCAAAAATTCCTGGATCCACAACAATATTTTAATTGGTTCTTCCCTGACCACATTCCAGATCCTTCCAAAAGGTTTTTATAGAATTCTGCTCCGTTGTTTTGTAAAATCTTGTCAGAAACCCAAAAACTTGCCGGTGTTATCCTTCACCGCAGAAAGTCATTCATCAAATGAAGCTGAAGGATGAGTTCATCAGTTAGTTTGCTCGGGGACGACCTTGTTTTATTAGGGACTCTTCTGAGAATCACGACCTCCCAGAACACGAGGACACTCTCCCCAACCATAACCTGAGTTTGTGTACGTTACAGATCGGTTTATTTGCAATGCAAAATCTAATTAGCGAACCTTAAATATCCTGTTCCTGATGGGTCGCTGAGGCCAGAGCAGTACACGGGATTCAGTGGGTGACTGTGCTCCACGCCGAAATGTGGAAGGTGACTCGTGTGGAGAAAGAGGGGCGGCCCAGGAGGCGCTAAACCAGCTCCCCATGTGAGCAAATGATCTGGCTCTTAGCAGACACCGTGAATTGACTTAATTATTCTGTTTGCCACCATGAGATGAGAGCGCTAACGGAGAGTGTGTATTCTCACCAGCACGGCACAGCCTCGCTCTCTTCACACCTCCATCGTAATGAGTTCGCACACGTGGCCTGATTCTAACGCAAGGGCAACAAATGATGTAGAGTGCATGCAAAAATACAAAAAAAAACACGTGTGTGTTGATAAAAAGGATCAGCACGTTTTATTTTTAATATTTGGTGCAAGGAGCTTCTGAAACATACTGGTAGTCAGAAAGATGAAGGATGTCAAGTGTCAAACACATTTATCACATTTCTGTTTCCAAGAGAGATAATCTAATATCTATATTATTACTTTACAACCCTCTTTCAGAGTATTTCCACCAACTCACACACAGGTTAGGAATGTTGCACTTGCTAATCAATCCCTTCATTTCCATTTTACAGCTTTTGTTTGTGGTGCAGTTCTTCTGCCTTTCAGACCCCGATGTCAGGCGCCAGTCTTTGGGTGGCGAAGAGCAGCTCGGGGATATCGGTCGGCCTCAGCAACCTGGTGGACAGAACCAGCACCTGGAGCGGAGCACACACACTCATGAGGGTTAGAAGAAGCCACAGTGTTTAACTTGGAGTCTACCAATGGAGACTGACAATTTCTGTTGCACTTTATATTTATTAGGGGACATCTCAAAAAGTATGTCTTTGTTGGTGATGCTCGAACCACGATCGGACTCTTTGTCATTCAGACACAAGTGCAAATGTTCATTATGGATTTATTCAGACATGATTAAAGTAATCAATTAATGATTTTATAACTAATTTCTTGACAAAGGCTTGGATTAAACAAGTCAAAATACATCACTGTCCACAGCATTTTGCTTCCTTTTCAATAAAGTCCTATAATCCACAAGCATGAACCACAAGCACAAGTCATCCCAAATAACATGGAGATGATTTGACAGCTTTTATTACAATTTTCTAAAATGGTTACCAGGATCCACTCGGATTCTGTTTCCCCCAGACATACATACAGTATCTCCATTATAAACATTAAGTGCTTATTCAGACATGTAAAAGCGCTACTACAATAAAGTGAGAGGTGAATGTCTGAACAGGGCTTCAGATTTCATTGTGAGAACTGAGAATTCAAGCTGTGCAAAGAAACAAACTAATGTTTGACGTTCTCCTGTGAAGTCTGCGGGGTGAAGGGTTCGACACTCACACTTTGTGGGGATCTACACATTTTTAAATGAGCTGATGCACTTTCTTTAAAGGAAAAAACTCTGACAACAAATGTTCATGCATCTCATGATGTAAATAGTGATATAAGTTCAGAGGCCGATTTAAAAACATACATTTTGTGTTTATGAATGGCAGATTTAGAAGACTGGAAGTTGTTATCCAGCCCATACTGTCTGGTGTAGCTTTCTAGTTTAAATTAGAACTACAGCTCTCTCAGGCTGTATAACAGCTCTGTTCTCCTGCAGCCGTGTTGCTTTAACTCCAGGTCAGCACCTAAATTTGGCAACGGTCCTGTTTGTAGTGGCAGAGTCTTATTCTGAAGAATTTCATCCAAGTGCAAGAGCAGAGGAACTTTTAGGGGAAGATGAAGTAGAGCTCCATGAGTGTCTGATCCACAGTACGCTGTGCATGTACTGCATGTGGTAAGGTAAGAGTGTGTATCTTAAGGTCAGTGTGTGTGTGCGGGCTAGAGGCTTATTATACAAGCTCGTCTGTATTCAGTTTTCCTGATTATAGATGGGACGCTTTGATCCTTGCAAGGCCTTTCATTGCCTCTGGCCTCCTTCTCAAAGCCTTTTATTTAGACAAAGCCACATAACCCCGCCTGATCTCCCTGTTTGTCGTCCTCACTCTCCTCGCTCTCCTCTCTCCCAGAGGAAACGCATTCATCTGCATGTTTTACATGCCACTGTGGACTGCATATGTAATCAACACAAAACGCTCAACACACAGGAGCAGGCAGACACAACATCTGATGCATGAAATCAACACGTGTGAGGATCAAACGATGCTCTCCCCGGTTTTGGAGAAGGCCTGATCAGTGTATGTAGAGCAGCGTTCATGTCTGCTTATTGTTTGCAAGTTTCAATTAGACATCTGTGTGGAGGTGCACACTGTGTAAACCTGTCCTCAAGGTCACCTACACGGATCAAGTGAGTCTCTCCTATTTTTTCTCTCGATTTATGTTTTACATGGCCAAAGACATGAATCGGTTATATTCATACTTAGATCAATTCTTTAGATTGTGTTCAGCAAGAGGAGTTGCATTGGTGGCAGATGTTGAGATGAAGGTTTCTTTTAAATTGCCCATCATGCTAATGCAGTTACACACACAGTATGCAGGATGATTACATCCACATACTACATTTAAGTTGTAAAACACATCACTGGTGCAACGTTTACGTCTGCCACCTACACTATTTCTGAGTTTTTGAGAGCCTGAAACTCAGAAGTTTGGAAACCCTGCAGGCCTTGTTTTAGTTTTATCCAGGGTTACATTGCAGTCTGGACGGGCAGAAACAAAATCCTTCGGAAAACAATACTCGACTCTGAATATAAGGACAAGTAATATAAGTGATACAGAGCTAAAAGACTTATATGGACAGCGATTCTTTTAAATATGCTGTTTAGAACCTTTTACCATTCCTGCCTGCGGCGGACAGTAAAAACATCATGGATGTTTTAATGTACCAGAGAAATGGGCAAGATTTCACCTGTAATTTCTAATTGTCAGCCTGACTGTGGCACACAAGTGTGTGTGTGTGTTTGTGAAAAGAGAGAGAAGAAGAGAGAGAAGAAGAGAGAGAAAAGAGAGAGTTTTTGCTATATCTACATAGCATATTTGTAGACTCAACTCTCTTCTTTTAATAACATGTAATTTCCGAACTAGCATAGACACTAAAACATAGGCCGTGAACAGGTGAGGTAAGTAGTGTGGTACGAGCTTCAGTCACCTGGTGGTGAAAGACAACTGAGTCTAGTCCACTCACCTGTGTCCCTGGTTTGTGTGTGGTGAACATCTCTTTGATGAGACGCAGCTCTGAAGGTGTGACGCCTCCTACCACAAAGAGGAGGAGCACGGGGTTGTCGCTGGGATGCGGGCGACTCACCTGGAGATAACACAGGACATTGCGACGAGTTACTGTATTTTTAGGTCCTCTTAGGTGTTGATACTGTCCCCCATAACAGACAAGTCAGTGACTTTGTCCAGTGAACAGTTTTATATTTTCCTCTATTTGTTATTATCTGTGGTTCTCGGTGTCTTGCTGCTGAGTCACTGCTCAGCAGGACACATGCTACTGAGGAGAGAGGACTCCATAAGGACACAGGTCACAGCATCCCAGCGGATTGATGTCTTCTCAAGCTGGTGTTAGGATGGCTGACACGTGGACAGGGAGGCAGACCCCCCCCCTCCATCCCATTCAACACATGCAGACACAAACCAACGTTCCACATCACCTGTTCACATGCACTCAGAGATATACAAGTGCAGGAAAAAAAATGGGAAAACCATTAACTGTCACTTAAAGATGCATTTTAACAGCAGGGTACAGTCTGCTGAGACTCACTGCAGGAGAAGAATGGGTGTACTATTATTTGTCGAGCTGTAACCTGTGAGTGCAAACCAAGCAATCAGAGCAGCAGGGGGGCGGAGCTGAACTGACAGTAGCCGTACACGTGAAGCACCAGCAGGCAGGGCTGAAGCATGTCAGGGCTGAACGACATGTGCTTGTTGATTTGAAAAAAAATGTGTGAATAAATGCTCTCTGGTGTATCTGCTCATGTTAATATGTGGTTCCATCAGACAGATTTGCAGACACTTGACATCACACGGCATCGCAGACATGTGCTAGTAGATCCACCACGTGCATCGCAGCCTCCTGAGGCTGAACCATGTGCACCTCCATGGGTTACACTGTGAGGGATGGGCTTATGGACGTGTGTGGTGAGGAGGTGCGAGCTGTGTTTGCCTTCGGGTGTAAGTGAGGAGACATTATAATAATAATATAATAATATAATAATATAATAATATAATAATATAATAATATAATAATATAATAGGATGGATACTTTATTAATCCCATGGGAAATTCATTATTAAATGTATTATAATAATAATAATAACACATTTTGGGCACCTTTCATGACACTCAAGGACACCTTAAATGTACACATAATTTGAATAAAAACAGATACACAACAATAAAAAAAGAGACCAAACATGAATACAAACAGAATTCAACAACAGATTGATAAAAGAAAAAGTAATATATACAAAAATATTTCACTGAGTTCACCAATCGGGAGAGATGAGCTTTTAAACCAATAATAAAAAAGCAAATTGTACTCCATAAATGTGAGATATCCTGGGACTTTAAACGTATATTTGCTGGTGTTAGTGAGACAGACGAAGTGAGGCTGACTTGACATTTGAAGGAGCAGGAGTCTCCTGTACAACCAGGACTCTGTCTAAACAAAGACTTAACAAAGCACTGCAGACACACACAGAATTTGGTAACAGACAGTTAAAGATGATATTTTAAGCCACAGTGTACAAGCTTTCAGTGGGTCATAATTCAAACTCGGGTCCAGTGTGTTTAGTGATATAAACGCTGGAGTATGCATAGGTCCTAAGGTTAAAAATAGACGTTTTATTGGGGTGTTTTATTGCATTAAGGGTGGGCACTGTGCTTCTATACAACTCTCCAACTTTAGGTTTATAGGTTTGTCTGAGTTGGTGCTTCCTGGGCCAACTTTCTCAATGTGCGTAAACCCAGGCCACGGTTACACAACCGCACTAATTCCTCCCCCCTGGGTAATCATCAGTTTAAGCAGACCCATATGTGGTATAATCAGACTGTGGACAGCGACCTGCTTTGTGGTGGATATACATTACCCACAGATCTAAAACTGCAGGTCTGTGGCCTCAATATTAGTGCAGCCAACAGATTTGACCTTCTCGTTTTCTTCAGGTACATTTAGAACTTCAGAGAAAGAAATGGCTGAAAGTCATATAAACTGATCATTCAATAAAGCAGGCTATTAAGCAACAGGTGTGAAAGTGAAGCCATTCTGCTTACTGCGAAACCAACAGCATCATTTGAAAAGACGAAACTTCAAATGGATCATAAGGATGTCTGCTGGGTTTTGTTATGTAAATACCAGTGTTGACCACTGTATGATCAATTAACACTTTCTCTTCCTGTGTTTCTGTTGCTTTTAAACTTTTCTTCCATGACCATTTATTGGGCTTGAGATCATCTGAGGTTTATGTTTTACACAAAAAATAAACCAATAACGTTTGATTAAAGGTTGTGATGACCAGTGCTAAAAAGCTGCTTACTGCTTTGTCTTTAATCATTTTTTGTGAGTCCTTTTCAACATTCTAAGCACATACCTATAATCAAACTTCAGATGGTCCATTCAGCAATTAGCAGCTTTTTGTTCACTCAATTCACCAAAGATGGTAAGGTCATATAAATGAGCCATAAAGCACGACACGTAGTATTTCTTCACCCACTGGTCACTTGTCAAAGTGATTCAGCTACATTTCATTTGTTACTGGATTAAAATAAGATACTCAGCTGGATTTAAAAAATTTTACATGGTTATTGTGGAAGATTTCAAGCTTTTATCTATGCTTTTCGTCTACCTTTTCATATTTATGGGGGGTCCTGAAAACACTACGGATGAAGGGATTCTAGAAGGGCTGGATGGCCATCTACATCACATAAAGAAATGCTACAACAGCAGTCCTTCACCTCCACACACAAAACGAAGGGGTAGGGCCAAGTGGTAGATTTAAATGTGATGGTTAGAGTTGGGGTAAGGGGCTAGGATATGCACTCTCACTGAGTAGAGATCAAGTTGGTGTGGATGTGTCTGAGTGGTTTCTAACCTTCATGAACATACTGAAGCCGGTCTTGAGCAGGTCTGTGAGACCTCCAGACATGTGTTCGATGTCGGGACATTCATGTCTGTCGGGGTGGAAGACTTCCTCCAGGACCTGTCGCAGGAAAGGACGATACGTCGCCTGCAAAACACAAACATCCCACTTGAACATAACGATCTGTGTACAATCAAAATATCTTCATTGACAACACTTTTATTTTTAACTATAGAGATGTGTTAACTAAAATAAATCAGTATATGAGGAGTGAAGAGCTGGTGAAGAGGTGTTTTCCAATAGAAGGGCTTTGTTTTGCCTCTGTAGAGACAGTGGAGTTATAAACAACTCCACTTGACCAAACAGGCAGCTGAGCTATGAGTCATTTCAGGAGAGTTTGAGCCCTACTGTAATCAGGATAAAAATATTACACTGCTGGATGTGGCTGAAATTGTATTTGATCAATCAAGATAAGGTATTTAAGGGGATAAACCTAAATCCAGTATTAATACCCTTTAATGTTAGAGAGTCCTCTCAGTATTTCTGAACAAATCATTCACCCAATGATGAACATCATCGAAACTACCATTCTGCTTTTATCACTTTTAAACTTGTCATAAACTTGTATTCATTGCTTGCTCTCCAAGCCACAGGAGATGGTAAGACAGATTTAACATTTAAGATAAAACACAATGCTGGAGGGGCGTCATATTCGGACTTGTTGTTGATGTGCTGCACACACATATTGGCATCATAGCATGACCATATCCTGCTTTGTAAAAACATGACATCTCCCCTCTTACTTCTCCAGTGTAACGAGCTGCCAAACCTTCACATCACAGCAAGTAGTTACTCAGGTATCTCCTCAGTCTGACAGAGAAAAGCAGGAGTATCTGCAGAATCTTGACTAAAGCCTCATGAATACATTTTAATATTCCTAAAAGTTGATTTATGAAAAAAAAGCACAACAGCAAGAGGTAAATCTGCTCTTTCTGCCCAGCTATCCAGGACATAATGTACCATATATAGCCCTCAAAGCTTGTGGATCACGAAGCCGAGACAGATTTCTTTAAGGGAGTGAAGTTTGCTGTCCCAGATAAGACTTGGCAGAGATTTGTTTAAGTACTTTGAATAGCAGAAGTCTTAAAATAGCAGGAGAAATATCTTTCAGTGCTGAAGCCCTAGCTGGATAACATTTTACAAGAGGCTACAGTTTACAGTTAGTTAGGAGTTGGTATGTAGCTCATTGAGGAGATATGTTGAACTGTGAGCAAACCTAGGAAGCAAAACTTTTCCTTTCAATGTTGTCAAAGGAACATCTGAGCACTCAGAAAAGACTAGAACCAAACTGTTGATTCAAGCATTAAATATACAGCTACAATATAACCCAAATACCACTGTATCCAGGTGCCTCTGCCCACAGACGCCCCCCCGCCTCAGTGTGGAGCATCAGCATTTATCATTCCTACCAGAAGCCTCCCACTCCTCTCGTCCATGTGGAGCAATCACATCAGAGGAGAACCTGCCGTCCACGTTGTATAATCATAATTACACAAACTAATATTTACATCCACCCACATGCCTCTGCTGCATGGGTCAGTTCCCACAAACAGAACTGGGAGTAAACACATTAGTGATTCACCTCTGTTCATACATGCACATAAACAACAGCATCACAGGCTCTAATGACGAATCCAACCCACAGTCACGCTCACACCATTTTCATCTGCTTTCCAAAAAGGTAAAAACAATTCCATCACATCACCACTGCAAACACCCACGTCGTAAAAACAATATTACAATTAATCACAATACCAGTATTCCTCTATGCGCACACACAGAATTGTTGTGTGATAATAAAAGGGGGGTTTGAGGAGTCATCAAAACTAGAGCAAAGTGTAAGACCATTTACAATTTACACACACAAAATGATTTTGAGCAGGATGCTACAACACACCATAGTAGCAACCAAGTTCCAGTGATGCTTGTATTCTCCTGCAAAGACGCTCAAAATTCATATGCTTCTTCAACCAGTGAGCACAGAAGATCTATACAATCACCACAGTGGCAGAGTCGGCATTGAAATGAGAGGACTGTAAAAAGCCAGAAAAGTGTTTTTCCAGAAAATCATGTCTCCACAGTGAAGTTGTGAATATACAATGACATTTGTGTTAAATTGTGTCCCTAGGTAACAAAAACTGCCAACCACCATGTATACTGCTCACAAATAAAAAAAATATACTGTATCTTGTTTATTCAATTCAGCCACAAAAATGTCAGCTCTTTAAATGTGTGAGACTATTTCTTGTTTGGGCGCTGGGTATCCACGACTGTGACTCCAGGGAATCACTGGCTTGCATAAAACAGTCAAATGATCCCTTTATATCTAATACGCGAAGATAATAGAGACAAAATTAGATTATATTTAATTATAACTGACCCTTTAGTTTAGTTGCAAAATTGCCATGACATTAATACCACCTTCATTTCTCCAGGTAAAGAGCTGGTATATAGTAACTGTAACACCAACTGAAGGATTGTACCAAATACGTTTTTTTTTTTAGTGGCTTTACACGAGTTTCAAAAACCTGTGAATACCTGCTAATTTTGGTGTAACAGAGGTATAGATGAGTCGTCTCAAACTACTTGGCTGACGGCTGCGTAACATGATGAAACGACTTTGTGAAGTCATCAGTAACATTGGATCATGTGGTTTGTTACAAGTGACTCATGTACATTGTGTAAACTCACCACTGTGGGAACTGTGGTTAGATAGCCACAACTTATGATGTGCAGACATGCATGTGAGTCACAGCTGCTTTAACAAATAGCACTGCACTTCTATTCACAGTGTTCACAGTTCAAAAATGGTGGTAATGACTGATGTCTCCTGAAGCCATGTTTATGTGTTATATTTATGTAGCAATGATCCATAATGGACAGAGGAGGCTAATATATTAGAAAAAGGGAATAAATAAGAAGTAAATAGTGAGTAAATATATATTGTTTCTTTTGTTTGCTTTTCTTATGTGTGTTGTATTTATTGTGTTTTCATGTTTCTATGTTCATTGTATGCACCAATAACCAGAGCAAATTCCTTGTAGGTGTAAACATACTTGGCAATAAATACTTTCTGATTCTGATTCTGATTTGATAAATACAGTTGGTACATTACATCAGTACCGTAACCAATGCAGTTTCACTTTGAAAATGCTCAGGCATAAGTGTTTGTGCTCCCCAGAATAATCGTATTCTTGTAACTGCGGCTTTTGATTGGTTATATAATCCTCCCTGTGTCTCATTGGTATACAAACAAGTTAAAAGGGCTGTGATAAAAACTGCCTTCGTCTCTCAGACAAGCTCCTCCCCTCCGCCGAGGACAGTATCCATCAATTTGTCAATATTATTCCCTCACTCACATGACAGTGAAAGCTGTATGGCTGAATCTTACAGTACACAATGCTCAGTGCAACTCCTGCAAACATGCTGGAATAAAATAATCTGATCCCTTCGACCCACTGCAGTGTCAGGATCACTGTGAACAAAAGCAGCAGACACACGTGAGAGGTTGTGAACAATGTCAAAACCTCATGTTTGTGTCTGAACCCGGGGACAGAGAGCGACGGAAGAGCTTCTGTTTGAGGACGACATCTTGACCGATGTTTGGGCTTCATGGGGAGAGGGGCTGCGTGCTGAGAGAGGCTGATGGATTTCTGATGTTTCTCAGGAACAGCCCGTAGCTGGCAGATATCACGCTGTTCTCTGTTTGTATGGAGCTGTTTTCAGGATTCAGAATGAACAGGGACAGACAGTTCTGTCCTGACAGAAAGAGTCAACCCATTTTGACAAAGATAACATAGATGTTATGTTTTCGGCACTTAGATGGGGATATTTACAGTAAAGCAATATTCACAAATTCCAAGTTTGTGAGAAATTCTAGTGTGACATGTTTATATGTGTAATCAGTTCCAAGACATTGTGCAATCAAAGTGCTTTGAACATCGGAGGGCAGATGACGAATAGACAAATGTTCCTCCTTTTCCTTCTGAGGCTGCGAAGAGTAAAAGTTAATTTGTTTTACTAATTTGACATTCTTGTAAATTCTTTGCTCCTTTTCCTTCCAAGAGTTAGATGAGAAGATTGATATTTTCCCAGCCTGATAGTGTAGCTTAGGTTATCTTAGTGGAAAAAAATGCTTTTTATGTAAGTCTATTTCCTGGACGATTTCTTGGTCAAGACCAGTTTCCTAGCAACCAGCAGAGACTCCAGGAAGTAACGTGTTCCGAACTTTAGTTACGTTTTCAGCTGTTTTCAGAATTGAACTTTGCTTTTAAAGAACGCAGCAGGAGATTGTTTGATTCAGACATATACCCAAGAACAGGAAAATCTCCAGGGTGTTCAAAAAGCCTTTTTAATCGTTTCATCTAATTTCTCAAAATGACAAACTTTCATTTGAAATATTTCTGTATATTGCTTAATACAAAGCTTATTCAAAGTGGCTTAAATATGAATAAATAGATTCATTGCTCAGAGAACTTAATACATCAAACCTTATATTTCATTATCCTGCTGAGCACTACAGCTCCAAGTCCTCCAATGAAAAAAAGGCTTTGTACTTCATGTCTTTATGACAGGATAAAAGATTTATGTAAGAATTGTAGAAAGACAAAAAGAGATGTACATCCGGATTTTGTAAAGCTGGTCCTCAAATTCATCTCTACTTCTAAGTATTTCTTTCCTGCTGCTGTCCGTTTCATTTATAACAAATTTTTAATGCTGTGTATTTGAGGAGTAAAATTATTGCGACCTCAATAGCATAAACAAAGTTTCTTGAATTTCCATCACTTAATCTTTATGTTCCTGGCCTGGAATCCCCAAATAAAAGCGACAAAATCAGAGTGGAGGAGAGCAACGCTGAAGCTTTCATGAGTACAAAGCTTTCAGAGGCACAAAGAGAAGCCTTTCTGAGTTACATAAGCCTCAAGACAGAGACTGAAGACTACGAAGAGGCTTTCACTGTGTACTGCTTCTCTGCTACTGTGTGACGCACAGTGGAGGGACACAAACACGGCAAAGGCCAGAGGTCCTCTGCTACATCTGCTCCTGTGAGACTGCCTCAGCAAACAAAACAGGTAAATAAAGAGGAAGGAGGAGTGATTAATGTACAACTCTAACTAAATATTTAGTTTTTTCACTTTTGCCGGGGAATACTGATACAATGTTTAAGCTGTGACTGTGAATCACAGCTGACGTGTGGGACTTAGAAAGACAGAAGAGATGACAAAACAGTAATGTTGGATTTGTCTATCAGGGAACCACCCTAACAGCATGTTAACGGTTATTGTGGGCTATTTGTGTGTGAATGGTCCGTGTATAACTCATAATGTGGGGACCTAAATCTGTTTACAGTCACATTATGGGGACTTGACGTTCTTATAGGGACAAAGAAGAAAGTCCCTGTCATATAAATCATTATATATTAAGGTGAAGACATGTTTTAAGATTAGGTACAAGTTAAAGGGATTGTTCACCGAAAAATGAAAATTCCCTCATTATCTGCTCACCACTATGCCAATGGAGGGGTGGTTGGAGTCCACAAGGCACTCTGGAGTCTCAGGAGTAAACAGGATGCAGCCGAATCCAATACATTTCAAGTCAACTGTCTTGTGGTGTTATCCAACTGTCTGTAAGCACTGACCTTCATATTCCACTCGAAACACTGTAATTTACACCATGTTCTTAGCCTAAATGTCCTCTGTTGGCTTCTTGGAGGTGCGCTAACGTACCCTTGGGCACAACATAGTGTGGCTATGTCGACTAGCATCGCCACTTACGGTAGTGGACATTTAGGCTTTAAACACGGTGATCATAAAAAAAAAGAAAGTTTTGGGTTGATTATGAAACTACGATGACATCACAAGAGCAGTATAGAGGTTTTTTCCTGCTGTTAGAAGTTGTTTTGTGGATTCATACACTTCATCCACCCCTCCATCAGCATTTCATTTTTCTGTGAACTATCCCATTAAGGTTAAGTTCATGTTCAGGGTGAGGCAAGTAGTAACTATGGTTAAGGTTAGAGTAAGCCACAAGGGAATCAATGTAAGTCAACGTAATGTCCTCTGAGGTCATGGAGCCCCAACTGTAAAAGTGTGTGTGCATGTGTGTGTGTATGTGTGTGTGTTTGTGTGAGAGAGAGAGTGTGTGTTGTACCTGGTGAACGCCATCGCTGGCAGTGTAGACGGAGTTCAGTTGCTTGAGGTGATCTCTTGAGTGGCTCAACCCTCTGAGGGTCTCGAACATGTCCTCCATTGCAGTGTGGGCTCGCTCTGTGGTCAGCTCCTCTGGGTTTGCACAGCCTGACCACACACAAATACAAACACACACACTCTTACTAAACAAAAAACGGTCATAAAAACGTATCTGACAGATAAGAATGTGACATAGTGAAGGAAACATCTGTGTATTTGTGAGAATGCACTGTATTGACATATCCTTCACTTAAAATCAAGGGTAATTGTGTCAGAAAACATTTGCATTAGCAAAACTCCGGCCCAAGACGCAGCATGTTGCATTTTGCAGGTAATTTTCTCAGCTGGGTGTGCACTGAAACCAATTATGAAGGTTGAAGCACAGGAGCGAGAGGACAAGCGCGCCTTTATTCAGGCAGAAATGCTGCTGCCTAATGAAAAGCTAATGTTCCCTCCTTTGTGAAGAAGTGAGCAGGGAAGACTTGTTGTGAAATAAAGCTGAAATGACAGAGCAGGAGACAAAAAGGAGAGAGATGGTAGAAAGTACGGCATAAGGATGTGACAGAGCATGAAGGGGGCGAGAGAGAGGATTGAAGCCAAATGGACACATCACAATGCTGCTGGCAAAGTGGGTCGGCTGGCACCTGAACTTCTCCCTGGTACAGCTGCTGCTCAGGAATGTAGCCGCCTTCTGTCCTTCTGTTAACAAGAAGGTCGGCTGCGTTGTAGAAGATATAAACCCAAGAACTGTATCAGCACTATGGGCTGCAACTAACAACGAGAACATTGATGACTCCGACATTAATGCAGCAGAAAACCGCTTATTCACACACGAGGGGGATTTTTATTTACCAGTGTTGCACATTGATCTTAAAGGAACAGCTTCATATTCTTAACCTGACGGACAGGCCTTAACTGGAAATTTAAGCTCTCACTTCCCCTCGGTCAGGAACTGTGAATTGGATGATGGGATAAGAAGATTAAGCTGCAGGAGCAACTTCCTGTCTTCAACATCTCAGAGCACTATGTTGGGCCAATCTGTGATATAACTATTATATAAAGCTGATAAATTTCCTTCTGAGGTTTGGTTAAAACACAAATAAGGTAGAAACCTAACATAGTCCTGCAGAACATCAATATAACTTTGATTATTTAAGTTAGGATGTTGGCAAACTCAGAACGATGATACAAATATGCTAGTATGCTGGGGGCAGACCATGGAACACTTGAAAAAGTAATAAGTAAGTGAGGCTAAGTAAGCTGTATAAACTGCATTTTTAGCAAAAAGGCTAAAATAGAGGTTACGTGATCGTTCGTTATAATAGTCATGTGGCAGTGTCTTGTATACTTGAGGGCATGAGCGGGCTATGCCACGCAGGAAGGTACAGAGAATAAAAACTGTGAATCCTGAAGAAGGAGAAAGCTAAAATAACTTTCTCCAAGTCAGAGAAGGATTTGAAACAAAAGCAATGTTGATTAAGAAAAGGTAGTTAATTAAGGCGATAATCAATGGTTAGAAAAGTTAGAGAAGAATAGAACCTGGTTCGACAATTGTTAATGTGAACCTGCTGGTTGTGAAAGATAAGTCAAAGGATCACAGTGAGTACATTTTAAACAAAAGTACATTGTAAAACATAAACTTAAAGATGATGTACTTTTTGCTTAGAAGAATGTAAGCTGTCTCTGTTCAATCTTTCTGCACTATAGAAGACAGAATACAATAAACCAGGACATCTCAGTAACAGACTGTTGGTCTTCATTGTCTCACTAAAAGGAAGTCTGTAGAACTGCCAAGCACTCCAACTTTGATTAGACTTATCAGGCTCTAAAAGTGAAGCATGGCTTTGGCCACCACAGGGTAAACCAGCAAACTCTGGAAAACTCAATTACAGCCCTTACTTGAAGATTATATAACGTATGAGTTCGCATTTTACACAGCAGACAGTAATGTGAGTTTTCCAAGATAAGATCTAACATTCTCAGGACATGTGGTAAAATTCTCCCTCTGAACATAATGATTCACTGACCGTTACATACTATAATCTGATGGACTGTCAGGGCGTCCACCTCCCTCTAAACTCAAACTAACCTGAATAGTTACATTTTCTTCGTATCATCTGGCACATTAAATGGACTCATGTGGAGGAACATATCAATGGCAGCACAGCTCCATAACATACACTGAACAACTCCATTTTGTCAGGTCTTATTTGTTCTTCGTTTTCCTTCCCATACAGATGATATCAAATTGAGCACAGCCACTCTTTGTTTGGACCCTCTGTGTGGAGGAATGTGAAGTGTCTGGCCCCGTGCTCCACTCTCCTGCACTGCCCCGGCTGAGAGGTAAACCTTTCTGAGGAAAAAAACACAGCAGGGCTATTTGACGGTGGTGAGCGTGAAGACTTAGTCAGATGTGGGTCTTATCTGTGCACACACCTGCAGAGGAGAAAGGCACCCTGCAAAACAAACTACACCTGATGGGCTGTTGCATTGTCTAAGAGCTTTACGATACACGGCCGTGATAAATACAACATATGCATTTAGGTTGAGGCAGATGACAGGAACCCATGTGTCACAACCTACAGCTGAGGATGTGTGCATTCTCAGTGTGTTTTTGGTGTACACTGGGTGGATAAATCATCAGGGCTGGGTGGGAGGAGCTCTGTTTGGCTGGGTATCTGCCATGAGAGAAGCTTGTTGACCTGTTGCCAAAGCAAACAAGTGAAAGCAACGTGTCTCCTTCTTTAGCTCTTGGATGTGCCCCCCCCCCCCCCCACCCTCCCTCCCTTGAGCCAATCCTTAATTTAGATGCCGAGCGAGGCGCTGCACACCCTGAGCGGGAGGAGGACCAGGTGCTGAACCGGAAACATCCCTCTTGGCTGCGAGGACGAACACCTGTGTCTGAGTTCGTCTCACGCAATGTGCACGCTGCCACGGCACCCATCATATTTTCACCACATAACCACACACCCGCTCTGCTGTCTGTCACGCATATATGTCAACTGACTTCTGCTGTATTCAAATCGAATGCCTTTTTAACCACAGCGACACGGTGGTTTCTTGTACAGCATCCATTCTGAATGATGAATTCAACTTCTCTCGAACCAATGGCGAGTATTTCTACTTCACTCTGACAGCAAATTTATGTCCGCAAAACACAGTTACTTTCTGAGACCACTCACTTTAACAGTTGCCTACCTGTGTAGAAAATTGCAAAGTAATATCTGAGACTGACTCAGCGCTGCACTGAAAGGCGAGCAATGAGATCATTGCGGGGGGGAGACAGGGGGACTGGAGAGAGTGTCGTTTGGAATGGAAATGATGGTTGCTTTTCTTAATTAGATCTAACAAAGCCGGAGGTGAGCAATACCCACTAAGAGGAGTGTGAGTGTAGCCTCTGACGCTCAGACAGGTCTGCAGGAGCCAGCCAATCAGAGGAGCCTAGAGGAATGTGTCGCTATGAATAGAGCTGGATTGACGTAAAAATAAATGGAGACGGAAATATTATGCAACCAAATGCAATGAAAAAGGCTTTACTGTTGTAATTCAAAAACCTGCGACATCTGTAACATACATGTGCATCCTTGAAGTGTACCGTCAAATTGAAATGATTAGTGTGACCAGAGAAGAGCCAGCGTGCTTCTGCTCTCAAGTCTCCTGACTGTATAATGCATAAATTATAATCCATAATCACAAAATTATGAATAAACATAATCCATATAACCCGCCTTCAAAGAAATTGCAGTAAAGTAAGGAAGTGTAGCAGTATTGTACCGCAATGATTATCATGCTAAAAAGCAAACTCCGCTTTTTGAATGATAACATATAATATATATATATATACATTTAGTTGACCTGACACAAGTTTGGCTTTTTGCAGAGCAAACATTATTATTTTACAAAATTAAGCTCACAACCACTGTCACAGGGTGCAAATATAAAAAATATAACTTGAAATGATTCAGAAAATGTCTTAAATAACATCCTTTAACAACGTGAGAGCCTTTTAGGACAAATTCCCAAGGGAAAAACTCATGGATCTTGATGATAAATGTGCAATTGGTGCAGATCCAAATACAAAATCTGGATCTAGCAGATTTAAATGTGGTAAGATAGAGGGGTCCTTTGTGTTCATTAGCGACACCAAACTGTTTTTTACATGGTCTCTGTTAAATAACACAGGCATCATCAAATCAGAGAAACAACACAGTCTGTTTCCTCAACAACCCTCAAAACACGGCAGCGACTCACCATCCACGCTCGACGCCGCAATCAAAACTAATCGCTCTGTACTTATCAGTGGAATGTAGACAACAAGACTACTTATAAATATCCTGGCTTATTTTGAAACATGACAAAAAATTCTATTCTGGTCTGAGAAAAGAATGAGAGTACGTGATGTTAGAGGGAGGAGGTGGGGAAGAGAGACAGACAGACAGAGAGGGAGGCATGCAGCAAAGTGACCCTTACAAAGACTTTATCAGATGTTTAATCCTGTGTGGAATGCTAGGCAGGGAAATCTCTTTGCTACTGTAGCTCAGGATGAAAGAAGAGTGACAGAGGTGGTGGGTGTCCAGAGCTAAATGCTTATGATTCCCCCTCTCCCCTTACGCGATGTCACCATGGTAACCACACAATCTCTAGGTCAGGAGGAAGTCACCTCTGCTTTAGCTAAATTCGGCCAGTAAATGGATGGAAATTGAAAAGCAAAGATTCTGCGATTGGTTTGTAGATGGAATTAACCAGAGCAGGGCTCCATAAAACCCTATCATCCATGATGTGGAGCTGTTAGTAATCTGAAACAGACAATGTTACATTCATGCTACATCAAGGTGACTTGTATTGCAGAGAATGATATTTCAGAATTATCTACTTTTCACTATGGGTGAATGACACAGTGTCATGTTAAACGTTGCACTTGTGAAGTCCCCCACAGACAGTATGGAAAGGTGGCAGGCTACAGGATAGGTTCTAAACCATGGCAGCTGCAAGTTAACAGATGGGACATGGACCAAACTAAAACGTCAGACATGAAGTACCCATCAAATATGTTTTTTTTTGGGGTCATTTTAAATTGTTCTTATCACACTGTTAAAATATTAATTTCTCAGGTAAGTCATGCACATCTATCGACAAGACCTACTGTGGCTCCTCACCATCATCATCACTGCACAGACTGTGGCTCAAGATGGTTGCACCCATAGCTATGTTATTTTAGTTGAATTTTGTACAATGGGAGGAAGTGGGGATGCGTTGTCCACCTTTATTTGCAGTCAGTCCTCCCTAAATGAGTGTAAATAATTCATCAGCAATATGCAGTGATTAGACAAACATACCGGTATATTACATCTTAAGTTCTCCTGCTAATCTGACTATATCATTGTCTCCACAAATGAAGGCAGACTGACACAAGGGTTTCCATACAGGTTTAGTGCAAATAATCAGTGAATTTCCAGAATAACTGCTAAAATATTTATTAATTCACGTTCACATCACTTTCCATTTACTACTGTTAATCTTTTTGAGTTGCCAGTTCTAATTCTTGTACTCTAGCTGGTGCCTTGTTGCAGAAGGTTAAACAACCACATAACGTAGTTAAAGGATCTTGAGTCAAACCCCAAATGGTAGAAAAGCCACGTGGAAAACATGATGGAAATAAGGTATTTTATGCTTGTTTCATGCATTATGAGCATAATAAGGGCCAACAAGGTGCTCGACACTGGAAAAACTAAGTGCAGTGGCAGGCCGCAAATGCTCAATGACTGCAGTCAGTGGTTGGCTTGCTATGTCAGCACACTTCAAGTAGTCTGAATTCTCGTGGTAAGCTTAATCCTCTTCAGAGAGGCCCGGCTGAGAGAAAACACAAGACCTGGTAATCTGGGCTGTTTCATAGACTCTTTAGGAAGTGTAGTACAAAGCCCCACATACTGTGCTACACACACACACACACATGCACACACAGACACACAGAGAGATCATGCTATCAAGCAGTTAAAGCTCAAACCTCCTTCACTGCTATGAGACCTCTTTGAGACCCCCACACGTTTGGACTTTGCATTGACTTCCTGTCATTGTAGACAGCCTAACCAAAACCTTATCACTAATCTTAACCATGACCTCTTCATGCAAATGAATTAGGTTCATGAGGACTGAGCATTTGGTCCCCATGAGGTCTACAGGTCCTGACAAGGACAGTGTTTTAGCCTGAAAAGGTCCTAGGACGTAACAAAAAGGAGTAAATGTACAAACACACACAGACATGCACACGTACACCCACATCCAAATACACACAAGCCACAGCATGCCAGCATCCAAAACATCAGTGCTGAGTTCAATGCTATTAATCACTCGCGGAGGAGGGGGCGGCTCTGCCACTGACACACGGAGAGAGATCTTGTCATGGTCAAGAGTCGGCCATGGGCAGCATGACTGTGTGGAGGGGAGGGATCTGCATGTGAAACACTGTCTCCTGAGAGCTTGGCCTTCAGCTGGGTGGTAGTGTGACTGGATGGGCATGTGGGCTGCTCAGTGGCTTGGCAACGAGAAGCTTCAGATGTTGTGCTGTCTGTATCAAACATTCGGCATGTAGGACCCACCCACTGAGGTGGAAACCTTGTCAAATGCCAGAGGGAGATCCATAAATAGACGGGTGAATGTAAATGTGTGTGATAAATGTGGGGGCAGAGGCTTAAATCACAGGGTGCTGATCTTCTCAATTAGAGAGTGGCAGCCACTTATTTCCTCCTCTGACTTAAAGGGATAGTTCACCAAAACACGAAAATGCACTCATTATCTTCTCACCACTATTCCGATGGAGGGGTGGGTGGAGTGTTTGAGTCCACAAAACACTTCTGGAGTATCAGGGGTAAACAGAGTTGCAGCCGAATCTAATACAAATGAAGTAATTTGCGACTGTTTCTTCAGTTGTTTTTTTTTCAGTTTTTTTATTCCGTCTGAAGAAGATGTCGCCTCTGCATAGTGTGTATAAAGAGTCAATTTAAATTTTTTCGGTGAAGTATCCCTTTGTGGTCTTTTAAAGCAGATTAAAAACAAACAAACACACATGCACGTCTCTCTATAGATGTGAGGCAACTCATTGACATCATGCATTCCTTAGCCCCTTACCCTTACCTTAACCGTCACAACAAGACCAAACCAGAAACTGATTGGGCAAATCCTGATGCCTCTGGAGATACTAGATGATTTCCAAGATATAAAAAAGATGTCTGAAATACCGTGAGAAGTAACTGGTACTCTCCTTTTTCACATTCTTCCTAAAAAGCACATTATTGACCAAATCTTACACCCTTTGCAGAGCTTGACCAAAGTCTAAGTCCATTCAAAGTGGCTCATTTTCAGACTGACACAGTTATTTCCCCATCCAGCACCAATGTGTTCTCAATACAGCAAATGCACTAATTTGTTTTCAAAAGGGAAGGGGAGCTTTCACTCTCATTGGTTCATTGCATGTTACATCCAAAACATACTCATGACTAAGTACAATCCTTTCTGCAATGCACCTGGTGCATTCACCCTATTTTCCTGCTGTTAAATTAGCAAAAGTATATTTTGGTCCCCCCCCCACCCCTAATTGCAGTAGCCCATGAATTTAAGAGCATGCGCTTACATCGTAAAAAAAAGCCCTCAGGATTTTCATATTAAAGTTATTGCTCACTCAGGAGTCATATTTTCCCTTTTTTAATGTCAAATACCTTGATTATTGCCTAAAATAACTGAATCAGGACCATTCTTAAATGCAAAAGGAAAACTTTAATCACGGAAAAATCAGCTCATGCTAACCCAGGGTTTACTCTTAGATTCTGTTCCTTATGATTTAACCTGGCTGTCGCCTACGATCAGCTGGACTATCAGACTGACTAGAAGCCACTTTGATCCTTCTGGATCCCAGTGCTGCGTATACGTGTGTGTGTGTGTGTTAATGGCAGTGTGTGTTACGATCAGGATGGTTACAGTATTTTAAGCATGGTTTCCAGTCTCACCAGGGAAATCTGGCAAAGCTCAGAAAATGCCACTGACTGCAGACACAGACAAAATTACCCCTCGGCACGCAATGCAACATGAGTCTCCTCCTTCATATGTGGTGGGGGGAGTGTGAGTGTGTGTTTGTGGGTGTGTGTGCAGACAGTGTGTATTATGGTCTATTGTTAAACAAAACCATTTCCAAATCACTGTTACTGTGGCTGTCTGGCTGACTGGATCGACAATATGTTCGCTCTCCTGTCTCATGAATTTCTCAGTAATTACAAAACTACATCCAAGTTGAACACACCGTGTTTTACCACGTCTACTGCTAATTATTATACAGCAGATTCCCTCGATACGCATTCACAAATCATGTATACTAATATTGCACTCATACCCATTGTATGGTTGCCTATTAAAAATGTAATGGCCTGAATGTTGTCGCCGTGGAGACTCTAAGGTGAAAATCACACGATGAGTAGCTGCCAGGCTCTCACTAGAGTTCCTCGCTGGGACACTGCTATCAGGGGTAAGGACTTTATAGGATAGTTAAGTGTATTTTAAATGTGTTAAATCATTCATCTTCAAACCTGAAAATGTTTGTGGAGATTCTCAGTCATCCGTATTTCTAAGTGCTAGAAGGAGGAAGATTGACTTGCTTGCCTCTGTAGCTCGCAGAAAGAAGCTGTGTACACACTAACACACAGTTGGCAATGCTCAGCCTGAGAAATTAAACACATCTTTGCCCACTTTGTGGTTCAGTGGAAACAAGCTGCAAACGCAAATCTGAAGAAGTATTACCTCATATTGTACGAATGCACTACACATGGTTATACGTTCAGCCGACACCGTGTGGACCAACATCAGAATTCTGTTTGAGAAGTGTCATTGGGTTTATGCATTTTTGGTAACTCTTAATGGAAATGTCAGAATATCACGCTCTTGAGATGAAGTCGGCTGCCTGCTGATAAGGCTGATGAGATCAGTGGGAGTGAATCGATCAGAAATGATGAGCTGAAAGATTCCATAAATCTCTGTAACTAAGGATGAACTGCAGAGCTTGGTACTAATTCTCTGAGGGTTTCTTACTACCAGCGACTGCTTTTACGTCTCACATGTTTTATTCCCATTTAAAATCTTCCAGTTGGTGATTGTCATCATTATAGAAGGAAAAAGAAGACGGAGATCATTCTTGCCCGATAAGCAGCGATATATGAACTTAACTGTAAAGAAATCAAAGGAGAAGAAGATGCTTGGGGTAATGATATCTCATATTTTATCCAGTAGAGTGCTCTCTGACTGACATATAGCGAAGAGCACATTGTAGCTGAGCTGACCGTGATGCAGAATCAAGCTGTGTCTTCACGGTGAGTTGCTAAGTAGTTAAAGTCAATACAAATTTTATTTTCCCTTTTCAATATAAAACTTGGTCAATATATCAATTTGTTTAAAATGGATATTGGCATTGGATTTAAAAATCTGTAGTGGTGTGGCTCTAATAAGAATCTTAATGAGAGCAGCTTCAATTTACAGGTTTTCACCTTTAAAACGTATCAATTACAAATCTGGTAAAACCTTTTGCAAACCAGACCAAAAATGAGAATTTCTAGTGCGAAGTTGTGCTATTGTCAGAGCAAACATTAAGTTGGTGATCACTTTATACAACTGTATCGATTTTGTATTACTGCAGGTTCAATTTTACCGTAATATAAAAGCAGGAAGGATTCAGCCAAACTCAAACTGCACCAACATGCAGTTAATAATCGCATGAACTTGTAGATAAGCAATGTTTTGGAGTTAAGGAGCTTAAACTCACTGGTAGCAAAGCTCTGAAAAGTATATGTGCTCTTGTGTACTTAGGGTGTCTGAGTTCATATAGCGTGTCACAAGGTGCTTATCTGGTCAGTCTGCAGGATTTATGTTTCTGTGGGAGAGAGCGTATCCGACATGGTAACTCAATACCTTCACATGGGCTGAGAGGGCTGCTCTCGCTGTATGAGCAGAGTGTAGCTCATACAATCTCAGGGTCTCTCTCTTTGTGTGTCTGCGTGCATTAACTTGTGTCAGCGAGTCTGGGTGGTACCTCAGCATATACACACCTACATGTATGTATCTATAGGTTTTTGGCAGCAGCTTTTTACTGCTATGCGAGAACTTTAATTAACATTGAGTGTTCGGGGGGGATTACATTTAGAAGCCAAAGGTATCATTTAATTGGCTGGCCATGAAGGTGTTACGTAACATAGAAGAAGGGGAAAGAAAAAAAAACCTAACACCTGTTTATACAACAATTCTTACGTAAAAAATGAAAGAATGAAGTGATGCTATTTAATGTGACTTGATGTAAAAAGTGAAAACTCAGAATAAAGAGATGGTTCAAGAGAGATACATTAGACGACAAGAAGAGGAATTATTATATAATAAGAGGAAAAAAATCAAATCTGTCCCCTGACCTGTAACACTGCGGCCACAAAGTCATCATGCTGTGAGCTTGCCAGACACAGGAAATCTTTCTACAGTTAAAGTACTCGTTACTTTATTAAATAATGGAGATTTTTTTTCTAAATGTTGTAAAAAAAATAAAAATCCATGTAAGTGACCTCAAGGAAAGAAAAACATCCCTCTCCAGTAGGGCAGGCACTGAACCCAGCTGAACCTGGGAAGCGCTGCCGCACAACCATACCTGCCTGTGTGTGGAGGAATGTCATTAGCACCGTGATGAATGAGTGTGTGTTCTCCAGGCCAGGACAGAGAGGGTGATTTTTTAATTTGGTGAAAAATGCTGTGTTTGTGCACACAGACCTGATTAAGTGCAAGCTCCTTGGGGACAGTTTTCATCACTCCTCAATTCGAGACCATTCCTGAAGCCAAACAGACATCAGGCCATTCCATAGAGAAAAGTGCTCACAGTGTTTCCTATTTCTAATCTCACTGCAGGAGCTGGCAACATCTGAGCTCCTCCACCTGCTGACAAGAACCTGGACTGTAGGACTGTGATGTGAGATAAGACATCTCATTTAAACAAGTTACTGGGAGCAGGCATGCCATTAGATAATCATGCTGGGTTAACCAGCTCTTCTTTGTTAAGGAAGGGCCTGTCAATTCCTCGAGCAAGAAAAGTAGGGTTAGTCTGCCCTCTAAAGGATGACAGTGACAGTGCAGGCAGTAAACTACTCACAGCACACTGAGGGGGGAATAATGTCCACTTTCACTAGGGGGCTGTAGTTCTTTCCACAGTCTAAGCAGAATAAAACTTTATAACAGTATATGTGTTACTGGTAAACCTTTATGAGAGTAGAGAGTATTCCTCTTGAGACCAGTAAACATGTTTTCCACTCACACAGCGCCCTCTGTTGGTCAAAGGCAGAGCAGCACATAGCAAAGTGTCTCGTCAGCCTTTGTTCAATTACTATTACAAATGACCGTCATTTTTGTCATTACATCAGCAGATGCAGTGCTGATGTAATAAGGCCCTGTACAGGTTCAAACTTAAATGAATGTACAACTCATCTACCTCTGTCAGAGCCACCATCACAGAACTGCACTAAATATATCTGTCTCCTTGCACTGTGTACCCTGTACAACACTCCGCTCCATATACTGGAACACTTACTCCACATCATATGTGATATGTGTTAATATAAACCATATTGATACTATATATATCATTTTATACAATAATATTGTCCTTTGCAAACTCTGTCTACATATTCTTACACTCATAGTATATTATATCATCTATTGTATCGTCAAATACTTATATTTATACCTCTACTATATATCATATCATATTATATCATACTCTTTGTATATTCTTTGTATGTATAAGTCTATATACACATATTTATACATGTGTACATGTTATTATTATTTTATTTACTATTATTATTATATAAACTGTTGCTGCCATTACTACTATATACTGCTATTATATTGGTATAATCACTATCATATATAAATATATATTATGTTATATTATATACTATATATACTGTACTATTTTTATATACTGTCTAACAATAACATTACCAGCATATCATCAGTACTATTACCATCATCTTGCCACTGCACCTTATCTACCTATTTATCTTGTGTTTATGTTTTTATTCTTTCTACCTAAATATTTTTTATTTTATTCTATTGTATTGTATTTTATTGTATTCAAATGTACTGGCTGCTATGACGACTTAATTTCCCTTCGGGGATGAATAAAGTAATCTATCTATCTATCAAAATGTTCTGACTCGACTACTGTACAATCAACAACAGTGTAACACGAGCAGTCAGTTTTAAATGAGTGATGATGTAGCAAAACATGTACAGAACCTAGATTTCACTTCAATTTCACGATTTCACATTGCCTATCCTTAGCTGTATTAGATTCAAAATACCAGATTTTCTACATCACTTGACCAATAAGCTTACTGTGAGCCCTGTGTGTACAAAGAGCCACCTTTCGATCAATTAAAAGCCCTTTAACAGGGACGGACAGAAGTGCAATAGATGTGTGTGTAACTGTGAACATCAGTATTTATAACGTTGATTAGAAGAAACAGTTTGTAACATAATGGAAAAGTGTCAATGTTTAAGTATTTATACATAAGAAAATGTCTGATAGAGATGAAGGGAGCATCAATCAACTTCAGTTCTTCAATGACAAGCTTCAGACCCATGTGTGTGTGTGTGTGTGATTTAATCAGTCGATGCCTAGTTGTTCATACCATAGTAATGCCATTTCATTATGACGTCATTTATACTGTACAATGACAAATTAAAGTTAAAGTTAAAGTTAAATTACTGTGTCATCTAAATAAATGGGGATCATGTCTCTTGTCATGCTTGTTAAAATAGTGTATTAATACACTAGACTTCATGGTGATGATGCTATTCACTAACATATCATCATAAATGAGTAATTGATTTAACTTGTTTCTATAGTCTAATACAAATCTTTCATAGTCACTTATATGATGGGGAAAATTATCTGATCAGTATTAGATACAGATGGTTTCTCCAGCCTTAAAATCACACACACACACACACACACACACACACACACACACACACACACACACACACACACACACACACACACACACACACACACACACACACACACACACACACACACACACACACACACACACACACACACACACACACTTAAAAACAAAACCCATGCATGGTAACACTCACTGATGCTTCAAGGCTGTTATTTCATGATGAGATCAGATTCTTGTTTGAGAGAAAAAGTACAGAACCCAGTCAACACACACCTGCACTGATGTCATACCGCTGAGTATGTTAACCCGTCTGACGTCTTCTTAGGGTCAGAACACTTGGTCACTGATTTCAAACAGGCCAGTTACATGGTGGTAACCAGTGGAATAGCTCAACAGTTTTTGAAACAACGAGACTTGAAAAGCACAAGGTCATAAAGCCTAACGAAAAGGGAGGTCAGAAACAAGGTTAAATATGAGTAAACAAGGACTTCCTCCCTGAGGGTTAAATCTGCACCTGGACTTCTCATTACGAGTCTGGAGTCTGCTCAGCACCAAACAGCACATGTGGCCCAGAGGAAACAAGCTCAGAGCAGTGCTGCTCTCCAACACTGAACCAAACACACACACAGACACACACACAACAAGTTCTGGGAAAATGTACCGGCTAATAAGGGTTCAATGGACCACTTCCCCAGTTTCATGAGTAACAATAGTTGGATTGCCTTCAGTAGAAGTGTTAACAAAACTTAACATGCAGCTGCGAACACACGCACGCACGTGCAAGCACACACGCACACACACAGACACACTCGCAAATCAGCTTAACTGATGTGACTCATCCACATGCATCAACATCTAAAATTGACCCTATACCATGCCCATCTTCACCTTTACCCTAGCCCTCTGTCCCTTCACTGTCTCAATTCTGGTTACACTTGTACTTCTATTTTATTGAGGACACTCATTGGCATAATACATTCCCTAGACCCTAACCATAACCTTAACCATCACAACTAAATGCCTAACCCTTGCCTCTTAACCCTCAAACAGCCCTGCCTAATGTATAGGTACTGTTGTAATGCTCTATAACAACAGTGGCTCCATCTAGCCACAGGGAGGGACATGGATTAATCTACATCTCAATGACACATTGATCTTTGTCAGTTTAATTTCTCTTTTGCTGTCGCATTCATCTTCAATTATCAGTACCGATTCCAAGGACCCCTGTCTATTCTGTGCCAGACAGCATATGCTTTCTTTCCTTGTCTCATGTTCAATTTGTTTGCAAGACTGATGCATGTGTCTGGTTAAAACAACCTATGTTATCACCATTATAAAGCCTGAAGACAAAAGTTTGTGGGCATATACTCATTCCTCCTCCCACTAAGGTCTCCACCTGGTGTCTGTGTAGCTCTGCCATACACAGTGGGGAGCCAGACATTAATCAGAGGAGGAGCAGAAGAACAAGGGCAGGAGGAGGAGAGGTTGGCAGGTGTGTTCTGCTCTCCCACCATGTTTACTCCAACTCATACCTCCCTTTTCAGGATTTCAAATCTCTCTTGGTCAGAGGAATCATCGACCTTAAAGCCCCCCCCCCCGTAAGTAATGGATCGGGCAGACCTATGTAAGAGGTTACACGAAAAATCTCAATGCAAAAGATACTTCGCCTCATTTATCCAAATGCGGGTTAAAAGAAAACACACAAAGACATTAAGATTATTCAGACAGAGCAAGTGGTGAGCTGTATATGAAGAAGTCCTAAGTGGGGGGTGGTGGGGGGGCTTTTATTTTGACAACTCCTATGTCCTGGAGGAAAAATGGCCTCTGTTGTGTTTGTTTTCCAAGGAGAAACATCTGCACATCTGTGGTGCAACATGCTGGGTTAGAGTTACAAGCTGCAGCGGTGCACAAGAACGCATAAACACATGTGCTCTGTCGACACACACACACACACACACACACACACACACACACACACACACACACACACACACACACACACACGTACACACGTACACACACACACACAGAAATGTAAGGATAATGTTAATCAGAAGATGATGCACTGTATCTCCGCTTCACCTACATCGGCTATAAGTCTGACCAAATGTAAAACCCACATGTTTTATAATCAGTTGAGTGGAAATTCCACAACCCTTCAAAGTCAGCCTGAGGAATGTTGCCTAACATCAGGGGCTGCTGGGACATAGTGTGTCTATGGATGATATAAGCTTCTCTTCAAGTCTATAGCATGGACACATTCACTGTCTTCTGGCTGCAATGGAATACTTTGTTGTATTACTACATATTGAGCCAAGAAGCCCAAGGCTCAAAAAAAGTCTTGAACAAATAATGTGTCAGCGCTAACATATTTCGATTGGCAATACGATCTGGTCTTTGTCACAGGACTTCTCGTTCAAAAACAATAAGCATGTTTAATCACCCTGCATTGATCTCTGTTGTGGTGAATGCTGACGAAATGATTGTGTTACGAAGAATTTCACCTAAACCACAGAGACAAGCATGTTCTCAAGAATCATTTCCATCACAGAGAGGAACTCATGTCCAGCTTGCTTAGTTTCACACCTTCTACGCTGACGCAGTCTTCAACACGGTCAGCAGGGGGCACTGTTACACTGCTCACTGAACCCTACCAAACACAGAGGCTCACAAAAACACACACATTTATCAGCCCCCACTTCAAAACACACTGCTGCCACGACTGAGCTGTTTTCACTCTTTCTCCTGGGGGAGATCAGCGTCACTTTTTTTTTTTTTTTTTTTTTTACTGCATCCAGCTTCTCCATCTCAGATAATACACAGAGGTTGTGGTCCAGATGTGAGGCACTAACTCGAAACCTGCTAAAAACACAGTCACTTTCCCTTCTCCTCTGATGTCGCGGTGTGTTTTCCTGTCCATTTTTAACCTCGACTACAACTCCTCACTTTTTTGTGGTACTTTTTTTGCTGTCTTTTGAAAGTAATGACATATTGCATGGAACCACGAAAACAGAAATTAAACTTTCTGCACAGCAAAGTACAGATTCTGCGTATATTTCAATAGCATATGTTTAAAATGTGCCAGGCAACTTGAGTTGGCATAGCGGAAACATTAAAAAAGCACAGCTGAGGCAAATAGATTTGATTTAAACAGAAGATACTTTCTGGTTAAGAGCAGTCATATCAATTCATCACAGCCAGTGTTTGACTTTGTTCTGTTCTTCAGCCGCCAGAAAACATTTCAGTGTAAGTGCAGAGTGCAGTGACACTGGCCCAAAATGTATATAGCCACAGCCCAAGCCTCCTGGATCTTCTCTTTTATTATTCTGGACCTTACTTTCAATTTCAGTTGGTCAAATACTTGGGTGTGACAGGTGAGATGGATAAAGTGCAGCGTTTTTCAAACCACAGCAGGGAGGTGCTCTGCCTCAAGCAGAAATTGTGACCTGTAAACGGGCAATAATGGGTGAAAATAAAGGCTCAGCCGGCTTTGTTATAGCATGTGTTGTAAATGCACATGTCAACACGGGTTGACATCAGAGAGAGACACTATGGCACAACAGCAGATGTGGCCCTAAGCAATAAAGACAAGGAAAACTGATTCTGAAGCAACACTAGGGCGGCAGTGTGGTGAAGTGTTAGCACTGTTGTCTCACAGTCACAGCAAGAAGGCTTCTGGTTCGTATTGTGTTTTTTCTAAGGGGAGTTAGCATGGGTTTTCTCCCAGTACTCCATCTTCATGCAGATTAGTGTTCATTTGTATGCGTTGGCCCTGTGATAAACTGACGACTTGTCCAGGATGTACAATGCCTATAAAAAGTATTCACTCCCCTTGGATGTTTCACCCTTCTGTTGCTTTTATACATTCAATCATGGTCAATATGATTTGGCTTTTTTGACAAGAATTTGCAAAAAAAGCTTCTTTCATGTCAAAGTGAAAACAGATTTTTACAAACTAATGTCAATTACCTAAAAATATATATTGTAAAATAACAGGCAAACTGTGGAGAACAGGAGTTTCAACACATCCGAGGTCAAAGAGGCCATAAGTATGAATACACTTCTGGTTGACTTG